>NC_080641.1:36021724-36321724 GCF_027579445.1 Ammospiza nelsoni
AAAAGAAAATGACATATTAGAACTAACTAAAAGACTAGAAGGAAAGGGAAAGGAAAGGAAAGGAAAGGAAAGGAAAGGAAAGGAAAGGAAAGGAAAGGAAAGGAAAGGAAAGGAAAGGAAAGGAAAGGAAAGGAAAGGAAAGGAAAGGAAAGGAAAGGAATTATAATAAAATCTTGTGACTGACCAGAGACTCTGAGCCAGCTGACTGTGATTGGCCATTAATTAGAAACAACCCCATGAGACCAATCCCAGATGCACCTGTTGCATCCCACAGCAGCAGATAACCATTGTTTGCATTTTGTTCCTGAGGCCTCCCAGCTTCTCAGGAGGAACAATCCTAACAAAAGGATTTTCCATAAAACATGTCCATGACATGGAGAAACCCACCTTCCCCAGCCTCCAGTAGGGATGCACCTCCACAGGCTGTCCCAGCCCCTCTGCTCCTGTTCCCCTTCAGTCTGTGTTTGGGGTGCTGTCTGTGCAGCTCTGCTCAGACCCTGCCTGGTGCTCAGCAGCTGCTCCCCTGATGGAGCTGGGGCTCTGCACTCAAATGTACCCTTCCTTGGCATCCCTGGGCTCTGCCAGACAGGGCAGGGGTGCTGCCCAGAGCCCCAGCCAGAGGGAACCAACCCCCCTGCCTGCAGAGGATCGCAGGAAAAGATGGATAATAGCATCCTGAGAGCTGCACTGGCTCCTCAGAGTGATGAATATTCCATAAAACACTTTGGGAAGCAGTTTATCGGGGTGTGAGCAGCAGCACTTTATGGCTGCTCTGGCTGTCAGAAAGTGTTATTAGAGCTGTTCCTGAAAATTGTGGTGTTAATATGCTGCTCAGAGTGCTGGGATTTGATCTACTAATGATGATCACCTGGGGCTCACAGGCTCTGCGTGTGGCAGGGCTGACTTCTGCTAGAAATAATAATAACCAGGTAAAATTCATGCACACTCACATTCCTGGAGTAACTAACAGGATTGTGCTAAGCAATTTGTAGATACGAGCTACACAACAATAGGCAAATCACACTCCTCACATTTTCTCATTTCCTTTCTTTTACATTTCATTACGTTTCAGGCTAAAAAGTGCTTGGATAGAGACCGTGGCAGCGGCATCCCTTGACACTTTATGAGTTTAAGAATACAAATACTTTCAAAATCCTTATTCCAAGCCAGCCTTCCAAATGCCAACCTGCGTTTTACTGCCCCTCAGGAAGGCACCACATCAATGATGCCAAGCAAGCCAGAATCTCATTCCCAGGCCTGTAGATCTGAGGGGATTTTGGGGATGATCAAGCAGCACCTGGGTGGGGTTTGGCAGCTCTCAGGAGGCAGAGCCTGAGCAGGGTCTGAGCTCCCCCCGTGTGTCCTCAGGCATGAGGGCATTTCCCAGCTCCCTCTTTGTCCCTTCTCCACCCTGGTGAGTTGGGCAGCTGTTGGGGAAGATGAGACAGGAAAGCCTTATAAATGTGATTGTCTGGCAGAAAATTGTGAGAATATGGAAACTGTAAGCGAGATTGAAATGAAAGCAAGCTTTGAGATCCCTCAGTTACTGAACAACTGGAAAACAATGGCGTGGCCAGCTGGAGGTGATCCCCTTTTGATGGAACAACACCCTCTGCTTGCAGACAGGCCCAAGGGTCAGAGCAGACCCTACAGCTTGGCAGAAGGGGCCCAAAGAGGAGTTTTTAGGGTTTAAAATGTAACACAGTATGGGAATGTAATGATTCTTCTAGGTTGTATGTAGATGCTATAGGATTTGTATCTTGTACTAGATTGGTGAGTGAGAATCAGAATATTCAACACAGAAGAAGATTTATTGTATTGGAATGGGAACTTTGCTCTCTTACACTTCTACCCTCTTACTCTCTCATCCTCTCTCCCCCTCTCTCCTCTCTTTACTGCTCTGAGCTGTGGCTGCACCTCCCAGCAGGGCCCTGCACCCAGGCCCTGTGCAATGAACCCCAAATCCCAGACCTGGCTGCAGAGATCTCTGGTCGCCATCCCCACCATCCTATCCCCTGTCACTCCTACAGGCAGCCCCAGTGGCAATGAGACACACAGAGTGTCCTGAGCATGAGGAGGGCCAGCACTTGGTACCTTTGGCTCCAGCCCAGGCTCAGCCTCAGCCAGGCCCCGGCCCCTGGAGCAGGCTCACAGCCCACCCTCCCTGGGTAGGCCCTGCCCTCCACACACACCCTGGACTTGGCTCTTGGGGTTTTTCGCCTTGCCCAGGATTTTGTGGCCAAGGTTTGCTCCACCTCTGCTCTGTGACAGAAACAGCAGAACTCTGCCTTCACAGCCTCTGCTGGCACCTCAGCCCTCCCCATGAGCAGCACGCTGCAAACCCCCACAGAAATCACCTCTCTGTTGATAAATCCCTCACTGAGAGGGAAAAGCGTATGTAAATACAGTCACACTCTCAATTGCTGGTGCCCTTGCAGCTGTGGGAAGCGGTGCTGTTCCTCATTTGTCAGGGAATTGGGCTGCACTGACTGTGTGGAGAGATACAGCTGAGATCTCTGCCTCAGAGTTCCCCAATTACAGCCCACATGTCCAACCACTCGCAATGAAATTCATTTCATCCCTCACAGCGCAAATACCATCACTGCTCTGCCGTGCTGTGTGTTGGTTCCTGCTCTCTCTCTTGGCTGGGAGCACCCAACTGGCTTTGGCATTTGCCAGCCTTGGTGGAGCCTTGCTAAAAGGGTAAACATTGCTAAAAGAAAAAAGTAGCCAAAACTCTACCTCTACACTGATTCATAGATAGTAGCCAATGCTCTGTGGGGCTAGACCAGCAAAGTAGATGGCTAGAGAGGTAGGAAGAAGCTAATTAGCAGTGTAAAAAAAAAACTATTTAGGCTGCTAATTATTAATAAGACATCGCTACCAAAGCAGAAAAGCTGTCTGTAAAAATCCGCCATGTAGATGCCCACATCCCCAAAGTCAAAGCCAATGAAGAACACCAAAACAATAAACAAGTAAACCAAACTGCAAAGATGGAGGTGTCAAAAATAGGCTTAAATTAGCAACACAAAAAAAAAAATCCTAGCTCAATGGAGCCATAGTGCCTCACATCATCACAACAGAAATGCCACCTATAAGTGACCAGGGGTGCCAGCAGAGCAGGGCAAAGGAGGAGCTGGGCCCTGGTTTGTCACCGTGCCCAGAGCTGTGCCAGGGCTGCCAGCACGTTCCCATGATGGGACAGCAGCCACCAGGCCCCAGGGAGGGATGCTCAGCCTGGGCTCAGCCCCATTGCTCCTTGCCAGCCTGGGCATGCCAAGGGGTGGCTGGAGCTTTGCAGCTCCTACTGGCACCCAGACCTGTGCTCTCCTGCCTTTGGGTAATGCACATACACAGAATTACCCTGATCCCCCTCCTGATCCCTCTGCACTCCTGCTGCCAAAGTCCCCCTGGTATCCAGGGTAGATGTGCAGGGGTGCAGGAGTCTCTTGTGACTCTTGAGTTCTGTCCAGAAAGTGAGTGAGCAAATTCAGTGAAGAAAATTACATGAAGAAACACAGAAATCCTGGGAAGGGCAGGCCTTCCTCCTGAATTTCAGTTACAGAATCAGGGAATCCCAGGATGGTTTGGTTTGGGAGGTACCTCATATTCCATCCATTGCACCCCTGCCATGGCAGGGGCACCTCCCACTGTCCCAGGTGCTCCAGCCCCAGTGTCCAGCCTGGCCTTGGGCATTGCCAGGGATGCAGGGGCAGCCACAGCTGCTCTGGGGATTCCATCCCAGCCCTGCAAACCCTGCCAGGAACAATTCCCAGTTCCCTGCACAGCTGCAGGCCAGTACCTGATGGTGTGGAAGGCCCCAGCAGCTCTCTGTGATCACTGATGGATCCCGTGGGCACAGGGCCATCCTGGAGCCTGCCAACAGCTCCTGCAAAGCAAACATAAATTTAAAAATGTACCAGCAGCCATTTATTTCTATGACACTTTAACACTTCTGTCAAGAACACATTTAAATTAAAAATGAACAAGAAACTGAAATAAGAGACGGGGTGAATTGGAACAGATCAAAGGAAAACACTCAATCCTTAAGGCACTGCTCCATCGCTAAATCCCTGTCCTGTGACAAACACTCCAGTGCTGATTAAAAGCCTTCAAGGTCTCTTCATATTTCCAAGATGAACAACTTACTAGTCTTGGATGTAAAATTATTTTGCTATTTGCAGCTTTTGGCAACATTTTTCATAGGTTTTTAGTGTATTTTTTTACAATATTCACGAAAGAAAAAACACAATCATTATACAGTGGGATTGTGGGATTTATTTGCCAGTAATGGGGCACGTTGCTGTAAGAAGCAATAACAGAGCAATGAAGGTGCTGCCATTGTCTTTAAGTGCACCTTAAGTACAGTCATTACAAATTGGACGTGGGTAATTCCCCCTTTATGACTGGCTGTTCCATCTCCCCTCTCCTTCCCTTGACAAGAGTGTTCCTCAGCTAAATTAGTCTTTCCTGAAAGTGAAAGTCATGAGAGTTGGAGAAAGATTAGAGAGAACATGAGGAGAGGCTGGGGATGGGGAAAATGAGAGATGTTAAAGCACAGGAACATGTCCTTGGCTGAACTGCATTTTCCCCGCCTGGCTGAGCACGGGCACAGGAGGGAGGGCTCAGTTCTGAAAAATACCTGAGAGAAACTTCTCTTGGAACAGCAGAGCCTGGATAGGCCATTTGGGCAGTGCTGGATCATGGAATGATCACAGAATGAGGGAATCCCAGAATGAGTTGTGTTGGGGGGGACCTCAAATCCCACCCAGTGCCACCCTGCCATGGCAGGGGCACTTTCCGTGGTTCCCAGCCCCAGTGTCCAGCCTGGCCTTGGGCACTGCCAGGGATCCAGGGGCAGCCACAGCTGCTCTGGGCACCTGTGCCAGGGCCTGCCCACCCTGCCAGGGAGGGATTTCTGCCCAGCATCCCCTCCCTCCCTGTCCCCTGGCAGAGGGAAGCCATTCCCCCTGCTCCTGGCACCCCAGCCCTTGTAAATCCTCTCTCCCCCTGTTCCTTGTCAGCCCCTTCAGCCCTGGAGGGCCACAATTCTCTCACCCCAGGCAGAACTGAAGGGGTGCACAGAGCCTGGGTTCCTCAGCCTGCTCACCATGCTCTAAAGCCCATAAAGCATGCTCTGTCAGCCCCTCCAGGGAAGCTGAAGCTTCTCCAACATCTTCAGTCTGTTACTGCAGCCGTTCTGCTGCTCCCATGAAAGTTTTTTATTACCATTCCTAAATATCAATATCTTCTGTATTTCTACATCACAGGGTACAGAACGTTCCACCCCTTCCGTAAACATTAGCCAGCCCCATTTAATAACTCTCTCATGATTTCACACCTAATAGTTTCTTGCAGTTAGAGAATAATTGATGAGTTTATTCAGCGCAGTAAATACGTGTTTGTGTCTGTACAGAGCCAGAGCTCAGGGCTGTGTGGAAGGCAATAAGTGTGTTTCCACTGATCTTCAGGGTGCAGCCCTGACTGGGATTCCTTCAGCACCTTCCCTGTGGGAGCACAGCCTGTTTGTTCCTGAGTGGGATCTCAGCCTGGGCCCCCCTTGGCTCTCCTGCCCACCTTCCTGACATGGATGCTGCAGGTCCATCAGAGCAGGCACTGCCAGCATTGATGGCTGCCTGCCAGGGGCAGTGCCATGGTGTCACAGACATCTTTTATGGAAAATCCTTTCCTTAGGATTGTTCCTCCTGAGAAGCTGCGAGGCCTCAGGAACAAAATGCAAACAATGGTTATCTGCTGCTGTGGGATGCAACAGGTGCATCTGGGATTGGTCTCATGGGGTTGTTTCTAATTAATGGCCAATCACAGTCAGCTGGCTCAGTCTCTGTCCGAGACGCAAACCTTTGTTATCATTCTTTGCAATTCTATTCTTAGCCAGCCTTCTGATGAAATCCTTTCTTCTATTCTTTTAGTATAGTTTTGATGTATTATATATCATAAAATAATAAATCAGCCCTCTGAACCATGGAGTCAGATCCTCGTCTCTTCCTTCAACATAAGACCCCTGAGAACACCGTCACACCATGGGAACAGGGTGAGGGCTCCAGCCACCTCAGCTGAGCCTGCAGCTGGGCTGGGATGTCACCCTTGTGCTGCATGGGGCACGATTAAAGCAGCAGCACCTGCAAACCAGGGCAGCTCTGAAAGGGCGGCCAGGCCCTGGGAGGGCTGCCTGGGCAGCGGCAGGGCCACCAGCCCTGGGAGGGACAGGAGCAAGCAGACTGTCACTGTATTTGTAAAAGAATGGACTTGCACACCCTGGGCATCTTTTCAAACTTCCAGGATTTCATGATTCAGTCATTCAGCTTGTCCTGAATCCCAGAGACTCCTGAGTCCAGGGATCTCAGAGGACAAGGACAAGTGTGACAGTGTGCCTGTGCCATGCCCCTGGTGACGGCACGAGGAATGAGTGTCCCCATGGTGATGGCACAAGGAGTGAGTGTCCCCACGGCTGCAGGAGGGTTTGTGCCCAGCTGGAAGGTCCCACAAACGCCCTCCCACACCCACCCCCAGCCTCTGCCCAGAGGCCTCCTGGTTGAAAACAGAAGGCAATTTGTCCTCAGCATCCTGGCCTATCAATATGCATTGTGCATATCAAAAATTAAGATCCATTTTGTGGCTTAAATAAAATATGAGGACATTCCAGGAGCCAGATTGCATTTCGGCTCCTAAAGTGACTCCTTGGGTTTCTGGAACACTCCATGGAAAACCAGGGCCAGCCAAGAACTGCCCATGGCAGGGAGGTTGGGACTAGGTGACCTCTAAAGGTCCCTTCCAGCCCCCAGTAACAGATAATTCTGAGTTGGGAGGGACCCACGAGGATCATCAGGTCCAAGTGGCAGGGATGGCCCCTGCAGATCCCACTGGTGGAGCCTCTCTCAGACACTGCAGTCACTGCAGTTTGAGCCCGCAGAAAAATATTTCTTCTTTAATTGGGCACTCTTGGAAGGTGTTCGATTGCATAAAAAAAGAAATAAAATATCTCAGTTAAACTCAAAGCAGTAAATTACAGCTGAAAAATGAGGAAAACCACCCATTTAAGGCATTGCATTGTTTAGCCTCAGACTGAGTCCAACCCATAAGAGTGCAAATGACCCTGAGTCAGGTCCGGGAGCTGCCCCAGTGATCCCTGTGAGTCCTTCCAGCCCAGCACATCCTGGGACTGCACTCTGTGCACATTCTGGACCCTCTGCACATCCTGGGACTGGGCCCAGTGCACATTCTGGTCCTCTCAGCACATGCTGCGCTGGGACTGGGCCCAGTGCACATTCTGGACCTCTCAGCACATCCTGGGACTGTGCCCTGTGCACATTCTGGACCCTCTGCACATCCTGGGACTGCACTCTGTGCACATTCTGGACCCTCTGCACATCCTGGGACTGGACCCTGTGCATATTCTGGTCCTCTCAGCACATGCTGTGCTGGGACTGGGCCCTGTGCACATTCTGGACCCTCTGCACATCCTGGGACTGCACTCTGTGCACATTCTGGACCCTCTGCACATCCTGGGACTGGGCCCTGTGCACATTCTGGTCCTCTCAGCACATCCTGGGACTGGGCCCTGTGCACATTCTGGACCCTCTGCACATCCTGGGACTGGGTCCTGTGCACATTCTGGACCTCTCAGCACATGCTGTGCTGCTTGGCCCCTGTGTCTGGGGGCAGAGCAGGAGCTGCAGCTCTGCATTTCAGGACAATGTGGCATCTCCCTGCAGTGGGCACGAGCCTGACCTCGCTGTCCTGCCCTGGATGACTCACCTCTGGCTCTGGGGATGCATTTCCCCCTCACTCTCAGCTCTGACCCAAAAAACTTGCAGTAAATAATGTTTTCCCAGCAGCCAGGAGGACGTGTTCCATTTCAAAGGTGAGGTGACTAAGCCTTTCCCTGCGTTAAGCACTTTGAGATCATCCCGTATAAAAATCACTATAAACATTTAATATTCTTATAGAAGTGGTGTCAGTGCTGCCTGCCTGGGAACCTGTCCCAGGAGAAAAGGGCAGAGATCAAGGAAAGTATTCAAAAGGATAATTAAATATTTAATAAAAGCCGTTAAATAGTGTGGGCCAGGACTGCAGCCAGCATAAATCACAATGACTCTCTTGGTGGGTCTCTGCTGGTTTATATTAAAAGAGGCTGCTTTGGGGTGGCTTCTAAAAACCTTTTAGATTTGCTGGTGTCATTGCAGCGTCTTCTATACTAGGGCAGTGTCAGAGCTGCTGTTCTTCAGCACACCTAATGAGGAAATCAGGGTAAAAATACACTATTAGAAGTAAAATGTTTTCATGCAGAAAACCTGTTTAAAAATTAAATATTGTGGAGTGTATGCTGTGACATGCTGCTGACAGACGCTGAATTTATTCTCTTGGTGGGCAAAGAGACTGCAAGTTTTCTGCTGGGTGTTTGTGGCAGTGGATGGAGGTGGGATGCTCCTGGGGTTTGGTACCTGACAGACCAGGAGCAGCAGGGGTGTGCCCAGGGCAGGTCTGGCCTCAGCATGGGTGGCAAGAGCCTCAGGAGCTCTCTCCCAGAGCCCAGCTCTGTCTCCCAGAGCAGGCTGCTCCCTCCCCTCACTGAGATCCATTTCAGCCCAGGCTCTGGCACCTGGCACAGGACAGGGAGAGGCTCTCCAGACCCCCTTTGCTGGCCCTGTTCCTCCACCAGGCCATATGCCGCCCCTAATCCTCCGGCACACACATGGGGAATAATTGGAATTATTCTTTGTCCTCTCTCAGCTTGCATTGTAAAACAAAGAGGCGAGCGCAGAGGGGCTCTGTAAGAGGAATAAGTGGGTTTAATTGAGGTCACACTGATGTGACAAGTCTAGGAGCTAAATGAGGTTTTAAGTTAAAGTGGGAAATGGCTGAGGTTAACTCGCACATACCTTGAAGCTGTTTTTCTTTCTACTTCTTTCTTTTTGGTACTTTAATTTTGTCAAATTAGTCTGTTTTAGATTCTAGAGGTTAGATTTAAAACTAATATATAGGGAGTGCTTTGGAAAATGAGTTTGTGACAAAACCCTGCTGCTTGAGAAGTGAACAAATGACCAGAAGAGCTTTTTGCCCAAAACTGAGGGTCTCTCCTGCCTGCTGCAGAGTAGTACATTCGTTTTTTCATGCAAAAGGTAAAAATCGTGAAAACTCCAAATGGCTTCTGGGGGTGGGGTGCAGCTACACAAGCCCTGGGCATCTTTGCTGCCCAGGCTGGGGGCGAGAAGGAGACTGGGATGTGATGTAAATCCATTTTGTGTGGCCTGGGAAGAGCAGCCGTGCAGACGAGCCAGCATCTCCAAAGGATATTTATGGCATCCTCCATATAAATATGCACATGGGATACAGGCGAGAATATCACTTTTCATATCCTCACCACAAGTGCTGCTGCCATTAATCTGTCACAGCCATCCTTTAGGTGCAGTTTCAAGTTTGATGTAGTAAAGATATGTGAATTTGAAATTTTATTTCAGCGCTGTCATGTGAGTACATAAAAAAGAAAGGAGTGAGGAAGTGTTTGCGTGTGAGCTGTGGCAGCGCACGCACTCAGCACGTGATTCCCAAAAACGTGGAATGCATGGAGTTCACAACGCTACATCTCAGAAACGCTGAAATATTCTAAAATTTTATTTATCCTTATCTTGAGAAATCGCATTCCTGTCACGTACCATAAATTCAGCTTTTTGGCCGCCTCCTGGCTGTACATTTAATTTTTGTGGGGAGTCCTTTGTTTTGTCAAAGGTGCTCACTAAGCTCCCAAAATTAACCTTGTGCTCTCATCCCTCAGACTCCTTTTGCTTCTCTTTCCAAATGCACCAAAAATCCCCACCCCTGTAAAACACTCTGAGAAAACCATTCTGTTTCCATGACACCCACGATTTGCACTGATTCCTCCATAACTGAGGGTTCATGCAAGTGGCTCTCGATATTCCTGACCAGGGTTTCATTCTGGTCCATGACTTAACTGCATTAATAATTTAAGGTAATGCTCAGTGTCCACTGAAGTCAATGAGACTTAAGCTCGTGAAAAATAGGTTTGCTGAATTAGGGTGGAAATAGAATTATGTTGGTCTGCCCTGCAGCCACGAGTGACTGGTTGAGAGGGGATGAGTTCATTTGATGCGCACAGGAAATTAAAATTGACCTTCAGATCACCGATTTTTGGAGGAAAAAAAGAAGCAAAGCTCTTTAAAAATGAAGCCTTTGACTGTTGGAAAGGTGTGAGATCTATTTATAGCAACACATGCCATTTTGGTACAGTGCTCAGAGTTATTTAAAGTCGATGACAGCGTGTCTGCTCCTCTGAGGGAGCAGTTCCTTGGAGGTGAGGTCAATCGCATCACGTCACTGAGGGGAAAAACACGAAGTGATCCTGGGCAGGGAGCAGAGGCTGGGTGAGGAATGGGGAGCTCTCCAGCAGAGCACTGTGGTTTCCCTGCTGCTGGTTTTCCTGGTCCCAGCTGGCAGCAGCTCTGCAGAGGAGCTCTCAGCCCTGCAGGTGTGAACCCCAACATCCGCGCAGCGCCCTGCGAGCTCAGCTCCTGCAGCTGCTCCCATGCAAACTTTGAGCTCTTCCTCAGACCCCTGAGCTCCTGAGCGTGGAGCAGGCACTGCTGGAGGGGCTGGCTCTGGGGGCAGCACAGGCACTGCTCCTGAGCTGCTGGATGGCAGGAGGGGAACACGGGAGAAACTGGAGACACTGGAGCGGAGCAGTGGTGCTCCACGAGGGGATGGATGGATGGATGGATGGATGGATGGATGGATGGATGGATGGATGGATGATGGATGGATGGATGGATGGATGGATGATGGATGGATGCATGGATGCATGGATGGATGGATGCATGGATGGATGGATGGATGGATGGATGGATGGATGGATGGGTGGATGGATGGATGGATGGATGGATGACGGATGCATGGATGGATGGATGGATGGATGGATGATGGATGGATGGATGGATGGATGGATGGATGGATGACGGATGCATGGATGGATGGATGGATGGATGGATGCATGGATGGATGGATGACGGATGCATGGATGGATGGATGGATGCATGGATGGATGGATGGATGGATGGATGATGGATGGATGATGGATGGATGATGGATGGATGACGGATGCATGGATGGATGGATGGATGCATGGATGGATGGATGGATGGATGCATGGATGGATGGATGACGGATGCATGGATGGATGGATGGATGGATGGATGGATGGATGGATGGATGATGGATGGATGGATGGATGATGCATGGATTGATGATGGATGGATGATGGATGGATGGATGGATGGATGGATGGATGGATGGATGGATGGATGGATGGAGGGATGGATGGATGGATGGAGGGATGGATGGATGGATGGATGGATGGATGGATGGATGGATGCATGCATGCATGGATGGATGGATGATGGATGGATGGATGGATGGATGGATGCATGGATGATGGATGGATGGAGGATAGAGGGGTGGCAGTGGGTGTGTGCAAGAGCCAAACACATCCCTGATGCTTTAGGGAATTCAAAATTGGATGTCACTTATTTGTTTAATTACCTTCAATATTTCAACTAGAAGCCCTTGCACATTTTTCGTCCTAAAACGTCATAAATAATGACTTAATAACAAGAAATCAGTCATTACTTATATCTCATTGCCTGTTTTCCCAGGAGGACTCTCCGTGATCTCCCTTTTTTGCGAGTGTGTGGCACAAACCAGGGATTATCCAGACCCTGGCTCAGCCTCCCCACCATCCTGCCCCAGGAAAATGTAGCCGAAAAGGGAATATTGGGGTTTTGATGACAAAATCATATTAGTGGCCATGAAGCATCATGAGCTTGCTCTGGGTTAAATGAACTGTTTTGTTTGACCTGAAATGACTTCTGGCGTTCTTGGAACTGCCAGAACATTGAGAAGTCATTTAGCTGCACAGCCTTAATTAAGCAACTGCCTCCAGTTATGATTTACTCCGTCATTCAGAAAATTAGACCTTCACACTGTTCCGAATTCTTGCCAGAGTCCTTAAGGACAGCATTTACCAAGATCAGCTGTGGTTTGGGGTGTTCCAGATTTTAGATGCCGAGCCTGGAATGCAGATTTCCAGAATGCAGGTTTCCAGAAAAGTCTCTGCAGACCAGGGCTAAAGGAGCTCTGAGGACTTGCTGCTCCACTCCTACAAATCCTGGGCTGGCTATCTTCACTGCAGCATGGCTGGAAAGTGCATTTTGGTGCTAAGGGCAGTTATGTCCTCTTACAGCAGTGCACATCCCAATTTCTTACCCACCTTCTGCAGCACTTTGATGTTATTGAAGAGTCACATGTGCTGTGGATGGAATTAAACCTTCCTGCATATTCCCAGCAGTCCTCATACCTCCCTGCCTGACATTCTGCCCTGGATCACAGAACCACAGCATGGCTTTGGTGGGGGGAGCCTGAAAGTCCATCCAGTCCCAACTCTCCCAACACCTCCCACTGTCCCAGGTGCTCCCAGCCCCAGTGTCCAGCCTGGCCTTGGGCACTGCCAGGGATCCAGGGGCAGCCACAGCTGCTCTGGGCACCTGTGCCAGGGCCTGCCCACCCTGCCAGGAACAATTCCTAGTTCCCAATATCCCATCCCACCCTGCCCTCTGGCAGTGGGAGCCATTCCCTGTGTCCTGTCCCTCCATCTTTTGACCAAAGTCTCTCTCCAGCTCTCCTGGAGCCCCTTCAGGCCCTGCAAGGCCCCAGTGGGGTCATCCCAAAGCTTCACCTGTGCAGGTGAACAATGCCAGCTGTGCCAGCCTTTCCTCCCAGCAGAGCTGCTCCATCCCTCTGCTCACCCTGGAGCCTCCTCTGGGCTCTCTGCAGCAGTTCCTGTGCTGGGCCCAGGGCTGGGGCAGCTCTGCAGGTGGGGTCTCACCTGAGCAGGGCAGAGGGGCAGGATCCCCCCCCTTGCCCTGAGTTTGTTGTGCCCTGTGGATTTCTGCAGGGCTGCTCTGGCACCAGTGTGCATTTATATCTACATAAATACACACATATTAAATTAAATGCAAGTTAATACATATATTCAATTAAATAAATACACAGTGCCACATGTGTATTTATAAATATATGTGTGAGTGTGTTAAGAAAGCCTTCAGAATGGGAGAGACAGAAGGCTGGGGTATGTCTAATGGATTGCCATAATCATAGATTCTGATTCATACTCATCATCTGAAAACAGCCAGCCAGAAGATGAAATAACTTCACATCAATCAAACACTAAATGAATATGTTATTAAGGATATTGTACACTACCAAAATCAGCACGTGAGCACTGTGTGTGTTCAGTGCCTTCCAGGGGCAGAGCAGTGCTGTCAGGCAAGGGTCACTGCCTGAAACGAAACAAAGCAAAGCAGGGAGGGAGGAACCATCCACGGCGTGTTCCCACTCACTGGAAGCTCTCCTGCTTCCTCTCTGTGCTCAGTGCCGGGCTCCTCTCCTGAGGAAAATGTTCAACACCGTTCCCTGCCCTTGTCAGCAGCCAGCCCCAAGGCCCCTCTGGGTGTGTCAGGGGTCCTGAGTCAGAGGTTTCTGTCTCAGGGGACCCTGTGCCAGGGATCCTGTGTCTGTCAGGGGTTTCTGTGTCAGGGGATGCTGTTCCAGGGGTCCTGTGCCCCAGAACAATCCCATCCTGCCCCTGCCAAACCCACAGCACTGGTACCCAAACCAGCACCCACCCCAGCAGTGCCCCCTCACTGGTGGCCCCAGGAGGGTTCTCCAGGGTGGCAGAGGGGAAGGCAGCTCCTGGCTCCTGAGCAAAGAGCAAATTGCAGATGGCTGAGAGCACTGAGATGCTGAAGACTCCAGGGTGCAGGAGTTCAGGGGAAATCAGTGCAGGTGTCAGGAGGGGTGGGAGAAGCCATGGAGCAGTGGTGTGGGGCAGGCCAGAAAAGCAGAGCACAGTGCTGGCATTCTGTGCCCTGGAGCAGCAGCCTCCTCCTGGGACCCCTCTTCCCCTTCCCCAGCACACGGCTCCAGTGTCCAGGGCATGGCTGGGGCATGAATGACCTGCAAAGACTGAAGGAATAAGAGAGCGGAACCTCTGCTGTTAAAATCACCAGGGGATAAACATCACAAATCCTCTGGACTTGGGGAATGTGGTTCAAACAACCAGAGGCAGAGAGCACACATTGCTTTGGGAAAAAAAGTAATGAAAGCAGAAGCTGTGCACGACAGTGGTATCTGAGATGGAGAGGGCACAGCGAAGCTTTTCTCCTGCTGTCTGGAGTGACAAACGCTGCCCAAATGCTGTGAGCCGGGGCAGCAGGCTGGGAAGGACCTTGGCATTGGGAGTGCTGTCCCCAGGCAGGCAGAGTGTGTGCAGGGAGGGGTTTGGGACCCACAGAGCCCCAGCAGGGCCACGCACGCACCTCGTTAGCGCTCGGCTTGTTTATTGCCGGCACCCTGCATTGTTCTGCTTGCTTAATTAAAACGGGATGTGCTGCAATTCACATGCTGTACAGACACCCATTACCACAACACTATTACCTTTATCAACCGAGCTCATCACCTCATTAAAAGGAGATGTCAATTCGGCTTGACAGGATCAATTTCCAGAACACCCTCCCTGACTGACTTTATTTATATTACACTTCCTCAGTTTATTAATTAGAAAAGTAATTTTTGCTGGTCTGATTCTTGCTAGATACTGATTTGTCTCACTGCCTTAATATTATTCTGAGTTTCTACCCCTCGTGCTATTTGTTTTCCCTTTATCCCATTTTTTCCATTAAAATCTCTGCGGTTTTCCTGTAGGTCAGTTGAAGGTTCTTTGTCTGGTATTTCTGAGGCACTATCACTTCCTTTCCTGATCACACCACAGAGTGAGTGACCTCTGAAGGACTTCAGGATGTTTGTACGAAATGGATTCGAACTGTTTCCACAATTTTAATGATTTGTTTACATTACAAAGCCTGGACTTCATCTTCACAACACCTGTTATCACCAGCAGGCTGTGATCGCCGGGATCTCAGCTACCACCCAGTTCTGGGGGTGTTGGAGATTTCTCCTTAATTGATGAGTGAGTCCTGAGACAAAGTGTCGCTGTGCCACTCTGAGAGCTGCCTGTCCTGCTGGCGGGTGGCACTCCTGGGTACCTCACACATCACCCAGGCTGGGAACTCCTGCAGCACCCTCAGCCCCGGCCCCTGACCCATCACCACCGTGCCATAACCACCAAGCCTGGCTACAGAGTGCCCCTCCTGGGTGTTCTCTCAGCACCTCCAGGGACGGTGGGCAGTCTGCTCCAGAGCCTCACCACCCTTTTGGTGAGGAAATGTTCCCAGATACCCAACCTGACCCTCCCCTGGTGCAGCTTGCAGCTGTTTCTCCTTGTCCTGTCGCATGTCCCCCAGGAGAAGAGCCCCAGCCTCACCATCACCTCATTTCAGAGATCTGTGCTCCCTCAGACAACAATTTCATAACACTTACCTCATTTTAGTGTGTCAGAACCCAGGACATCCCTCTGGCTGCCCTGGAGGGCTCCAGCCCCTGCCCGGGGGCTCAGAGACCCTGACACAGAGCCCAACACACCTGTGACTTTGATTATGACCCATGAAGCAAATCACAACCTTTATATAAAGAATAACAAGTTAAGAAAGTTTAAGTAGAATCATAGTTTGTCATGGGGTGAAAAATAGATTTTTGAGGTTGTTAGAATGGGGGCCCAGGGTCCCAAGACAGAGGAATCTGGGTGTAACCTGTCCTTTTCCCTTCTTCTTCTTGGCCTCCATGTTCTGTGTGATGTTGGTACATTTGGATTGGTTTAAATTAGAGACAGAATGTCTAACACAGGTGATAGGTATTGGGAAGTTATTGTAAATAATGCACACGTAGTTTTTAGTATAAAAACATAATACTGCCCCAAGGGTGGGCAGAGTGCCTCTGTCTATCCTGCCAGACAGACCTAGGCAGGTTGGAGAAACAATTTTATAGATAAGAAATCATGAACAACCTTGAGAAGGAGAACAGAAGAATCCCGACTCCTTCTTCAACTGCCAGGCTGGGAAAAGAGACCTGTACATATCTCAGAGTCACTGTGAGCAGCAGAGATTCTGAGATTAGTGGAGGTTTCTCTGTCGGTGCCTTGATGGAGCAGCACAGCTCTGGAGCCACGCTCCCACCCAGTGCTGTAAAAGCCCTGAGAGGCCAGCTGGGTTCCCTGTGCTCACCCCAGCAGCCCCACAGCTCGTGCACAGATGGATGGGAAATGGCAGCAAAGTAGGCATTAGGAGTAAAATAAGAATCATAATTTTATTGGGAAGAAATTAAATTCTGTTAATTGCTAAGATTTTGTACTGGATCAGAATTTATTGCGTTTTTGGTTTGAGTTAGTGTAGGGTTTAACATGTCACATTGTAAGTAGGAATAACAATATACTCACTGGGATATAAATATAATGAATAAAACATGTTGCCACTGTGATTATCAGAAATAATAAAGCACTTGACAGAAAACCTCAAAGGTATCTTTCCCCCTGACCCTCCAAAGGATCTGGGCAGTTTCACTTTGGATATTTGATCTTGTTTTTTGGGTTTAAAGTGTGACATTTCACTAAAGCTGCCCTTGCTGGAGTAATTGTTGCTGGGGATAAAGACAACTGCACACTCTGAGGTAGAGGATGGGTAAAGCAACACAAATCCTTTTGTGTCAGTGAATATCACGTCTGAAATGTGATAATAGATCTGATTTTGTATCATTTAAGAGCACAAAAGGGGGTTTTACTGCTTGAATTAACACACGAGGTGGTATTAAAGCTTTTCAGTTAAGCACATAGTCAAATAGATATCAAGAAAACTCTACTTTTATTGGTGATGCTGTGCATAAAATTATCCAGGCATCACAGGGAACGAGTGTGAAATCAGCCCAAAGTTTCCTCCCTGAACTGATGCCTCTTCCTTTTCAGAGTGTGCAGCTGTTTAACAGTGACATTTAATAATGTATTGGAATAATTGCTGGAGTTTACTGCTCATTACTTCTTTAAAACCCCAGGAATACAGTATCAGTTCTTTGATTTTTTTTTAATATGAAAATAATTTTCACTATAAAGGTTGAAGGAAAACACATGCTCTGTACTTATAATTTGATATAGTCATTGCTGTTCCTCCGCTGTATTTTAATAAAATTATCATTTCAATTGCAGTTGTGCAGGCTCTAGAAAGAGGACTTGAAAGGCGAGTTATTAATTTTTCTGAGCAGAGTTTTGGGGCAGCTCCTGGTGATTCACACTGCAGCAGATGTGCCCTGCCAGGCAGTGAGTCCCATTGTGGGTAGAGGGTTTAGGATGGGATGAGCTGCCAGCTTTCCTGGTGGGTTGTGCTCTGGGTCTGGGCACAGGGCACAGGTTTTGCCTGCTGGAATCCCCTGCTCAGAGCTGCTGGGCTCTGGGGCTGGGCAGGAGCCCAGGGTGCTGCTCCCCATCCCTGGTGGGGAAGATGGAATGGGAAAGCCTTATCAATATGATTGTCTGGCAAAAGATTGTGAGAATATGGAAACTGTAAGCGAGATTGAAATGAAAGCAAGCTTTGAGATCCCTTGGTTACTGAACAACTGGAAAACAATGGTGTGGCCGGCTGAAGGTGATCCCCTTGTGATGGAACAACACCCTCTGCTTGCAGACAGGCCCAAGGGTCAGAGCAGACCCTACAGAAGGGGCCAAAGAGGAGTTTTTAGGGTTTAAAATGTAACACAGTGTGGTAAGGTAGTGATTCCTATAGGCTGTATGGAAATGCTATAGGATTTGTATCTTGTACTAGATTGGTTAGTGAGAATCAGAATATTCAACACAGAAGATGATTTATTGTATTGTAACGGGAACTTTGCTCTCTTAGCTCTTAGCTCTTAGCTCTTAGCTCTTACTTGTCTATGCTCTTACCTCTTTTGCTCTCCCACCCTCTCATCCTCTCTCCCCCTCTCTCCTCTCAGCCCTGCTCCAGCTGTGGCTGCAGCTCCCAGCAGGGCCCTGCATCCAGGCCCTTTGCCATAAACCCCAAATCCCAGCAGGGCCCTGCACCCAGGCCCTGTGCAATGAACCCCAAATCCCAGCAGGGCCCTGCACCCAGGCCCTGTGCAATGAACCCCAAATCCCA
The DNA here is from genome assembly GCF_027579445.1 of Ammospiza nelsoni. NCBI lineage: Eukaryota > Metazoa > Chordata > Aves > Passeriformes > Passerellidae > Ammospiza > Ammospiza nelsoni. The sequence goes on from NC_080641.1 coordinate 36,039,847, forward strand.
GCAGGGCCCTGCACCCAGGCCCTCTGCAATGAACCCCAAATCCCAGCAGGGCCCTGCACCCAGGCCCTGTGCAATGAACCCCAAATCCCAGCAGGGCCCTGCACCCAGGCCCTTTGCAATAAACCCCAAATCCCAGCAGGGCCCTGCACCCAGGCCCTGTGCAATGAACCCCAAATCCCAGCAGGGCCCTGCACCCAGGCCCTGTGCAATAAACCCCAATTTCCAGCCCTGGCTTCAGAGATCTCTCGCGTCCATCTGTCCTGACTGTTCTACCTCCTGTCAATCCTACACATCCCCACAGCGGTGGCTGGAGCACAAGCTGTGGCTGTCCCTCCGTCCCTCTGTCCCTCTGTCCCTGCTGGGTCTCTGCTCCTTCCCCTCCTGTCCTGAGCACTGCTCAAATTCATGGGCTGGGGACTCTATACCAAGATTCTTCACCAAATAAAGATCAAGGCATAATCATGACTCTTATTGTTAAAAGTGGTCTCAGAGCTTCATCATGCACTGGAAACTGAGGGGGTAACACAACATTTCTGCCTCCTCTGGAAGCCTCTCCCTTCCTGACACTGTTGTTCACTAACAAAATTGCTATTAAAAAATCAAATTCATCTCCCTGCCATGCACTGCCTGGTCACCTGCCATAGTGCTCTGCAGTGAAATGCAGCTTTACTGGTTTTCACTCTCTGGATAGTAAATAATTGTGCTCATCCAACATCAATTAGCTTTAAAATAGCAAATAGCCTTCTCTGCAACATGCAGAGGGGCTGGAGCACTTCCAGAGGAGGGAATGGAGCTGGGAAGGGGCTGGAGCAGCTGAGGGAGCTGGGCAGGGGCTCAGCCTGGAGCAAAGGAGGCTCAGGGGCCCTTGTGGCTCTGCACAGCTCCTGACAGGAGGGGACAGCAGGGGGACAGTCAGGGAGCAGGGACAGGAGGAGAGGGAATGGCCCTGAGTTGTGTCAGGGGAGAATTGGGTTGGGCACAGCAGGATTTCCCCATGGAAAGGGGGCTCAGGCACTGGAACTGCCCAGGGACATTTAGAGTGCCCATCCCTGGAGGTGGCACTCAGAGCTCTGGGCTGGGGACAAGGTGGGAATTGGGCAGAGCTGGGACCTTATGGTCTGGAGCAGGGGCTTTTCCAACCCAAATGATCCTGGGATTCCTCTGTGATTGCTTCTCAAGCCAGAGAACTGAGGCCCTTCCCCAGCTCCATTGCCCCTCTCTGGACACAAAGCCAGGGCTCACCCTGGGTGTCAGTAAGAGCAGGCTTGTCTCTCATACATGTATTCACCAGTGTGCCAGAAACAGTCTCTCAGCACAAATATTATTCACTTCTAAATTCTTTTAAAGCTTCAAGTTGTTCAGCAATGAAAGAAAAGAGCAATCTAATCAGAGAAGCACTTGCTGCATTTTGCAGTGAGAGCAGTCTCACAATTCGCAGGCTCAATCATTTTCCAATCACAATTAACGTCATGTTAGCTAAGGAGCCATGAAAGAAAAATAAAGGGCTGGGCACTCAGAGGAGGAAATGTGGTAAGGCTCCCTTGCTGCTCACTTTGAGAGCTCCTGAGCTCACATTTCTGCATAACCAAAGCTCTCCTCCTGCACATCTGAACCACGTGGACAGTCCCAGTGAGGTCCAAGCCTTTTCCAGTGTCCCCAGCTGACAAGGGTGACACTCTCAGGGGTGTTCCTTTCTTCTGCCCAGCTGTCCTGCAGTCAGAGGAGGCTGCAGGCAGGCAGGGAGGGGCACCCAGAGCTGTGCCAGGGGAAGGGGGCTCTGTGCCATGCTGGCCATGCCCTGCTGAAGCCCCTCTGAGCAGGGAGCTGCTCTGCCAGCACCCAACCCAGCCTCTGCAGTGGCACTTCTGGCTTCCAGCAGCACACCTGCATGGGACATAGTTAAATTCCACTGCACGGAACTTCCAAAAGAACAGGATTTACAACAAGGTTGGCCAGTGTGCTTAGAGCATGGTGCATGTCCATCCTCTGGCAGTTCCAGCTGCAGCACATTCCAGCTGTGTTTGGCATTGCCATGGGCATTGTGCCCACCCATTTTAGAGCTTCACCCAAGGCAGTTTGCAGAGAGCAGCATCATCTGGGAACTCTCTGGGTGCGTTGCCCTGCAGAAGGCAAACATTGGGAGCAGCTCTTGTGCAGGAATTTGGGAGATGTAAAGTGAAATGTGAGTCCAACAGTGTGAAAGGAAGCAAGGTGAAGAGTTATTTAAGCAGAAGCAAACATGAAGTGATGTGGTCACATCTGTCAGCTGCTGTTATAACCTGTTAAAAGCTGCTGTTATAACCCTGTTGCTCACGGTTTTCCCATATAAAATCATTTCCAGTTGGAATTAGACCCTCTGAGCCCTGCAGTTATCCCAGCTGACAGCCCACAGCCATCGCTGGTCATCCCACACTGCCGTTCCATCAGCAGCTGTCACCTTCTGTGGGCAGCAGGATTCCAGGGGGAGGCCAGGATCATCTCCAGACATCAGTCCCAGGTGGTTCATGGGTCCCTGGGCAGGCAGGGACAGACAGGTGCCATCACCTGAGCCCTCACCTGGCCAGCCCCGAGCAGGAGGACCCTCCAGCACACACCTGCCATGGATGCTTTAGCAAGCTGGGATTGCTTCCAGCAGTTGGAAAAGCCCTGAGCTGCTGTGCAAGGGAGCCTGGTGCTCCTCTGTCCACCCCTGCAGTGAGGTCAGGCACTGTCAGAACCCAGCACATCCCTCTGGGTGCCCTGGAGGGCTCCAGCCCCTGCCAGGGGGCTCACAGACCTCAGCACAGAGCCCAAGACCGCCCTGTGCTTTTGATTATGGCCCATGGAGCAAATTACCAGCTTTGAATGAAGAATTACAAGTCAAGAGAGTTTAAGTAGAATAACAGTTAGTTTATCACAAGGTGAAAAGTAGAAATTTTGGGTTTTTAGAATGGGGACTCAGGGTCCTAAGATGGAGGAATTTGGGTGTGCTTTCTCCTTCTTTCTCCTTCTTCTTCCTAGCCTCCATCTTCTGGGTGATGCTGGCACTTTTGGATTGGATTAAAGTAGAGCCAGACTGTCTAACATAGGTGATAGGCATTGGGAAATTACTGTAAATAAAGCACAGGTAGTTTTTAGTATAAAATGTTGACACCAGCCCAAGGGTGGGCAGGGTGCCTCAGACTGACCTGCTGAACGGACCTCAGCAGGCCAGGGAAAGAATGTCATAGATAACAGAAGAATAAACAACCTTGACAACCAGAACAGAGGAATCCTGACTCCTTCTTTGGCTGCTGGGCTGGGAAAAGAGACTTTAACCCATCTCGGGGTCATCCTACCCAGCAGAGATTCCGAGAAGGCACCTCAGAACCCTGAGAAGGCACCAGAATTCTGAGAAGGTTCCTCAGAATCCTGACCCCTTCTTCATCTGCTGGGCTGGGAAAAGAGACTTTGACCCATCTGGGGGTCATCCTGCCCAGCAGAGATTCCGAGAAGGCACCACCTCCCACACCCAGACTCTGCAGGCACAGGCAGTGCCCCACCAGGAGGGCTTTCCTACAGGCATCCACTCAAATCTAAAAACATCCCTTCCCTGCTCCTGCTCAGTGCCCATTGGGCTCCCATTTATTATCAGCCTAATGATTTTAGTAATATTGTAAATTAAATTATTTGAGCATAGCTGCTTTGGATCCCCAGGTTTTACTCTAATTAGTGCTAATGTTTTGAATCATCTCTGACTTTGAAGCAAAATTTGGTTTGGGTTTAACAAATTATAATTCCTATGTATCTGCAGGATCTGTTTCCTTTTCAATGCATTAATTATCCATCTGCAAATTGGAATGAAAAGAAATAAAAATTTCTAGCACAATTTAAAGTCATTTTGAATTAGTAAAACTATTTTGTGTTAATGAAATTGAAATGTTGTCATGATGATAATCTTCAAAAGTCTTTATTTTTGTAAGTGTAAGCACTAATGGCTTTGCTTGGACAAGCTCTTTGGGAATGGAAGATCAAAAACGTTCCTTTTAAACTGTTGAAACAAAATGCGTCGCTTGACTGAAATACTTGATTTCAGTGTTTTAAAACCAAAATTTCATTGAACTCTATTTGATGTTTTAAAACAAACCTGATTTAAATGACAATAGAATTTTGCCTTGAAAAATCATTTGCCTTTCAAATGCAGCTAGCATGGAGAAAATAACCAGCAGAGAGCTTTGAAGTGCCCAAATCCCCCGAGTCAGCTGCAGCTGAGGCACAGGCAGAGCCCAGCATCTGTCAGCACTTCTGAGCAGCCCTGGCTGCACAGGGCAGGGCACACCTGTCCAGGGGCTGACTGGGCTGCCCCGCACAGGTAAGGGGGATGAGGGAGCTCCACCACCCCGAGTGACCCTGTCCTCACCAGCAGGGCTGGGACCTCAACCCTCTTTTGTGCAATTGCCAGGATTTGCCTTTTCCCAGGGCTGGGGGAAAGCAGCTCTGCAGAGCAGCTGTCCTCAAGGACCTGCCAAAGAGAGGAAAATTCTCCAAGAGATGGAGATACCTAAAGTTGATCCTGTACTGCGTTTGAGCACTTTTAGATGGGAAATCTCTTAATTAGTCCCGTTGCGTTGAGGCAGTGTGCTCTGCATGGGATTCAGTCATCCCTAAAATTATTTGCTAAAATAAATGAGTAGAGAAATGACATTATTTATTGGAATTTTATCTAAAACAGGGGCTTGGCATAAGGAGAACCAAGTTACATGTTTTTGACATCAACAGCTCCTGGCGCAGACACGAGAGCTGTGTGTGAGCAGCAAAACCTTCCCAACAACGTGTGTGTGTGTACAAAACATTGGTACTGCTGCCACTCCAGAGGAAACCCACTTTTATTTACAGAGGGCATTCCATGGGGTAGCTTTTCCACATGGGATGCCTCAGTCCGGCTCAGCTTTGCAGTCCCATGCAGGTGTGTGTGTGTGTGTGTAGGAATAATCCATGAGCGTCCCGGTGCCACCCCTGCTGTGCCACACCTGTGTCAGGGCATGGGAAAGGAAAGGGGGTGAGAAAAGCCCCACACACTGCTGGGGAGTCCGACAGCACCACAGGGCCTGCAGCTCACCTCTGTTTGCTCCAGGAGTCTCTGAGGAACCGTCTTCCCCATGGTGCCAGGCTGGGGCCCTGCCCAGCACCTCTGGCTGGGCACCAACATGGAATCCCACTCCTGGGGCTGGAAATGCCCTCTGAGGCCAGTGAGTCCCATTACAGTCCCTGCAGTCTCTGAGGTCAGAGAGCTCAATCCCAGACCTGCGGCTGGAAAAGCCATCTGAGGTCAGTGAGTCCCATCACAGTCCTTGGGGCTGGAAAAGCCTCTGAGGTCAGTGAGTCCCGCTACAGTCCCTGCAGTCTCTGAGGTCAGAGAGCTCAATCCCAGACCTGCGGCTGGAAAAGCCATCTGAGGTCAGTGAGTCCCATCACAGTCCCCGTGGCTGGAAAAGCCTCTGAGGTCAGTGAGCTCAATCACAATCCCAGTCCCCGTGGCTGGAAAAGCCTCTGAGGTCAGCCTGACCGCAGCCCAGCAGCACCACCACGGTCACCAGCACACCGTGTCCCCAGGTGCCACCTCCCCACGTTTTTTGAGCCCTGCTGGGCTGGCTGGGCAGTGCCAGCTGTGCCAGCTGTGCCAGCCGTGCTGTGGGAGGTTGGATGCTCCCTCCCAGCTGCAGGAGTGGCCGGGTGCCCCTCTGGGGCTGGCTGTGCCTCCCCAGGGAGCCGATGGGTGCATCCCCAGGCCGGCAGAGCTCCGAGCAGAGCAGAGGCATTGTTTCCTTGTGAGTGTTGTGATGTGCTGCCCGTGTGTGCTGAACAGGCCTCTCACCAGTGACAGACTGACTAAAGCACGGGCAAAAACGCTCTCTGTTTGCTGCAGCTGCAAACAATAGCAACTTTCATCAGAGAAAAGGAAGGGCCAGCAGCCTCCTTGTGAGAAACAGACTTTTTATTAGCTCTGAGACTGAGAATGGCTCTTGTTAAGAAATACTGGTTTGTTGCAGCAGGCTGAGAGATGAGATAAGAGTGAAATGCCAAACACACATGCACAAAAAGAATGTGTGAAAAATGGGAATGATAAGGTCTTTGGAGCAGGTTCCTGCTCAGGTGCTGGAGGTGCAGCACTGCATCATATTTGCTGGAGAAGCTGAGGGAAATTGCAGTATAATCAATTAAAATTGGGGCTGCCGTGCCTGGACAAAGCTGTCTCAAAGCAAAATAAAACAAATAAATTACCTTTTTCCAAGGTTGTGTGACTTTGCAAAGAGAGGATGGAGGTGCAGAAAACACTCCCTGCCAGCAGCAGGGAGGAGACACCTGCCTGGGGATTAGCTTTACCTGGGGCTCAGAGGGAGGGGATGCTGCCTGGCAGGGAAGGGGTTTGCTCTCAGATGATGAGTGGGTGGCACCTGGGCACAGGTGCAGCATTGGTGGCCCTGGCAGAGCTGGGGAATGGCTCTACTCCATGGTCTGAAAAGGCTTTCCAGCCTTGGAGATTGTGTGATTCTTTGGGAAATGAGGATTTGTGACGGTGGTCACAGGAGTTCTTGGATGAGGAAAGAGATGAGGATCTGACTCCATGGTTCAGAAGGCTGATTTATTATTTTATGATATATATTACATTAAAACTATACTAAAAGAATAGAAGAAAAGGTTTCATCTCAGAAGGCTGGCTAAGAATAGAATAGCAAAGAATGATAACAAAGGTTTGTGTCTTGGCTCTCTGTCCAAGCCAGCTGACTGTGATTGGCAATTAATTAGAAACAACCACATGAGACCAATCCCAGATGCACCTGTTGCATCCCACAGCAGCAGATAACCATTGTTTGCATTTTGTTCCTGAGGCCTCCCAGCTTCTCAGGAGGAACAATCCTAAGGAAAGGATTTCCATAAAAGATGTCTGCGACAAGGATTCTTAGGGATTCTTGAGGAAATGAGGATCAGGGCTCTCTCTGCTGATGCTCCAGGGGTGCACAGGAGCCGTGGCCAAGCTGGGTGATGATAACCAGCCAGGAGCTGCTATGAATGCAGCTTTGCTCCTTTCCTCTTTCCCTCTCGTGGTCAAGAAGCAAAGGACAGAGGCTGACCCTCCCTCCTGAGATGCCAACAGCATCACCCAGCTCTGGGGCCAGGCTGTGGTGGCACCAGCTCCTTCCTGCTGGTCGTGCACCTCCCCACAGCACTGGGTCACATCCTGCATTCCAAGGAGCCTTTCTCCTTCCCCAGGGGCTCCCCAGAGCTGCTGAGCCCCAGCCAGGGACAGCTGCCCCCCGTGACCTTGCTCGGCCTTGTGGCACTAACTGCCCAGCTGAGCTCCCAGCTGCATCCCAGGGGCATCCCTCCTTCCCTGGCAGTCACCACTGAGAACAGCTCTGGATGAGGGCGTCACCCAGAGATAACTGATGGAAAGGAGATTGCACAGAATGAAATAAGGAAAAGAAAGGGGCGGAGAAAAATACTGATATGGTTTTTAATCAAACACATAGAGGGGGGAAAGGACTATAGAAGGCAGCAGTGCTAACAGTGTTGATCCCTGGACTGCTCAGTGCTGGCAGTACAGAAAACAGCTGACATTAATTCTGTTATGATGGCTGGGTCAATACGAGGAGAGGCTGCTGCAGTTAAATTCTCTCGTGCTGCATTTCTTGGCCTGTGTTATCCCAAGTTTCCATCTTATCCTATATCCTGTCTTGGCAATAGCATTGAATATTGACAAGTAACTAAATGTAGACAGTTTCCCAGGTGACTTCTTTGCTGAAAACCCAAATTTGCACTTTTTTGGGTGCCATATGGGTCCAATTACCCATTAACTCCCAAGGAGGATGGTTCAATCCAGTACCACGTTAAGGTGTGCAATATGTGGGCTGAGATTGTTTTCCTGCTGGCATTTGCTTGCAAGAATTTAAATTTCCTGTCAATCACAAGACAGGCGAGTTATTTTCACCGTGCCATTGAGACCAAACTGTCACAAAGGAAACATCACAAAAGGCACAAAAATGGCACCTTTTTGATGGTACAACATGATTACCCTGATCTTATATTTTGTTGTGGTTTCTATAGATTATTTTCCTGCCTTTTTTTTTCCAGAACAAAGTTCTCGCTTTGATGCCTCTCTTTGATAAAGTTATAAAGCTGTGCCAAAGATTTGAAATCTGTCATGGGACTTCTCTCTTCTCGGGAACGAGTTGCAAATGATGTCCCCCATAGTTTTTAAAAAAAGCTGCCTGCCTCTCCATCAGCAAATATTCCTCTGTGGCACTGTGAATCTCTCACTTTTTCATCTCTGCTTTTGTCTGAATCCTAGTGAAATATTAACAGGGTTCCCTGCAGCTGACACGAGTCCCAGAGCCCGCTCAGCACATCCCTGCTGGTGTTTATCCAGGGGGACACAGGGAGCAGCCACTGCCCACCCCGGGGACAGCAGCTGCACAGACCTGCCCTGGCACTGGGGCTCGTCCTGCCCCGTTGTGACCGTGTTCACGGGGGTTCTGGGGTGAGGGCAGAGACGAGGATCTGACTCTGTATTTCAGAGGGCTGATTCATTATTTTATTATATATATTACATTAAAACTATACTAAAAGAATAGAAGAAAAGGTTTCATCAGAAGGTTAGCTAAGAATAGAATAGCAAAGAATGATAACAAAGGTTTGTGTCTCGGCTCTCTGTCCAAGCCAGCTGACTGTGATTGGCCATTAATTAGAAACAACCCCATGAGCCCAATCCCAGATGCACCTGTTGCGTCCCACAGCAGCAGATAACCATTGTTTGCATTTTGTTCCTGAGGCCTCCCAGCTTCTCAGGAGGAGAAATCCCAAGGAAAGGATTTTCCATAAAAGATGTCTGTGACAGAGTGGGTGCTCACGTGCTGCTGCTGAGACCCCAGCCCCTCCAAGCCGTGCGTGGAGCCCAGAGCTGTGAGCAGCACTCTGTGCCTCCCCTCATCCCGTGGCACATCTCTGACTGCTCTGCTCCTGGGACACGGCTGCCCAGCGCCTGCAGGCAGCACCTCTCTGGAAAGTGCATATTCTATGGCTCTACGCAGATATTTACCAAATGTATTTTGGTGTATTGATTAGTAGTGCTGTACAAACATTTTAATAGTATGGTAAATGTAGTCTTGTAAATAAAAGGCAACTTTTGTAGTTAAAATAAGAACTATGTTGGTGGGGTTTTATTAAGAAAGGAATGAGGCACTCGCACCAGATAGCAGCCACAGGACACCTGAATCTGCCACTGAAAAAGAATTTATTGCCCTCTTATCAGAAGAAATGAACTTCTTCCTGCCTCGAAGGTGCTGTCAGGATTTGGAGGAAGAAGCTGACACTGCCCAGCCAGAATCCTGTGTTTGAATGGAATTTATGCATCATGTGTAAGATGTATGAATATGCAACAGGCTGTTGCTTTTAAGGGTTAATCCTCTGTTAATGTGGGTCCTTTCTCGGGCTTATTTTTCCCAGAAAAGGTACCCGGACTGTCTTTAACTCTTTGTCTCTATTGTCTCATATTGTCCTAATTCAATTTGTCCTAACTATTATTACTCTAATTGCATTACTATTTTTATAACCATTTTATTACCATTAAACTTCTAAAATTTTTAAAAACAAGTGATTGAGGTTTTTCACAACCTCTGAAAGGGAAAGCAAAAATCTCACTTGGGCTCCAGCCCTCAGCCCCAATATTGATGGCAGGAGAAGCTCTCTGTGCCTACCAGCAGCCACGCTCCTGCAGGAGGATTTATGCTGCGTGTATCAATCTTGCTCGCAGGGAAGGATTATTAATGCTGTGGTTTTAACCATATGCATGTTCCTCTTCAAATGAAAAAAAGCGAACCTTGAAGTTGCCAGATGAGGACTGCATTTATCATCGTCAGCAGGAGTGCCACTGGAGCACTCCAGCTCTCAGCTCCCACATCTGTCAGACACGGCATCAGAGGGAGAAGCTGCTGGGTGCTGCACGACTGGCATGAAAACAGCACCCATCCAGGTTAAACCCCACTGCTGGGCATCAAACCAGCCCTCATTGCTGAAACCCCACTGCCTGGCATCAAACCAGCCCTCATTGCTGAACCCCCACTGCTGGGCATCAAACCAGCCCCCATCCCACTGAAACCCCACTGCCTGGGCATCAAACCAGCCCCCATTGCTGAAACCCCACTGCCTGGCATCAAACCAGCCCCATCCAGCTGAAACCCCACTGCCTGGGCATAAACCAGCCCTCATTGCTGAACCCCCACTGCCTGGGCATCAAACCAGCCCCATCCCACTGAAACCCCACTGCTGGGCATCAAACCAGCCCCATCCAGCTGAAACCCCACTGCTGGGCATCAAACCAGCCCTCATTGCTGAAACCCCACTGCCTGGCATCAAACCAGCCCCATCCAGCTGAAACCCCACTGCTGGGCATCAAACCAGCCCTCATTGCTGAAACCCCACTGCCTGGCATCAAACCAGCCCCATCCAGCTGAAACCCCACTGCCTGGCATCAAACCAGCCCTCATTGCTGAAACCCCACTGCCTGGCATCAAACCAGCCCCATCCAGCTGAAACCCCACTGCCTGGGCATCAAACCAGCCCCCATCCAGCTGAAACCCCACTGCCTGGCATCAAACCAGCCCCATCCAGCTGAAATCCCACTGCTGGGCATCAAACCAGCCCTCATTGCTGAAACCCCACTGCCTGGGCATAAACCAGCCCTCATTGCTGAACCCCCACTGCCTGGCCACAAACCAGCATCCATAGCTGAAACCCCACATTTCACAGGGACAATGCTACAAGGGCACGTGGTGACAGGACACAGGGAATGGCTCCCACTGCCAGAGGGCAGGGATGGATGGGAGATTGGGAATCAGGAATTGTTCCCTGGCAGGGTGGGATGGGATATTGGGAATTGGGAATTGTTCTCTGGAAGGGTGGGATGGGATATTGGGAATCAGGAATTGTTCCCTGGCAGGGTGGGCAGGCCCTGGCACAGGTGCCCAGAGCAGCTGGGGCTGCCTCTGGATCCCTGGCAGTGCCCAGGGCCAGGCTGGACACTGGGAGCACCTGGGACAGTGGGAGGTGTCCCTGGGATGGCAGGGGTGGCACTGGGTGGCTCTGAGGTCCCTGTGAGCCCAAACCAGGCTGGAGCTCAGGATTTCAGGTGTCCACGGAGCCCCTGTGCTGGTCTGGGCAGGGCAGGGGCAGCCAGACCCCAGCCCAGCCCAGCAGGGCCATTTCATTTTCTCCTCTGGACCATGCCTCCTTGTGAACACACCGCTTTTTCCCCCACAGGTGATGCACACAAATTAACAATGCTGAGCATCTGAAACTCTGTTTCTCTGGTTTTGTGGATTCTGCTGGAATTCCTGCGCTCCCTCACCAACAATGAGCGGGTGGAAACGAGTGCGGAGGCAGCAGAGGAGTAAAACATGGACTTGTAATAATTCAGTTGTAAATGTCGGCGCTGTGCGTGTGGGCGCCAGAGCCTTGCTTAAAAATAATTCAGATAAAGTACCATTTGCAGCTTTGCAAATCCAACACCCCCTAGGACACAGGGAGATGAGTTCTGTGGTGCTGCCAAAGCCAGGTGATTAATAATTAGCCTTTAAACTTCCTCATAATTTTTCCAGCTGCTGACGATGCCTTTTGCATATAATCACGTCTCACTCACTTCATTACAGGTTTTTTTCTTTTTTTCTTGAGTTCTTTAAAATAGGCTTTTGTTAAGCTTTAACATGAAAATAATTTTTAAAACCCTGTAACTTAATCAATTTTCCAAATCTGCTCAATCAAATCTACTGACAAAAAAATGGCCAAAACCAACCGCCATTTGTGTTTTCAGAGTGAAATTGGGGGGCACATTTCCAGGGCTCAGGAGCCGTGCAGAATGCAGACAATACACCAGCAACAATTGTGCCGTCCCACCTGTTCCCATTCAGGTATTGATAAGAACGTTATCGGCCTTTGGAGACACTGATTCATTGTGTTGTGGAGTAGATATGAACAAAATAAATTCTTGATGGGAGCTGTTAATATGAATTCCCCTCCCTGTTATGCGCATTAAAGGAATTTCAGCCCATCAGGAACTAATCACATTTCATTTTCTCCTATTTTTTTTCACTCATGGTCAACACATACTGGCACAGCTGAGGTGTAGGATAATCAAAGCCTTCTTCATGGTTGAATAAATTTAATACTCTTACTTCATCAGTGCAGTGTATTAAAAGTCCCCTGACAGATTTAGCTTGATTGTTTAAGGCGTCACTCCGGAGCCGCAGCATTACACATTTCACCTGCAATATGGGGGCCTCTGCTTTCATTTGGCTGGAACATGACATCAGGAATTGGATTGAAATAAGTTCCTCTGAAAAACACGGCCAATTGATGAAGTCATAACACAATCTCCACAACCTAAGTGGAGAAATAAGTGAACATTAATTTGGTGTTTGCAATAGCAGGCAGCACTAATAACACAGGTATTTGGAGCTGTAAATAAGTAATTCAACAATGTAATGTCATCCCAAGCAGATATTTGTTTTATAAACAAACAAATTACAAACAGTTCCACTATGTTTAAAACACTAACCTGCTTTTCTACGGCATAATTTTGTTAGTAGAAGTGCCAGGTCAGCTGCTGTGATTCCCTGAGAGGGAATCAGGCCTTTGCCTCCCTTCACCTGTGAGGACACGGAGCCCTGGAGGAGCCAGGGCTGGGCTGGAGCCCAGGAGAGGAGAGGATCCAGCATCTCCAGGATGGAGCCCCTGCATGGAGCAGCCTGTGCTGCCCCCCGAGCTGCTGGACAGCAGAATTTCACACCTTGGGTCCCTGCTGGGCACAGGCTGAGCTGAATTAGAAACACCCCAGCAAAACTGCTGATTTTCTAGTTAAAGTTTCTGCATTCAAAGCCAGAATGCAATTGGGGTGAAATGTCTTCAGCAGCACTGCAGATGAAATCCAAGAGCCCGAAGCCAGTGCCTGGCTCTGTGATAAATTCAAATGATGCCTCTTTGTTAAAGGCCAGGTTGCAACTTATATGAAATTCAATTAAAGTAAAAATATCTATTTTCCTGGTCTCGCTAATAGAACAGCTGGTAATGACCCTGCCAAATCCAAACTTGCTCTGGGATATATCCAAGGGTGCAGAATTTCTTGTCATTAATGAATCATTTTGTATTCCACTGCACCACCAGAACTGTCCTGGTATAACTGTGACTGGAAATGAAAAGATACAGTGAGGAAATGGCTCTTAATGTTGTTTTTCCTAGAGCAGATTCCCCTGGGATGGGGACAGAGGTTTGGGATGCAGCCCTGCAGCAGTGCCAGCAGTGCCCATCCCGTGGGTGGCAGCCCTGGTGACAGGGCAGCCCCAGAGGCTCTCACCCCATGAAACACTCCCAAATGCCAGGAGGGAGGGAATTCATTTTTTGGATGGAAACCGTGCTGAGCCTGTCCCACCTCGGCATGCTCCTGTCCCTGTGCCTGTGCCTGTGCCTGTCCCTGTGCCTGTCCCTGTCCCTGTCCCTGTCCCTGTCCCTGTCCCTGTGCCTGTCCCTGTGCCTGTCCCTGTCCCTGTCCCTGTCCCTGTGCCTGTCCCTGTCCCTGTGCCTGTCCCTGTCCCTGTCCATCCAGGGCAGGGGTGCAGGTGGAGCAGTCTGGGCTGTACGGGGATGTCTGTGTGTCCTGTGTGCCCAGCCGGACAGCAGGACAGCCCCTGGGGTGCCCTGGAGGTGCAGAGATGTCTGTGTGTCCTGTGTGCCCAGCCGGACAGCAGGACAGCCCCTGGGGTGCCCTGGAGGTGCAGAGATGTCTGTGTGTCCTGGGTGCCCAGCCGGACAGCAGGACAGCCCCTGGGGTGGGGCTGGAGGTGCAGAGATGTCTGTGTGTCCTCTGTGCCCAGCTGGACAGCAGGACAGCCCCTGGGGTGCCCTGGAGGCACAGGGATGTCTGTCTGTCCTCTGTGCCTGCATGGACAGCAGGACAGCCCCTGGCTGCCTCATCCCCTGCCCTGCCCGGCGCTCGGGGCACACCTGCTGCCCAAACACACGGACGTGGCCAAAAGTCACCAAAACCCTGGGAGCTGCTACTCTGGATTCCCCTCAGCCCCCTGCAGAAGACAGGACTCGCTCTGGAGAAGGAAGCAGCTCCCTCGAGAGGCAGCACCGGCTGGGGGGCACGAGCCTTCAGCTGCCACTTAAAAAGGGCCATTAAGTAAAACACTGAGCTGGTAAAAAGATATTTATTGTTAGTGTGGAGTCTATTACTGTGTCATTAGTAATAATAACGCCCAGATAATGAATTGAGCCTTTCTCCTAATGACTTGGGGTGTGGAATCATTCTTTCTGACTTCTGTTCTCTAGAAGACCACACACCAGGCAATTAATATTGTCACTGGCATGCTGAAGATCCTAACCCTACTGTGATTAGAGCAAATGAATAATTTGCCATTCAGATGTATTGAGAATAAAACTGGGATGTGCCTGAGAATAGAATTCCTGAGTTGCAAGCTGTAATAATTAACACCCAGCAGAGAGGCAGGGGAATGGTTTAGGAAGGCTGATCTGAAGGCTTCTCAAGGGGCTCTGAGGAGCTTGAGCCAATCTCCCATAATTCAGATTTCTTGCTGGAGCCAAGGGGAGCCTGCAGGGGAGCTGGAGAGGGACTTTTCATCAGGAGCTAGTGACAGGACAAGGGGGAATGCTTCCCTCCCAGAGGGCAGGCTGAGGTGGGATATTGGTGAGAAATTCCTCCCTCTGAGGGGAAATCACCTGGGTGAGGCCAGGAAAGCTGTGGGTGCCCATCCCTGCCAATGGCACGTGCCAGGTCAGACAGGGGGTGGAACAAGGTGGGCTTTGGGGTCCCTTCCAACCCACACCGCTCTGGGACCCCACAAGAGCTGGCAGAAGCTCAGAGAGGTGCTTTACCCCGGGGACAGCCATGCCCTGGTGCCAGTGTTAGCCCCAGCCATCCCCAGGGGCAGCCCCCATGCCAGGGACACCTCTGGCTGCTCTTGTTCCCCTGCAGTCACTCAAAGCTGCCTGAACAGCTCCAGCTCTCAGGGGAGCCCAGTGGTGGCTGATGACACCAGAGTTTGAAGATAAAATATAAAAAGGCAACTGCAAATACCTGGGAGAGGGGGAAAAAAAAAAAATCACGTAATATTTACCATGGAGAAAACAACTATTACAATCATTGTGACAGGAAATGAAGGATGAGTCAGTAATGCAATTGTGCTTTTGAAATAACAGCCCTTGGTTAACATCAGCCTCGAGTCTGGATCAAAGGGGAGATGGAACTATCAGGAATAGGAAGGATCCCTAAGGAATAAATGAAATCTGCATAACTCAGCAGTGCCACAAATTCTGCTGCCACAGCCAGAGGGAAGGAG
This sequence comes from Ammospiza nelsoni, assembly GCF_027579445.1. Classification (NCBI taxonomy): domain Eukaryota; kingdom Metazoa; phylum Chordata; class Aves; order Passeriformes; family Passerellidae; genus Ammospiza; species Ammospiza nelsoni. The sequence goes on from NC_080641.1 coordinate 36,055,215, forward strand.
CCCATGATGTGAGGCACGAGGGGCACTCAGATCCTCAGATCCACACTGTGGGTGCCCACCTCTGTGGTTTGCAGTCACACAAGGGGTATTTCAGAGCCTCCTGTGCCATTCCCCTGCCAGGCTGGCCCTGTCTCACAGCCTGGGGATGTGAGTTTCCTGAACATTAGCCTGCAAATGAGCCTGGAGTGTTGGTCATGTCCCATAAACGCTGAAATGGACCAAAGGGATCTGGGTGAGGAGTGTCCCTGCTCAGCCTGCAGGGAAGGCACAAACTCCTCCTGCATCCCCTGGGGAGACGGTGCCACTGGGTGATGAGCCAAGCTCCTCTTTCAGTCAGCATTTTATTATTTTGGGGGTTTTATGGTATTTGTAGTCCCAAAGCAGTCTGGGATTCTGTGGGACTTAGGTGGATTTATAATGAATTTTCATTCTCAGAAGGAGGTGAGGCTTTCTGTTCCGGAGTGGATGTAAATTGTTATTGGGACTAGGCTGGGCAAGAAGGAGGTTTTGACTGTGTTTGTGATTGTGCTGGGGTGTTCTTGAGGGTGTTGGATAGAAGTGGAAATAGGATGGAGGTGGAGAGGATTCTTAGGGTTAAGAGTATGAATGTGTTTAGGACTAGTGAGAGGTCCATTACCTTCACTTGGATTTGCACCAAGATGAGTGGCTCCCAAGACCATTGGATTGCTATTATCCTTTGAAAGTAAGGAGACTGAGGTTTTATACTCAGGTACAAGAGTGAGCAGTTCTCGTTGGTTTTACCTCTCCTCAGCAGGTAAGAAGGGTTTAACTTTTATTTTTAGAGTCACAGTCTAATGTTTTGGTTGAAACTGTACTTGCATATGGGGATACCAGAGATGGGTTCGATTAGATATCTGAAGTTCAATCCATGAAAATCATATGTGATTCTGCTCCATTAACAACTCCACATGGCTGGGACAGCTCCTTTGCTCTGCTCTGTGATGCTGCTCCTTCCTCTGAGGATGCAGAAAAACCCCAAACACATTCATTGCTGGACAGGATTCCTGAGAGTTAATTCTTCCTGCCTCAGCTGCGGAGCAATCCTGCTTTCAACAGAAGCTTATTTGTGTTAATTCAGGGGTTTGGAACTTCTGAAAACAGCAATTCCTCGCAGCCTTTGGCTGGTGCCTGCCAGCCAGGGCACCTTCAGCCAGGGGCCTCACATCTCCCTTTATCACACGCTGACTTATCTCTTCAAGGCAAAATAAATACTTACTGAAGTACATCTTCATGGCACTGGAAAGGCTTGAAACGGTGTTTGTGCAGTTACAATCAGCCCAACAAATGTTACCAGTGAGAATTTGTAAATATCATGGGGGTTCTCAAATGTTTTAAAAGGAAAATGAAGAGCTGCCGAATGTTGACAAAGGGAAAAGGAAAGCAAACCAAGCAAGGTGTTAAACTGAGGAGTCCTGCCTGGCTGTGGCCAGTGATGGAGCTGCTGTGCTGGGCTGTGCCAGCCAAGCCCCAGCTCCAATGCCTCAGAACACAAAACCTCATGCTTTATTTCTCTATTTGCAGTAAAAAATTTACAGTTTGCAGTCATTCAGAATTACTCTTACCCCCACACACAACGCTAGATTTGTTTATTTATTTATTTATTTGTTGCCCAGATTGTTTTTTTCTTATAATCCTAAAAAAAAATTTATTCTTCTTATATTATAGGTATATAATTTTTCTTATATTATATCTTATATATTAATATAATATAATATAATATAATATAATATAATAATATATATCTTATATCTTATATCTTATATCTTATATCTTATATCTTATATCTTATATCTTATATCTTATATATTATATACTATATACTATATATTATATTATATTATATTATATTATATTATATTATATTATATTATATTATATTATATTATATTATATTATATTATATTATATTATATTATATTATATTATATTATATTATATTATATTATATTATATTATATTATATTATATTAATTTTGTATTATAATTTTTTTCCTTATTATTATCATTTAAAAAAATCATTTTCACTCTGTCTGCAGATGGGAAAAACTGAGCTGTGCACTCCTCTGCCTCTGCTCTGCAGGGAAGGGAGCTTCCCAGGATGGCACAGCACACAGAGACAAGGAAATAGAGAATATTGTGGAATTCGCACATTTGCTGTGCTTCTGTGGCCCTTCACAGCATCATTGGCACAAACACAATTGGCCTGTGAGGGAATATCTGGTCTGGTGGAACGTGTCCCTGCCCATGGTGGGGAGTGGGAACAAGAGGAGCTGTAGGGTCCTTTCCAGCCCAGGCTGTCCCATGTCCCTGTGGTTCTGTGATCCCAAATCCCCGCGGCTGTGCAGCCCCATTCCCTGGGGCTGGGTCAGGCTGCAGGGACAGGAGCTGGGACAGGAACAGGGACAGGAGCTGGGACAGGAACAGGGACAGGAGCAGGGACAGGAGCAGGGACAGGCTGCAGGGACAGGAGCTGGGTCAGGCTGCAGGGACAGGAGCAGGGACAGGAGCAGGGACAGGAGCTGGGACAGGCTGCAGGGACAGGAGCTGGGACAGGAGCTGGGACAGGAGCAGGGACAGGCTGCAGAGACAGGAGCCCAGCCTAAACCCTGCACAGGGGACAGGCTGCAGGGTCAGGAGCTGGGACAGGGTGCAGGGACAGGAGCTGGGACAGGAACAGGGACAGGAGCACAGCCTGAGCCCTGCACAGGGGACAGGCTGCAGGGACAGGAGCAGGGACAGGAGCTGGGACAGGCTGCAGAGACAGGAGCTGGGACAGGAACAGGGACAGGAGCACAGCCTGAGCCCTGCACAGGGGACAGGCTGCAGGGACAGGAGCAGGGACAGGAGCTGGGTCAGGCTGCAGGGATAGGAACAGGGACAGGAGCACAGCCTGAGCCCTGCACAGGGGACGGGCTGCAGGGACAGGAGCAGGGACAGGAGCTGGGACAGGCTGCAGGGACAGGAGCTGGGACAGGCTGCAGGGACAGGAGCCCAGCCTAAACCCTGCACAGGGGACACGCTGCAGGGACAGGAGCAGGGACAGGCTGCAGGGACAGGAGCACGGACAGGAGCTGGGTCAGGCTGCAGGGACAGGAGCCCAGCCTGAGCCCTGCTAACTCACTGAGTGAGGGCACACTCAGCACACAGCGCACTCCCGTCCCTTCTGGAAATGGATTCGTGTTGTGACATTTTCTGCTCTTGCTACAATTTTTGCCACTGCGAGGAGGTACCTGGGATTGCATTGTCTCATTTTCACATTGCCGTGCCGTACTCTGTTGACCTTTTTAATATTCAGTATTTGGAATGGTTGACCGTTGCACTCCTCCTCTTCCCATTAGAAGGGGAGCCCAACCTCTTGCAAAGGACTGGGGTGGCCAGGCAATTGAAATGAAACATTCTGAAAAGGTCAGATGAGTGCAGCACTCCACATTTTTCACAAAACATAGGAGCTATTGAAATTCGTGAGCCTCCTCTCTGTGACAAAGGCTGTTCCAGCAGCAAAAATAAAAATAGGTACAACATCAATCTAGTGTTCTGCTAACAGCAGCGCTGGAAAAACGGTGGGGCTGTATAATTTCTCCTATTGTTATTATGGTTTGTAGCTTCTGCTTCTCTTTGGATGGATTATTGCAGAAATGTAGCAGAAAGCTTAATTTCCATTTGACTCAGGCATCTATTTGTGGTGCTGCTCAGGCTCCCAGCATTTCGGAGACGCTCCTCAGCTGTCCTGATAAAAAGGTAAAGCTCATTCAAATAATAAACATACATTTCCTTCCTGCTTCTTCAGCAACTTCAGGAACATTTCCAGCCCCATGTCTGCATCAACACTACGGTTATCCACAGTTATGTGCTGCCCATTGTCCCCTGTACAAACAGCCCATTAGACCCCAGGTATCCTGAACCCTGCTCTGTGCAGGAGAGGACAGGGAAGGCTGGCACTAACAGAGATTCTGAAAACATTTCTTGAAATGTAATTATTTGGTGCATTTCTTCCTCCCATGATCAAATATCTTTTTTTGGATGGTTGTTTTCAATTGTTTATTTATCATTATTTAATTGTGTATCATGGCTATTACTGATATTACTGATATTACAGGGCTATTCTGCTCTCGGGGATTTAAAACTAAAATATAAAATGGTAGAATAATTAGGGTTAGAAGAGACCTTAAAAATTATCTACATTATCAAAAGACCTCAAAGATAATCTGGATTAGCAGTGGAAAGCTAATTCCTGGTGTGCTGTCTGCATTCTGTGGCATGGCCTGTCAGCCCCAGATGGCTGTACCAGACCATAAAATTCCTACCAGAGCTGCTTGGAAAAGACCAGGAAGGTTTGGTGGTGCCTTTCCCAGCTCAGAGGGAAGGAGCTTTAAGCTTGTGCCATTTCTGGGGAGGGCTGTCTGTACTGAGTGCACAGAGAGCCCTGGGGACAGGCCAGTGCTGGGCAATGGCTGGGATCCATGGCCTCTGAGGGCTGTTCCATCTCTGCAATTCTGTGATTCCACGATTCCACAGGACGCACCTTTTATAAGATACAATTCATTTTTACAGGCCCAAAATCCCAATTCCACTCATAGCAGTGCCTGCAGGTGAGCAGAGCACAGACCCCACAGGTGAGAGCAGTGCCCAGCTCTCACAGCGACCCCAGTGCATCACCTCTGCCTTGGACCCACATGGGCACATCCACACCACTTTATTTAGTGTTTTCCTAATGGAACAGACCTCAGACTCCCCTGGATTCTTGTACCCACAATGCAGACATCCACCTCACCTCATTCCTGTTTTCCTAATGGAACAGACCTCAGGGTCCTCTGGATTCTCTGACCCACATGGACACATCCACCTCACTTCATTCCTGTTTTTCATTTAGTGTTCTCATTTCACCTCATTGCTGTTTTCCTAATGAAACAGACCTCAGACTCCCCTGGATTCTCGGACTCACGCTGGGGACATCCATCTCACTTCATTTGTGTTTTCCTAATGGAACAGGCCTCAGTCTCTCCTGGATTCCAGTGGAAATGGACTCCAACAACAGCTTAGAGTGTGCCAGGGGCAGCAGTGCAGTGGTGGGGTCAGCCCTGGGACAGCCTGTAACTGCAGCAGTGCCAGGTATGGTGGGGACAGTCCCTGGGACAATCCCTGTCACCAGCACTGCCCGTGTGGAGCAGCCAGACCAGCTGGGGATGATCCTGGGGGAATTGCTGCTGTCGCTGGGCACCAGTTCAGCCCCATTTGAGTCTCTTTGCACTTTTCCTACCTAAGCCCAGCGCCTCTGTGCAGCCCTGGCTGGACAAACGTGCACATTTACCACCTGCTTCGTGCCAGGATCACAGGAGTGCCCAAGCTGGAGAGCAGCAGAGTTAAAAGAGTCACTGGAGCATGTTAATCAGTTAAAATGCTTTTGTGCTGCAAGAAGAAATGTACACTGCCTGCACCTGAGTGATTGGGTACACAACCTCCACGACACCTTTTTAAGCTTCATTTTCATTTTATTATTTAAGGACCTTCAGCATTTCCATTTAGTCACCCTTTACCATGTTGTAAGAAAATTATTTTTCTCTTCTCCTCTCAAAGGCCTCGCTGAGGGCTCTTTTTCTCCAGCAGAGATGATCTCAGCAGCCAGGTTCATCCTCAGCTCCCGGGGTCTGAGGTGAAGAGCAGCTTTGCCAGCCGGCACGGGGACTGTGGGGTCTGCCAGGTACAGAAACCAGACCCTGGATAATTCCTGCAGGGCAGCATCATGTGTTGTGATGGTTCCTGGAGCTGCTGCACCCTCGGCTGCTGCAACCCACACCAAGTGTACTGCCCTACCAAGGGGCAAAGGCATCGTGGTGTTCCTGGGCATGGAGAGGTGCTGCTGGCCACACCGGTCACTGTGTCCCCATCCCACACCGGTCACTGTGTCCCCATCCCACACTGCTGTGTCCTCATCCCACACTGGTCACTGTGTCCCCATCCCACACTGGTCACTGTGTCCCCATCCCACACTGCTGTGTCCCTATCCCACACTGCTGTGTCCTCATCTCACCCTGATGTGTCCCCATCCCACTCTGCTGACCCCCTGTCCCATCCCAAGGAGGGCTCTGAGCCCCTGTCCCATCCCAAGGAGGGCTCTGAGCCCCTGTCCCATCCCATCCCATCCCATCCCAAGGAGGGCTCTGAGCCCCTGTCCCATCCCATCCCATCCCATCCCATCCCATCCCATCTCATCCCATCCCATCCCAAGGAGGGCTCTGAGCCCCTGTCCCATCCCATCCCATCCCATCCCATCCCATCCCATCTCATCCCATCCCATCCCAAGGAGGGCTCTGAGCCCCTGTCCCATCCCACAGCAGTGCCCAGCAGCAGTTCCTGCTGCAGGCAGGGGCTCGGCAGCTCCAAACAGTTCATTCCATAATCATCCTTTCCATCACACCAGCCCCATTAGCATAAGGAAATGGAGAAGAAATCAAAATGCGGAGAAGAATTTTCCAAGAAACAGATTTTGCCTTCCCTTAGGAATTAAAGAACAATAAAGGAGCCCGTGACAGCAGCTCTGCCTCAGCCCTGCTGCAGCTCCTGAGCACACACAGCACTCAGGGAGACATTTCATCTGCTGCCTTGGCAAGGGCAAATTCCTTAATAGCTTGTAAGCTCGAGTCCCAATAACAGATAAAACAGGCTAACCATTTTTTTCTTTGACACCTTTTCCAATTATATTTTCAAATCTTCTTTGGATTCATTACAGCCTGTGATCCTGCCAATTTGCATCGTTTACTGCCGTGCCTCCCCTTGGAGGCAGGGCTCCCTCGCACGCTCACCTCTGTCAAAGGTACAGAACCAGAAACAAGGTTCAGATCAGCCATCCAAAATGCCTCCCCTGGCACTTCCTCACCCGGCTGGTTTCTGTAGTATGCCATGAGGAGTGGCCAGGAGGAAGCAGCAGTAAAATGCCGTTGCACAGCAGCATCCCCAGGCAGCTGCAATAATTTTCTCTCTGGGCTGTGTTGTGCTCACACCCTGCCCCGCTGTGGGAAATCTCCTCTGCTTTGGTGTGGGCACTGCACAAATGGAGAGCAGAAAATCAGGGACTGAGGAGGCCGCGGGCTGCCCCTCACGTGGCACAGGGCACTTAATGAAGATCACTCACTGCTAATTGCAGATGACCCCGCAGCTCCAGAACCACTGCTCTGGATATGCTACCTGGGAGGTGGCAAAATCAGGGGCTCATTTTGTCATTCTGTTTTATTTTGCCATTCAGACACAGCAATTAATGACTGCAAACAGCTGTGTTAATTTAGTGTTGGTGGGTAATACCAGCCCTAACTCTTTAAGGTTAAAATTAAATTAAACACCTTAATAGATTGGAAAGAAAAAATTTAAATACTATTGACAATCTGCAAGTTCCCCAGTGCCAAACAAATTATGGGCACGACCTCTTTCTCTTTGTATTAATTGGATGCAGAGCTTAAAGCACAGTTCTGGTAAACACTTGTGAAGTCACTCCAGCACCAGTCCTGAGCAGGCTGTGTCCAGGCAAGAGCCAAGAAATCAATGGCACTGCCCCTCTTGGGCTCACTGCGGCTCGTGCCAGTTCCATGCTCAGTGTTTGACTGCAGGGAGGTCATGGTTTGTGTATTTATTAATGCAGCTGTTAGCAGCTGGAGAGAGGCAGGCAGTCGTAGACCAGATGAAATATTTAATCTTTGCTTTAGGATTGGAGATGGGGAAGAAAATACTTTATTTCACTCCTGTGGTTGGTCCCCATCATTTCCCTCCCAAAATCACAGCATATTTCTGGATGGTCTTCATGCAAAGGATGGATTTTCACCCTGTGTGCAAGGGTGTCCTGTCTCCAGGATTTGGAGGAAAAGCTTTCAAGCAGATGGGAATTCTCTTTTTCCCCTGATAACTTTCTAGAACAAAGTTTTGTAGAAGCAAAGGGGTTAGACAATTTCTAATTGCCTCAGAAGTCATTAAAAATGACAATACTTCCTTGTGCTTGTTTTTACTCGCTGATTGATTTCTGCCTTTTAAGATGACAAATCCTGACATTTCAGAAAGAACTTTCATAAGAGTTGGGATGATGAATCACAAAAGCTGAATTTTGCAGTTGTAAAATACCTGTCCAAGGGCAGTGCTCACTTATAACCATTGAAAGAACATTTGAAATCACAGAGTGGTTTGGTTTGGTCCTCAACTCCCAGCCAGTGCCTCCCCTGCCATGGCAGGGACCCCTCACCCTGTCCCAGCCTGGCCTTGGGCACTGCAGGGACCCAGGGGAGGATGTCAGGGTGTTCTGCCCTCCTGGGAATGTGCCTGGAGATCCTCCCTGGCCTGGGGACACCCCTCAAGGTCACTCCTCAAGGCTGAGCCAAAGAGATTCACCCTCAGACATCAGCCTAACCTCAATATCTACTTGATAATTACTAAGCTGCCTTTGAAATTACTGATTCAATAAGTAGTGCACTGTAATTGTAGTTATAACTACCTATATTGTGTAGCGGATAATTCTGATTAAGGTCCTTTATTCTAATAATTATAACCATCAATTGAAATAACTAATTCATTTTTTGCATGTATCTGGTTTGCCATCCTTAATCCTGCAGGACAGATTTGTGGAGAGGTTCAATTGCACTTGTGTAATCCTTTGGATAAAGCACTGACCAAGCCTGGGACCAGAATTAGGCCCAGCCAGGCCCACACTCCCGTCTGAGGAGGAGATTGGGAAGCAGGGGTGTGATGGTGCTCACAGGGGTCCCAGGATGAGGTAAGGGACGAGGATCTGACTCCGTGTTTCACAAGGCTGATTTATTATTTCATTCTATATATTACATTAAAACCATACTAAAAGAATAGAAGAAAAGGTTTCAGTCAGCACAGCCAGTCCATAAACAGCCCCAGGTCCCCAAAGCAGGAACAGCCCCACCAGCCTTGGGGACACCTCGTTTTGAGCCCTCTGAGCGAGCCCCTTCCCTGCGCGTCCCGCTGTGGCAGCTCCTGCTGCTCCCGGAGCCATTGTTCACGAGCACACAGCCCCTTCCCTCGTCCCCCGCGCGGGAACTGGAAATGGAGATAATTACAGGAAAAGGTTTTCAAACACACGGTGCCTAACTGACACACGCTCAGCTCTTGATGCGTTCCGTGCCTGTTCTCATTAAATTTTATACACAGCAAACCCGAACAAAAAAGCTTGTGCAGTGTTAGGGAACAATGATTCCTTTTTGCCGGTAAAGAGGAGATTTATGGGGAAAATCACTTAAATCTGACAGTCACTGACATCAGTTCTTAGTTCATGAAAAGTGAGTGGGACCTGATGGATCCTCTTCTTTTCATCAGAAAGCTGCTGTTTTTCTTGTCTTGGCTGAGAGTGGGAAGTGAATAATGAGCATGTTGCTGATTAAAAAAACCCTTACCTTCAACTTTAGCCAAAATTCTTTGCACTTATGACATGAAACATTAAAAAAATTCTGATTACACACCCCAAAACATTTCATTAAAGAACATTTTTTCCAAGCACCTTGTCTGGGGAAAAAAAGAATCCAAGAAATCCTTTCTGTGAGTGCAGCGGCGCAGCAGGGAGGCACAAGAGAGGCTGATTTGAGCGGGGGCTCAGGGGAGGAGAGAGCTCCACCACCCTGGCACCGAGGCAGAGCCGAGCCTGCACGCAGCACCAGAGGCTTGTGCAGGGCCCCACTCGAGTGTCACACTCGGGGACAGCAGCTGCAGCCTCCCAAAGCACAGCCTGTGTGCAGGGCAGGGGGACAGGGCTGAGCCAGGCAGGGCAGGGGCTGAGACAGGGAAGAGCATCTAACAGCCCTTCTCCTGGACAAACTGCCTCCAACCACCCTTCTCCTGGACAAACTGCCTCCAACCACCCTTCTCCTGGACAAACTGCCTCCAACCATCCTTCTCCTGGACAAACTGCCTCTCACCATCCTTCTCCTGGACAAACTGCCCCTCACCACCCTTCTCCTGGACAAACTGCCCCTCACCACCCTTCTCCTGCAGGAATTCCCTCTACCCACCCTTCTCCTGCAGGAATTCCCTCTCACCACCCTTCTCCTGCAGGAATTCCCTATACCCACCCTTCTCCTGCAGGAATTCCCTATACCCACCCTTCTCCTGCAGGAATTCCCTATACCCACCCTTCTCCTGCAGGAATTCCCTATACCCACCCTTCTCCTGCAGGAATTCCCTCTCACCACCCTTCTCCTGCAGGAATTCCCTATACCCACCCTTCTCCTGCAGGAATTCCCTCTCACCACCCTTCTCCTGCAGGAATTCCCTATACCCACCCTTCTCCTGCAGGAATTCCCTATATCCACCCTTCTCCTGCAGGAATTCCCTCTACCCACCCTTCTCCTGCAGGAATTCCCTATACCCACCCTTCTCCTGCAGGAATTCCCTATACCCACCCTTCTCCTGCAGGAATTCCCTCTCACCACCCTTCTCCTGCAGGAATTCCCTCTACCCACCCTTCTCCTGCAGGAATTCCCTCTCACCACCCTTCTCCTGCAGGAATTCCCTATACCCACCCTTCTCCTGCAGGAATTCCCTATACCCACCCTTCTCCTGCAGGAATTCCCTATACCCACCCTTCTCCTGCAGGAATTCCCTCTCACCACCCTTCTCCTGCAGGAATTCCCTCTACCCACCCTTCTCCTGCAGGAATTCCCTCTACCCACCCTTCTCCTGCAGGAATTCCCTCTCACCACCCTTCTCCTGCAGGAATTCCCTATACCCACCCTTCTCCTGCAGGAATTCCCTCTCACCACCCTTCTCCTGCAGGAATTCCCTCTACCCACCCTTCTCCTGCAGGAATTCCCTATACCCACCCTTCTCCTGCAGGAATTCCCTATACCCACCCTTCTCCTGCAGGAATTCCCTCTCACCACCCTTCTCCTGCAGGAATTCCCTCTACCCACCCTTCTCCTGCAGGAATTCCCTCTCACCACCCTTCTCCTGCAGGAATTCCCTATACCCACCCTTCTCCTGCAGGAATTCCCTATACCCACCCTTCTCCTGCAGGAATTCCCTATACCCACCCTTCTCCTGCAGGAATTCCCTATACCCACCCTTCTCCTGCAGGAATTCCCTCTACCCACCCTTCTCCTGCAGGAATTCCCTATATCCACCCTTCTCCTGCAGGAATTCCCTATACCCACCCTTCTCCTGCAGGAATTCCCTCTCACCACCCTTCTCCTGCAGGAATTCCCTATACCCACCCTTCTCCTGCAGGAATTCCCTATACCCACCCTTCTCCTGCAGGAATTCCCTATACCCACCCTTCTCCTGCAGGAATTCCCTCCAACCACCCTTCTCCTGCAGGAATTCCCTATACCCACCCTTCTCCTGCAGGAATTCCCTATACCCACCCTTCTCCTGCAGGAATTCCCTATACCCACCCTTCTCCTGCAGGAATTCCCTCTCACCACCCTTCTCCTGCAGGAATTCCCTATACCCACCCTTCTCCTGCAGGAATTCCCTATACCCACCCTTCTCCTGCAGGAATTCCCTCCAACCACCCTTCTCCTGCAGGAATTCCCTATACCCACCCTTCTCCTGCAGGAATTCCCTCTCACCACCCTTCTCCTGCAGGAATTCCCTATACCCACCCTTCTCCTGCAGGAATTCCCTATACCCACCCTTCTCCTGCAGGAATTCCCTCTCACCACCCTTCTCCTGCAGGAATTCCCTATACCCACCCTTCTCCTGCAGGAATTCCCTATACCCACCCTTCTCCTGCAGGAATTCCCTATACCCACCCTTCTCCTGCAGGAATTCCCTCTCACCACCCTTCTCCTGCAGGAATTCCCTATACCCACCCTTCTCCTGCAGGAATTCCCTATACCCACCCTTCTCCTGCAGGAATTCCCTATACCCACCCTTCTCCTGCAGACCAGAGCCCCAGGCCTGCATTCCCAGTCCCACCCTGGTGAGCACCCTGCTCTTTGCTGGCGCTGAGCTTTGTTCCAGCTCCCTCTGGAGCTCTGCTGAGAGCCCTGGCAGGGGCAGAGGGCAGCTCCTCCTGGACCACGCTCTCCTGACAATCAGTGGGCAGCAGAGACCCAGACCTGCTGCTTTGGAGTGATGCCTGCAGCCTGGTCCCAATTAAATGAAGGTCAGCTCCAGAGGCCAGGCAGGTGCGGGTTGGATGGGGAGACAAATGAAAGCACGCTGTTTGCAGCACAGGGATTCCTCCCCGTTTATTTCTGGCTGGTTTCTGGGCAATTTACTCGGAGCATGGACGGGGAGACAGCCGGGTTCCAGCTGGAGCTGCTGGAACAGCAGCAGGAGAGGCTGGTGCTGCTGGGCTCTGCTTTCCCACTGCGTTCCTAGAAATGTTTCTTTGCAGGGGCAGCTCCATTTCCTTCCTATTGTAATGACAAAATGTGCCAGATGCGTTGGATTTCTGTTAAATGATGTAGCGCATTCCTGCATACATCTATTTGGTAGGAACTCAAAACAGAGTTGTATTTTTGTTGAATGATGTAGTGCATTCCTGCAGACATTGATTTGGTAGGAACTCAGAACTCTACCCCAGTTTGATGGGTGAAAACTCCAGTTTGGAAGGGTTGTGCTCAGGGTGGAGACTCCAAGCTGGGCACTCCAGATTTCCCAGGTCCCCTGGAGTATGAGCACCCCCTTGAAAAGCCAAACCCAACCCTGCCTATGGAGAAGAGAGCAGGGAGACATTTTCTAGAATTTTCTAGAATTAGGTGTCGTTTATGTCCAAATCCACCCTCCTGAATTCCCACCCAGCCCCCAGCAGGGCATGGCAGATCTCCTGCCCCTCTCCAGGGACAATTCTCCATCCCCATCACCTCGAGAGCAGAGCTCTCACCGCTCCGAGCGCCACCAGCAACAAACCCTTAATTGGGATTTTCCTTCGGTTTTACTTGAGAAGCTTTTCAATAATTTTGTGCAGTATTTCAGCTCAACCAGGAGAGGGAATGTATAATTTATTTTGTTACTTGATAGAATTAGTTGTTCTTAGCTTGCTGTGCCAGTATAAACCGTGAATGCAATATTTTCTAGTGTCCTTTTTCCATGAGATTAGTAAATTTAATTTGAAATTCTGTATTCACAAGTAGTGCACTGGCTGAAGGCAAGCCGTAGAACAGATGACAAAGGTAATTACATTTTTTAAATTATATTTAAAATATGTTTAATAGCTGTGGAGAAAGGACTTTTATGAAAATGGAAATTGGCAGATTAAAGAATGAGTTTCACGAAGTTGTTTTAAAAACACATGAAGTTAGTTTTCCTGTCAGCCTTTAAAGGGCCAAGGCCTGGTTTTCCAGACCAAAATCCTAATTTGGACTGGGATTTCTCTGAATTGGCAATCATATTCTACAAATTGATTCCAAACACAGATTTAAAACACACAATGATTACCAATGGTCAGCAATTCTCAAACACAGCTTTAGGTGTTCTTTTTTCCTGTCACCAACCTTAAAACTTAAGTTGTGCTCAAAGCATGGATGATGTTTTTCTGACTCCCTTCAACCCTAAATTTAGGCTTTTCAGAGCTGAATTCTTCTTGGTCTGGTACAGTGATGTCAACAGGCAAAACCACCTCCACAGTGGGAATTTACAGCCTGATCACCCAGTCCTCAGCGAGTGGGAGCTTTCTGCAAGTTTGAATAAGAGTGGGACTGGGTGTGGGAATGGCTGTACAGAAAATAGAGCCCACCCACTCCTCCTTGGGCTTCTGCTGCTCCAGAAAAAACAAATGGAAATAAATGATGATGTTTGCTGCTGAAGTGGCACCGGTGCAACTGAAAATGCAACAGAATTGGCTGTGATTCAGGAGGCACCGCACTGGTTCTCATTTTGTTTTCAAAACACTTCATTCTCACATTTGAGAATGAGTTTAATGGGGAATTAGTGCCCAGAGAGTCTCAGCTCCAAATCCTCACTCAGGGCTGAGCCCACTGTGACGGTGCTCACAGGGTCCCAGGATGAGGGCAGAGACGAGGATCTGACTCCATGGTTCAGAAGGCTGATTTATTATTTTATGGTATATATTACATTAAAACTATATTAAAAGAATAGAAGAAAGGATTTCATCAGAAGGCTGGCTAAGAATAGAATAGCAAAGAATGATAACAAAGGTTTGTGTCTCGGCTCTCTGTCCGAGCCAGCTGACTGTGATTGGCCATTAATCAGAAACAACCCCATGAGCCCAATCCCAGATGCACCTGTTGCATCCCACAGCAGCAGATAACCATTGCTTGCATTTTGTTCCTGAGGCCTCCCAGCTTCTCAGGAGGAACAATCCTAAGGAAAGGATTTTTCATTAAAAGATTGAGAGCCCACCACAAACGCCCATCACTGCCCTCCCTCAGGGCTCTGTCCTTTGCCACTGCCAGGCTGGCACCCACAATCACAGATGTCACCAACCTGGAGCCCCTGAGAGAGGAAATGTGCAATTTTAGGGCAGGGCAGATGGGTGCCCTGGCTGATGGAAACTGCTCTGCTTCTCTAAAGGCTCCTGGTGTTTAATTATGCAAATGACCCCAGTGATTGTGTGTTTTGTAGCCCATCAGTGTCTGCTCACCCTCGCAGCCCCTCAAATTACACCTGGGGAGCGCAGGATGCAGTGGGCACCTCTGAGATCCCCGTCCTGGCCACTGCATGCTCACCATGCACCCCAGGGACCACGTCCTCCTCCTTGGGATGAGCAGCGGGAGAAGTGGAAAGTTTCAATCTCATCTCAAACAGCTGGCTTATCCTCCTCAAACTGAAAAGCTTTTCCATTTTAAGGGGGTGGAATCCAAAGGAAAGCGCTGGTTCGGTCTGGAATGGCACCCTAAATAGCTGAACCTAAAGAACAGTCACAAACATGTGCATCCCACATAGTCTGTAACCTTATAAATCGTCTATTGGAATTTACATAAATTTCCATTTCTTTCGTCAACTTTATAGTACACGTTAAGCTTAAATTATAGTTTCTTTTTGAGCATTGTCTGAGCCAAATGCTGCTATCAATTGATTCATATAATTACCACTTTCCTCTCTAATTATTTGTGGGAGTAAGGTACAGCAGGAAGGGTACTTTTAAGTGATAATGCAAAACATTTCCTACTTGTCTGCACCTAATTCATAAAAAGGTCACACGAAGGTTTTACAACTGAACTCAATTAAGGATTAAAACTCACACAAGTAGTTCTAAGCAAATCCAGGGATGTTCCCATCTTTAGGATCCAGGAATCCGTTTGCACCAGGCTGGAGAGGCTCTGGCAAGAAAAGCCACGAAAAGAAGTAATTTTTATGTTTTACAATCCCAGGCAGATGTCAGTGGTGCAACAGCCCCAGAATCAAGCCAGCATTTCTGATGGTCCAGCCAAATGACCCAAATCAGTTGGCATCAAACTTGGACAGCGTGTGCAATGCTGCTACATAATTAAATTCAAAGTGCTAAAAAGGTAAAAATATGCTTAATGCTGATCAGCACCACTTTTGAGGTTAAACAGCCCTGATTGCATTTGATATTCTATGTCTGGATGGAAAAAATCCTGGAGAACTGGCACATCCTTCATTTTATTATGAAATTGCTTTGGATGAGGATCTTTACAAATGAGATCCCAAAAATACAGGGTTTGGCAATGGGTGTGAGTGAGGGACAGGGAGGTGATTGCCAAGGCTCCCCAGTGCCCCAGGTTTGGTGATATTTGATGTTTCCAGTAGGAAATGGGCACTGACAGAGCTCCCGGGGCAGGACAGCAATGGGGGGACACAGCCAGCCCTGGGCCCCGGTGTTGCAGCAGCATGTACTCAGAATTGTACATGGGGTATTTCCCCAGCCAAAGGCATTTGATTCCCATGTCTGGTTTGCTTTTTGCAAAAAAAGCAAAGCCAGCTGAGGGTGGGCACAGAGGAGATGTACTGCAGCAAGAGATAATGCTTGTCTGCTTGGATCACCTTCAAAAGTTGAAGCTGAATTAAAAAAAAAAAAAAAAGCAACTCCACAAACTTGGATTTGAATTCACATTTATTCATCTCGTTTTTTAATATGAATATTTTTCTCTGGTGTATTACAAGAAGCCTCCTTACACATATCTTATTTCACAGTCCCCTAAAATTCCTGCGCATCCTGAACTGAAGTTCTGACTTGCTTTAATCCTTCAAAATAAAACGGAATTTAAGATGGTCTGCAATGCTCAGCCAAGTCTGCTGAAAGGGATAACAGGACCTTGTGTGGGACCTTACGAGAGCAGCAGCACAGAAATGTCAGATGTTTGTTGTGCTGGCTTCCTCTCAAGTGTGACAGTGGACTCTTGAGCCAAGCAGTAAGAAGATCCATCCAATGTTGTGTATTTTCTCTATCTACTGACAAAGGGGATTTTTTTAGTCAAGGATGCTGGTCATGTTAGCTCTGACAAGTTATTCCATCAGTCCCTGTTTGCTGACTCCTGTAAAGCCAGAAATGCAGAATTCTGGCAAACGTGGCCAAAACACGCCGAGGCCTGAGAAGCCCTGGTGTTCCAGGTGAGCTCAGAGCTCACCTCTCCCAGAGTGGGCTGGTTACTGAGGGCTGCAGGTAAACCAGCACTGCAGTTAGTGAGCAATGCAGGTAAACCAGCACTGCTGGTCACTGAGCAATGCAGGTAAACCAGCACTGCAGTTACTGAGGGCTGCAGGTAAACCAGCACTGCTGGTAACCGAGCGTTGCAGGTAAACCAGCACTGCAGTTACTGAGCACTGCAGGTAAACCAGCACTGCAGTTAGTGAGCAATGCAGGTAAACCAGCACTGCAGTTAGTTAGTGAGCAATGCAGGTAAACCAGCACTGCAGTTAGTGAGCAATGCAGGTAAACCAGCACTGCAGTTACTGAGGGCTGCAGGTAAACCAGCACTGCAGTTACTGAGCAATGCAGGTAAACCAGCACTGCAGTTACTGAGCGCTGCAGGTAAACCAGCACTGCAGTTAGTGAGCAATGCAGGTAAACCAGCACTGCAGTTACTGAGCAATGCAGGTAAACCAGCACTGCAGTTACTGAGGGCTGCAGGTAAACCAGCACTGCAGTTACTGAGGGCTGCAGGTAAACCAGCACTGCAGTTAGTGAGCAATGCAGGTAAACCGGCACTGCAGTTACTGAGGGCTGCAGGTAAACCAGCACTGCAGTTACTGAGCAATGCAGGTAAACCAGCACTGCAGTTAGTGAGCAATGCAGGTAAACCAGCACTGCAGTTAGTGAGCAATGCAGGTAAACCAGCACTGCAGTTACTGAGCGCTGCAGGTAAACCAGCACTGCAGTTACTGAGCGCTGCAGGTCACAGGGCTGGAGGGCTCCCAGACTGGACAGGCTGGCTGCGCTGGCTGCTGTCGGCTTGGAGAGGTCAAACACAGCAAACTCCCTGATATTCCCCAGGATAAACCCCCTGACATCCCCAAGACAAAGCCCCTGATATCCCCCAGGACATGGCAAAGTCAAACACAAACCCCCTGCCATCCCCAGCTCACCAGGGCTGCTGTTCCTGACCGCCCCTGCCTCTCATCCTGCATTCAGCAGCAGGACGAGGAGGTGGGCACAGTCTGACCGTGCCTGGTCTGTGCAGTGTCCCCAAGTGATAAATCATTGCTGAGGCAATCCCTGACTCCTCCAGGCTGCAGAAGGTGGATGCAGACACTGTCCCCCTGCTCATGACGCAGTTTGTTCCACCCAGGACTCTTCGTACGCAGTTTCTCACCCAACAGCTCGCCCCAACAGGTACCAGCTTTTCATTTCCTCCAGAACCACTCCTGGTCACTAGAGCCCAGTCAGGAAACACAAGAAGCGTGCAGTGAAATTCTCACTGTGGCCTGGTTCCTGCAGGTTCCTCTCCTCTAATTCATCGCCACAGGAGTCCTGTGTGGCTCCGCTCTCGGGACGGACGCCCACCTTCTGTCTGTCCCTCCGGTTCGGGGCAGAGCAGCTGCCCACAGCCTCCCCCACTGCTCTGCCATCTGCTCTGACGGGTTTGGTCTGCAAACAGGGGAATAACACTCCCTGCCTTCGTTTCAAGTTGCAGGAAAACAATCAGCTTCTTTCAAAGCCTAAATAATGCATTTGAGTTTAGGTCTGATATAGATGGGAGGCTGGCTGGCTCTTATGGAGGGCGGTTCTACCCCACCACGGAGAGATTTCACCTCTGAAGTCCCCTGTCCACATCTCACAGCAGTGGGGACAGGATGAGACGCTGGTGCCGTGCCCAGAATGGGGTGGGCACCCTGTGCATGTCCCTGCTCACACAGAGCCCTGCATGGATTTGCCCACACACACAGAGCACTCATCCATCCCAGCCTCACTGGAAAGAAATCCCTAGAGAGGGGCAGTCATCCCAGCCTCCTTTGGAAGCAATGCCTAAGAGAGAGACACTCAGGCCATGCAAGCCCACAGCAGGGGATTCTGGCCCCTGTGATGGGAATGAGCAAACTGGACACAGGCAGAGCTCTCAGCAGCGTCACCACAACCCAGGCACACCTGTGGGATGGCAGCCCCAGAGCAGCCCCACATGGCCCAGGGATGTCCTGGGACCCACGCAGGAGCCTGGGCCCCAGCACAGCTTGCTGCAAGGGCAGGGAACAGAGAACAACCCAGGTCTTGGCAGGAAGGGCTCATGGGACCTGCCCCAACCTTTTCCCAAACAAAACAAGACACTTGAAATTCTAGCTTTTTTTCAGACACCACAGTGTATCAGATCAGGGAATAACCAACCTTACTTTTAAACTTTTCCAAACAAAGTCAAAATTTACCAGCTGCAGAAGCTGACTGTGGTTCTCTTCTTTCCAATCATTTCATGGCTACGTGGCATTAGGCTGCCTTTGTGTTTTCCTCTCTGGGACAAGAGCTGCAGGAGCAGCTCCAGTAGTGGGTTCCTCCACCCACATCCCACCAGCTCTGGCTCAGAGATGAAATTCAACAAACCCATACTACCCACCAAAGTCCCAGGAGGTGCAGTGTGGAAATTCAGGCCAGCGCCAGCAGAATGCTGCTGGGCTCATTGCAGGACCAGCTCCTTCCCAAGCCTGGAGAGCCTCGGTTTCAATAATCTAAACCCCACGCAACTCGAGTGCCATATTAATCTCATAAATCATTTTCCACAGCCCCAGTTCCTGCATGCATGGAGGCATTTGTTACCATCCCACCTTGTGGCCTGCCCCATTGCCCCTGTGACACCCAGCCCTGGCACTCTCTGCTCCCAGCGCTGCACGGGAGTGCCCAGCCCGTGCCATGAAATATCAAAGCAGAGAGCCACGGTGATTTCAGGGATCTAGGAAGCCCCATCAGTAATGAGGCAGCACCAGAGCTGTTTCCTCAGCCTGAGCCCTGCCAAGCTCCATCCTGGCTCTTACGGAGAAGCCTTTAGGAGTGAGTCAGCTTTTCTGGTAATTACTGGGAGGTTTTGTGTTCCAGTAAGCAGAGCCATCTCTGCAGAAACACACGCGCTGTAGTGCAGCAGGACATTTGGGAATGGCTATTGCTCCACCAAGCAGCAGGTTCTGCTGGGCCCATGGCCAGTGCTGCCCTGACAGAGCTCTCTGGAAGCTGTAGCCCTAACAGAGAGCTCCCAAACAGAGCTCTGCTGGTGCCACAGGGCTGTGGCACCAAACCAAACACACCTCATCTGCCCAGGACAAGCAGCAGCAAGGAGAAAGACAGTGAGAACCTTCAGGGATGCACCTAAAACATCCTTCCAGTCTCTAAATCACATTTTGGAGGCTGAAGGGGAAACACCTTAATTCCCTTTGAGCTGAGGCCGTGCACCCACCCGAGTCCCACTGTGTGCCATGCAGAGGCCCCAGAGCTCCCAGTGCCCAGCACCCCTTCCCAGACCCTTCACAGCCTCCTGGAGGAAACTCTGACCCACAGCTGGCCCCACGGGCTGCTCCGCCAGCCCCGCTCTCTGGAGAAGCCCCTTGCCCTGCCTGGAGCTCCTGCCCAGCCCATGGCCAGCCGTGGCACCATCACCTCCCCTGCACAGAGCCTGGGTGGTGTTTGCAGGTCCAGGGCTGGTTTCCGAGCACATTGCTCCCACCCTGTGCCCTCACAGCACGGGAAGCCCTCACTTGGACAAGTGTCCTGGGCCTGAAGGCTTTGCCTCTCTGCTGCAGACAATGAGGCAAAGTGTTCTGTCCCTGTGCTGCATTTTAATTCCATTGTAATTTGGTTTTTATAAAGCACTAATGAAACACAGAGTTGCATTACTTTTTTCTGAGACGTTAGCAAGCACTTCCTTCAGTCGTTTCTGCAAAGGGAACTTTTGCAATCTCCCAGATTTCCGTGTTTCTGTCCAGCTGGAAGAGGCAGTGCTGCTTTTGAGGGTGCTCCTGTGCCAGCTCCGAGTGGCTGCTGCCTCATTCCCATTCTCCTCCAGCTGTGCCGTTCATAAAGGTGCAGATATGACATTATTTCACAGAAATTCATTGGGTAACTGAACAGCCTCCGAGCATTGCAAATAAAGGCGTGTATTTGACTTTCAAAACCAGCTCCAGACGTACCATGTTCCTGTACAGCCTATCTTCCTTTTTCATATTGATGTCTTTCCTTTTGCATTTCCTGTTTGAATTATTGCTGTGCCTGAGACATGATTTACATTTAGTATAGCTCAGAACAACAAAATGTAATGTTATGTTATACAAAGCTAATCCTTCCTCATACAAACCTAATTCCAGGAGTGGTGTGCTCTGGCTGATCCAATATGATCTAGGGAGGCAAGCTGTTAGATTTAAACAAGTCCCAGGCAGGAATTTGTTATAGGTGACAGTCCCTGAGCTGTTAGACATAGACTTGAAACACACTCCTAATGACAGCATTATGATCATGAAATGATGTTTAAGGAGCAGCTGACATTCTGTGGCTGTGCTTTATGTTCCCTGCAATATCAGGGCTTTAATCACAGGGAAAACTGGAAAGAATTTCACCAACTTTCACCTGTTGCTTGTGCTGCCACGTGCTGAAAGAAGAGCTACACAAGGAGATGGTATTGCATAAATACCCAGGGAAAAGGCAGAATAACAGAATGGGGTAACAGGATCGTAATACCACGCTCTCCTGAGGATTCCCCTCAGCTGAGAGAGGAGGGAAGGGGGCTCAGCAGGGCCGCAGCATCTCAGAGAGAGGGGAAAGGATGCTCAGCACAGCAGCACCTCCATTCCATGCCTTGTGCAAGGAGAGCAGCACCCACCCAGGCCCTTTGAGGCTCCCACCGTGTCCCTGGTCAGAGGATCCATCAGGCCAGGCTGGGATGCTGGAGGGCAGTTTCTGCCTGAAGCCTCGCAGGTGCTGCCCCACAGCCTCCTTTTACAGGGTTCTACAGTTTTTGAGCTAAACAAGAATTGGGTCTTCTTGTAAGAAAGCTGAGAAACCAGTACAAGGGAAACTTCTGCCACGTTTCCCTTACCAAGACCACCTTTTTCCTCCCTCAGCCACGTAGCCGGGAATGGGGAGTGGAGGGAACTTGCCTTTGTGTATGAAAAGAGCCAGTTCCCCAGTGTGGTGAGCTTCTCAGCATTAAATTAACCTTACACACCAGACTATCCTGTGCTCTTGCTGCCCTGCATGAGCACAGTATAGTCTGTGTGTAAGGTTAATCTAATGCTGAGAAACTCGCACGTGTATGGGAGAGCGAGGAGGGGTGCCCTGGACCCCAGCTCACAGCCCTGTGAGCCCTGTGCCCTCTCAGTCCGGCCCAGGGTCTGGCACGGGCAGGGCTCTCCCGTCCTGAATCTGAAACTGCAGACAGGAGGCTGGTGCTCACCGATAGTGGTGCCCTCTCCCTGAGGTCCCCGTGTGCATGGTCACCGCGGGGTCAGGGCCTGTGGCTGTCACACAGAGGGGTGCTGCTGGTGACACTGGCCACCTGCTCTGCACAGCCCGTGACCAGGGGGACAGGGCTTCCCCAAGTGCAAATGCTTCACAGAAACATGGAATCACCTTGTTGTTAAGGTTGGAAGAGCCCTCTGAGATCATCAGCTCCAACCACCAGCCCATGTTCACTGTTAAATCACATTCTCCAGTGCCACATGCACAGGTTTTTGAACACTTCCATTGATAGTGACTCCCCCACTGCCCCGGGCAGCCTGTGCCTGTGCTTTACTACCTTTTCCACGCAAAAACGTTTCTTAGCATGTGATCTAAACCTCTGCTGGTGCAACTTGCAGCTGTTACCGAGGATGCAGCCTCTCTCAGGAGGGGTTAACAGCCTGAAATGTTTCTGCCCTGCTGGGACACTGGGCTCCTCTCCAGGAGGAGTGAGTGGGTTGTGATAGATTGTTTTGAAGCAATTATGCTTGGCTGGGAAGGTATTGTGAAAGAAAGGGAAGAACTCCGTGCCTGGAGGCACTTTCAGCAATGCATGAAATAAAAATATATTTTAAATCATGAGTAAATAAACGACAATGCAGTCCCATACAGAAGCAGGCACAAGTGTTTCTGTAAGTAGAATGAACAGCAATGCCAGTGGTAGCTCAGGGACACAAAACGGGCAGCACAGGTGCAGAGCTGCACAGGTGCAGAGCTGCACATCCCCTCAGTTGCTGAAGGTGTTCCTGTCTGCCAAAGCTGGCAGAAATCTGTGTTCTTCTCCAAACAAGGCTTTTCTCCCCAAGGAGCCTTTGCCCCTAAGCCCCCAGCACGAGCAGCTCCTCTGCTGTGCCAAGGAGCAGCCAGAATTCCAGCACTTGTGAGTGCTGCAGCACTCAGCACTGCAGGGCAGCGCAGGTGGGCACAGCTGAGGACAGGGGAGCTCCCAAACGGAGGGAAACAGCGATGCAAGAGGAAGGTTTTGGTAAACTCCAAAAGCTGGGTGCCTGTCCAGTACCCAGCCATGCTGACATCCCAGCTCCTTTACTCACATCCCTGAAATACATCCATCACTGGCCCTAAAATATTAAAGGAGTAGTAACAAGTAACTTGGAAACCCTTTGAAATATGGTTAAAGGAGTATGTCTGGTGATTATGTGCTCACCTTATACCATTGTGTGCTGCCTGTGGTGTGTGGAAACCAAGAAACTCCACCGTGTGTCTCCCCTCACTGACCTCCCCTCATCAGCCTGGAGCTGCTGCCTTGGCTCTGCATCCTCTCCGTGGGCATTTGCTGTGGGCACCCATGGCACAGAGCACCCGGGGCCAGCTGCAGCCCATGGTGATACTGCTGTGGCAAGCAAACACTTATAAATAAGCAGTGAAATCCCGAATTTTTTTAATCAAATACATTTTTTGTTTGTGCAGTTAACAGAAAGTTGTGGCGAAATGATATATATTAGCAAATATTTAAGAGTATATTTTTTGTTTCTGCTACAATACTTTTGTCTGTTGAAAAAGCACATAAAAGAAATATTTTAATCGGAGCCTTAAAATATAAGATGTCTTCAATGAAAGGTCAGGCCTCCAGAGCAGAGCAAACAGCTCAGGAGGGTTAATTAGCAACAAAAGACTAAACAAAAGGAGTTTGGAAGACTCTCTGAAGGAGACAAAGCTCTAAGAACACATTAAAGGCCTTTGAAAAGCAGGATGGGCTTTTTCCACAGCAAAATCTTTGATACACCGAGATGCAGCTCCAGCCCCTGCTGCAGTGCACCTCCTTTTATGTAAATGTGGGGCTGTGCTCATTAACCACTCATTTGGTTGTGGTTCTCAGCAGGTGCCATGGAGAGGCACCTCACCTGGATGGCTTGGCAATCCCTGCGTGCCCTGTGTGCCATCCCACCACGGGCTGGAAGGCAGAGCTGCTGTGGGACGCGGTGGGACACGGAGGGGTGTGGGGCTGGGTGGTGGGATGTGGTGGGATGTGGTGCCCATGGTGGGGTGTGGGGATGGGAGGTGAGATGTGGTGGGATGTGGTGGGACATGGTGGGATGTGGTGGGATGTGGTGGGATGTGGTGCCCATGGTGGGGTGTGGGGATGGGTGGTGGGATGCGGTACCTGTGGTGGGACATGGTGGGATGTGGTGCCCGTGGTGGAACATGCTGGCATGTGGTACCTGTGGTGGGACATGGTGGGATGTGGTGCCCGTGTTGGGACACGGTGGGCTGTGGTGCCCATGGTGGGATGTGCTGCCCGTGGTGGGGCGTGGGTTTGGCAGCAGGGGCACAAGGAGCCTCTCCCAGCCTGGCACGGGCACTGCCCACCGCAGAGCATGGCCCTGCTGCGGGGCTCCCTGCTCCAGGAGGAAGAGGAGGCAATCCTGGGGGGCTGGCGAGGCTGCACAGCACAAGCTCTCTGTCCATGGCAGAAGGGCGCTCTGTCCCCACCCAGCCCGGGTCAGGCGAGGGCACAGCATGGCTGGGAAGGGACGGTCCCCCCAGCAGGGCTGACCCCTTTATCGGAGCGCATCCACGCTCTTCCTGCAGGGTGTTGTAGGGAAATAACTGCAGATGAGAACTGCCTCAGATGCCTGTCCTCTGCTGAAATCGGAGCGCTGGATCTTTGAAATGTTTTGGCTGAAATCGGAGCGCTGGATCTATGAGACGCTTTGTCTGCGAGGTTTCCGCGCTGTCCCAGCAGGGCCCATGAAAACAGGACGGTGTCTGCAGAGCGTCTGAGAGGGCAGAGGGTGGGACACCCCACGTTCCAGCAGAGCAAACCTGCCACACACGCCTCACGCTCCGCATCCTTTCGCGCTGTACATCCAATTAACCTTTCCTTGAGAGTCAGGACACTCCTTTGGTTGGCAGTGCTCGTCCTGCCGCCGCTGGCCGGGGCTCAGAAACGCGGCTGGAAAAGCTGCCTCTATTAAAACATCCTTTAGCACTTGAAATGGATTCCAGTGGTGTATGGCTAAGGCAGGAGATAATTCAGCATTTGTTACTTACTGACAGAATACAGAATTAGAATTTATAGTGCAAGTCCTAATGTCAGAAAGCCTAATGCAGCAGCAATTGAATTTCGGTGTGGTTTTGTAGCCTCGCATCAGCTGCTCCCTTAGTGGGGCTGTGGGAATGCTGCACGGAGCCCGTGATACACTCACACCATGGAGCTAACCCTGAGTGCACACAGAGCAGCAATTTGAGATGGGAGTGTGACGAGCATTCCCCATGTCCCCACCAGCATTCACTGACTGGCATCCTTTGCAGAAGAACAATATTGGTGTTATTTTGTCTTTAATGAGTGCTCAGGCTTTTCCAGCCCGAACAAGCATCTCCAGCTCCCTGCTGGGCCCTGGAAGGTCTAACACCAATCTTATCAGGGGAGATAATTAGTGGGGATACCCCCAGCTGCCTGATGAATTTATGGGTTTTCCAGACCTTCGTGCTGCAGTGAGTCTGCCTCCCAGCCCCGCACCATGGATGCTGTAGATGCTGCTTCCTGCCCTCCTGGAAAAGCTGTGTTTGGGGAATCTAATCCTTAGCCAGCTGTTTGAGAACAAAGGCAGAGCCTCAGTGAGCAGAATTATCTCAATGGCTTCAGAGCCCACAGTAGCTGGTGGAAAATCAGGAGTTCCTTTCTTCCCTCCCTTGAAGAGAGGGCTACACCAGATTATCAGAAGAATGTTCAAAACAAACTTGGATAGCAGGATGTGGAGGAGGAGGAGGAGTGTGAAATGAGCAGCGGGAGCCCATCAGATAGCTGAGGGCAGGCAGCACTGGAGATAAAGGGGGAAGCACCTATTTAGGTGTGTACCATGATTTCCTCCCTCAGAAGCAGGCCTGGTCCATTTATCTGCTAAAGCAATTCCCTGCACATTGCCACAGCAGCTCGTCAGATGAGAGAAAATAATTGCAGGAGATAATTCCTTACCTTGAGGAGAAAGCAGTGCCCGGGTTAGGCAGGTTTGGCTCCGGGGTGTGCTGGGCCTGTGGGGCTGGGCGCTGAGTGTGAAAGACGCCAACCACTTGCTTTTAAAATTTTAAAAGTTTAATAGTAATAAAATGGTTATTAAAATAGTAATATAATTGGAGTAATAATAATTTGGACAATTTGGATTAGGACAGTATAAGGCAATAGGGACAAAGAGTTATGGACAGTCCGGGTGCCTCTTTCTGGGCAAAATAAGCCCGGAAAAGGCCCCACACTAACAGAGGATTAGCCCTTAAAAACAATAACCTGTTGTATATTCATAGACCTCATCCATGATGCATAAATTCCATTCAAATACAGGATTCGGCCTGGGCAGTGTCAGCTTCTTCCTCTGAATCCTGACGGGATCTTCAGGGATGAGTGAGGCAGGAAGAAGTTCATTTCTTCTGATAATGGGGCAATAAATTCTCTTTCTCTGAAAGATTCAGGTGTCCTGTGGCTGCTATCTCAGTGCGAGTCCTTTCTTTAAAAAGGTATTTTACATAGCACAGTTTCTATTTTATCATTATGTTATAACCTAAAACTGTATTTAACACACTACTTAAGAAAATAAATATAGCATTGCATTCTAACACAACACATATAATATTCATTTTAATATTTACAAAAAGCCAATCATAAAATACACATTTTTCACTCTGAGGGTGGGAAGGCAGAGGGAAAGCATTGGGAAACGCTGGCGATCCTGCAGGGCAGTGTCCCCACATCCCTGGGATCCAGCTGGACATGGGGGCTCCAGGACAGTGAACAAAGGGAGGTGTTTGCCACGTGTGCAGCCAGAGGGATCTCGGGGTTAAGGCAGAGGATGGAACCAGTGGCAAAGCAGCACTGGACAGCAGTGGGAGTGGGGGAAGCACAGCGTGCACGGGGATGTGCAGAGCTGGAGGTGAGGATGAGGCTTTCGCCAGGAAGGCTCCAGTGCCCCACACGCTTGCCAGGCTGGAGCTGCTGAGTGTGTGAGCAGCAGTCCCTGCTTTAGGGCCATTGGGAACGAGAACAAAAGCGGCCACCAAGAGGGAGCTGAACGTGGCTCTCATTAACCCACACACCAGCCAGCAGTGCCCAGGCCAAAACCCCTTTGGTGGGATGGGATAATGGGATAATGGGATAATGGGATGGCATGGCATGGCATGGCATGGCATGGCATGGGATAATGGATGGGATGGGATGGGATGGGATGGGATGGGATGGGCACAGCACAGCACAGCACAGCACAGCACAGCACAGGGGCCTGGCACAGCCACCACAGCCAGCCCTCACCTCAGGGGCAGAGCCACCTGACAGCCACCATCGCCTCAGCTGCGCTGCCTTCCTCCTCATCATCCCCACAGGTGAGGATGGGAGCTGTCTGTGCGGTGAGGAGAAAGGTGTTGGTATCAATATTCATGTTCTAGTTTAATTTTAAACTCCAGGAAGGCTACAGAAAGTGTTGGTAATGTGATTCAGGGTAGGAAATGGGTATGAGTAGGAACACACGCTCCCTTGGGACTTTTCTAATCTCCTCAAGCAAACAAACAGATGAACTCCACATGAAGGAAAAAACACCTGCATTAAAAATAAAACTCCTGAGGTGTAGCTGGAGAGACTACACTGGGGCATGCAAAAAGTTCTGCAGGGGAGATAACAGGGACTGTTCCCTTGGGAAGGGGTTCAAAGGGATACCCCATCCCTGGAAGTGTCCAAGGCCAGGCTGAACCAGGCTCAGAGCAACCTGGGACAGTGAAAGGTGTCTCTGCCCATGGCAGGGCGTTTGAAAAAGAAGGGCTTCAAGGTCCCTCCAAGGCCAAACCGTTTGGGGATTCCATGAAGTCAAAGAGCACCTCCTCTGCTGCTGGAGGTGCCTGTGTCTGATTGTGCCTCTCAGGGAGTTTAAGTGCCAGCCTGGCTCCCCTCCCCAAAGCAAGGAGGAAGGCTCTGCCCTCCTGCCTGTGCTCCTTCCTCCCTCACTCTGTGCTCCCTTCCCAGGAGGCACAAATGCTTGTTGTGACAGCGATGACTCAGACGTGTCCAAACCTGTCCTTTGCCTTCACACTCCTTGTCATTCATTAGCCGTGGCTGCAGATTTGCCTTTGGAGTCCTCTGCTCTTCTTTTATTCTTCATATTTAATGAGGCGCGAAGAATTGTGCAATAAAGGCTCATCAAAGCTGTCATTTATCCATGTTGGACTGTCTTTGTTATATATTAGCAATAAATGTCCTAAAGCTTCCTGTATATGGAGACATTTCTCCTCATTATTTCATGCTGTTTTCTCCAGAAATTCATTCTTTTTTTCCCAGTTTTCCTTCTCTGGTTCCTGACCAGGAGAGGGGCTGTGGGAGCTCTGCAGCATCCTGAGGGGTCACCCCCAGCTCCCTCCAGCCCTGAGTGCACAGCATGGGCAGGGAGCTGTGGTTTTCCTGTGTCTGTGCAGCCCTTACAGCAGGACAAACGGACAGGGCAGGCTGGGCTGGCTGTGCTGGCTGCAGGAGCAGCAGGGATGGAGATAAGGAGGGAAGCTGGAGAGATGCTTCTTCTTTGTTATCTTCTCCATCAAGGCAATGTCCAGCTCGCACAGCCAGCAGGAGCTGTGTGGGACAGATAATGCCAGGAGACTCTTCACAGAGCTGGAAGGGAGCAGCACGCTCCATCAGGAAATGTCTCCTGCCCTGGTTAGGGAAGGGGTCCTGTGGAAGGAAATCATAAAATGGCCTGGTTTGATTTGGAGGGGACCTTCAAGATCATCTCATCCCACTCCTGCCACGGCAGGGACCCCTCCCACTGTCCCAGCCGCTCCAGCCCCAGTGTCCAGCCTGGCCCTGGGCACTGCAGGGATGCAGGGCTGCTCTGGGCACCCGTGCTCAGAGCTCAGCGTCCATGGCCCCACACAGCTGGGCTGTCCCGTGGCACAGCCAGAGCCTGGCCTTGGGCACTGCCAGGGCTCCAGGGCTGCTCTGGGCACCCGTGCTCAGAGCTCAGTGTCCATGGCCCCACACAGCTGGGCTGTCCCGTGACACAGCTGGGCTGTCCTGTGGCACAGCCAGAGCCTGGCCTTGGGCACTGCCAGGGATGCAGGGCTGCTCTGGGCACCTGTGCTCAGAGCTCAGTGTCCATGGCCCCACACAGCTGGGCTGTCCCGTGGCACAGCCAGAGCCTGGCCCCATCAGGAGCCAGCGCAGAGCTGCTGTGGCTGGGCAGGGGCTCCTGGGACAGGACAGCACTTGGTCCCCAAAACACAAAGCGTGGATGTCCCAGCCTCCTCCCACCAGACACCTCGGGATGGAGACACCAACACTCCTGAAGAGTTTCTCCTCAAGTTTAGGAGAATAATAAAAATGCATAAGTAAGCAGGAAACATAAACAGAGCAAATAATTAGCTAATTACAACCTGCTTTGGCAGAACATTTTTAATTATTAAAATAATTAGCAAGATTAAATTCAAAACAAAAACTCCATAAATTCTACCTGAACTTGTCCTTGAAGCTCTCAAGTGCCTGAGCCGAATGCATTTACCTGGTGATACTTCCATTAGCACAACAGAATTCATTAAAACTTTTTTTTTTAACCTTCCAGTTTCTTTCATTTGACATTCCTGAATACTTTTATCATTTCTGTCTCAAACTGGGTACTTGAGAACACCTCAGTGGGGTTGTCAGCGGGAGCACTGGGGCTGCTGCACATCGCCCATGCCTATGAGCAAACTGCAATTTGTTTAAAACTCCATTACCAGGACAGGACATGGCACCAAACAATAAATAAAATTGTGATGGTATCTCACCAATTCGCATCCCCCCATTTATCACGGTGTGAGACAGAGGCTGATAACACTGGTGTGTTTGATACTCAACCATCAGTCACTCCTGTGTGTGCCCTCATACATCTCAGATTAATTGACAAGATATTTATCGCTGCAACTTGTATGAATAAGTATAATTCCCAAATACTGAGGCTTGTTCTGGAGCATTTCTTGTCATTCAGAGCTAATTGAAGAAAGGAGCAGAATTCAGAACTGCTTTGGGAAGCTGGAGATCAGGCCAGGAGCAGAGCATGCTCCCTCTTTTTCCCCTCAGGAGTTTCAGACCCATTAATCCACGAGCTGCTTCCATTGTTATGTAACTCTGTCACTTCCTGAATGCTCAGAGCCCATTAGGCAGGGTTATAAAACTGAATGGGAAATTGAGGATGATGGTAAGAGACGAGTCCCTCTCTGGTGCTGGCATTAACCTGTGCCTCCCAAACCCTTTTTTGGGATCATTCCACAGGCAAGAACATGCTCCTGGTTCTGTTGCTGGTTTGCAAGAGGCCTCAGCACATTCATGTCTTAAAATTACACCCACAAGTACATTTCTGTGCTGCTGATTCAAAACCAAAGTGGCAAATCCACAGGGGACAGACAAGTCACCTCAGCCCTCCCAGCTTTGGGTGCGTTGTGCTGGAAACGAGCACAATTCTGTAGTTGTTGTTTCTTGGTTAAATGTGACCCAAAAAGCCTCAGTCGAGGCAGACAGACCCTGGCTGGGCAGAGCAGGGTGTGAGGTGTGAAAGGAGAACGTGCCAGCATTCGGGGCTCCCAGAGGAGCTTGAGCAGATGGCTGGGGTGTGCAGCCACCACTCTTCCTCCTCCTCCTCACCTCTCATGTCTCAGGTGTCATTGTCCATCAGCCTCTCCACACATCACATTACACTGATCTACTATTACATTACTTTTCTGCACATTTAAAACTTACATGAAGGCTGATCTTGCCCTCAGATGACAGATGGAGGTACGCTTGGCCCAAGCCTTTCCCCAGAGGCCACGGGAGCCCCAGTGGGTGCCCTGGCAGTGGCCAGCAGTGCCAGTCCCTGGCATGAGAGCTGCCCCTTCCCTGTGCCCTGTGCTGGGCTGGTTAATTGGGTACATAATGAGTCTCATCCTGCTCCTCGCGGAGTCAATAGCAGGTCTGGGACCAACATGTCCCACTGCTTTTCCTGTTTTAATTTACATTGATACCCTGCTTCATTTGAAGGCGGCTCCTTCCTTCCAGCGACTCCTGATCAAGGGGTGAGTCATGTGTGCTGGTGCAGCTGCATGCACAAACAGCCCCATATTTCTTCATTACCTGCCTCGGGAAGCTCTTGCATGGAGATCTCTGTGCTGGTGAGAGGAGCTGAGCTTTGCTCATCCCTCCCGAGGAGCTTCATCCCAGTCAGACAGAGACCCATCACTGCCTGCTGCAGGAAAAGAAGGTGCAATATTAAAAGCTGTCACTGCTGCAAATTGAGCAAAGATGAATAAGAAGCAGAAGGATTAAAAAGTGTCAGGGCTGTAAATACAGCAAAGATGGATCATTGGAAGGGGGCCCCGTGCAGCAGGTGTGTGTTAAACACACCTGTACAATAGTGCTCACACCAACCATCCATAGCTCTGAGGCATTGCCCAGTCTGGGTGTCTGTGAACGTGGGGAGAAGTCACCAGATGATGGACGTGCCCCTAGTGCTGTTATCAGCTGCTATCAGCTTATCAGCCAAAAGAACCTTGAGATGGAAAGTTTGCAATTCCAGTCAGACCCCGCAAGGTGCTGGCTCTTTGTCAGGGGCTGGTGGGAGCTGGATGCGCCTCAGAATCCACTTTTCTGTTCAAATTCTCTTTGGATGTTCCTGGAGCTCTTCTCTCCCTGTTGTGCTAACAGCCATCCCACATCTTGTGGGGAGAGCACAGGTACAATGAAAAACCAGCACAGTGCAGTTTGAGACTGAAGATGAACCTGCATTAGTGGAAATAATATACCTGCAGGGTGTGTGCACACCTGTGCAGAGCAGGGGGGGACGAGAAAGGAAGGCAGTGAGTAAAGACCCCTGTGAGAATGAGCTTGGATTTTCAATGGAACTTCTGGAAGAGTTTGTGTGCTCCTCGGGATGTCAGAAGCGAGCCTCCACCTCAGGTGTCTGCACCTAGGCCAGGGAGAAAGGTGGTACAGATGCCTTGAGTGAAAAATGCCTTTTCTTCAAGCAGAGAGAATATAGAGAGGAAACAGCCCAAACCAAAAACAGGAAGAGAAAGGAAAGCTCAGGATATTAGAGAAATGTGTTAAAAATACCCATTGTCTCTCATGGCTTTCTGACTTCCTGAAAAGCCCCTTGTGCCCAGTGCGGGACCCCTGCCAACACAGGCTCCCTGTCGTCCTCACACATCTTCTAAAGCAAGAAGGGGGTGAGTCAGAAACCCTTGCAGAACACTTTATTACACAAGTAATTAAATCTGTTGACTCACACAGCTAAACCTTCAGTTTATCAAACACAACACGATTTCCACACTACCAGAGAAGTTGTGCCACATCCCAAATCATTAGACAGTGGTGCAGCAGGAGTGCACAGGTGCTTCTCAGAGCTCTCAAAGTTTCTAGCACGAGAAGAAGCAAACAAACAAACAAACAGGACCCGACCAAGGGTCAGGGAAACACCAGCTCTGGGTGCAGCAGAGCTGGGTGCAGCAGTGAGCTGCCCCAGAGGAGAGCTGCCAGTTCTGCAAAACACCAATTCCAGAGGCATTTCTCACCATGCTGCACTGAATGAAACCTTTCCCCTCTCAGGTATAGCCCCTTCCCAGAGCTGCAGTCACACCTGTCAGGGAGGCAGAGCTGCAGTCACACCTGTCAGGAGCTGTGCAGAGCCACAAGGGCCCCTGAGCCTCCTTTGCTCCAGGCTGAGCCCCTGCCCAGCTCCCTCAGGGATTCTGCAGCCCCTGCCCGGCTCCTCAGGGATTCTGCAGCCCCTGCCCGGCTCCTCAGGGATTCTGCAGCCCCTGCCCGGCTCCTCAGGGATTCTGCAGCCCCTGCCCAGCTCCTCAGGGATTCTGCAGCCCCTGCCCAGCTCCTCAGGGATTCTGCAGCCCCTGCCCAGCTCCTCAGGGATTCTGCAGCCCCTGCCCAGCTCCTCAGGGATTCTGCAGCCCCTGCCCAGCTCCTCAGGGATTCTGCAGCCCCTGCCCAGCTCCCTCAGGGATTCTGCAGCCCCTGCCCAGCTCCTCAGGGATTCTGCAGCCCCTGCCCGGCTCCTCAGGGATTCTGCAGCCCCTGCCCAGCTCCTCAGGGATTCTGCAGCCCCTGCCCAGCTCCTCAGGGATTCTGCAGCCCCTGCCCGGCTCCTCAGGGATTCTGCAGCCCCTGCCCAGCTCCTCAGGGATTCTGCAGCCCCTGCCCAGCTCCCTCAGCCAAGCAGGAATCTCCCACTCCGGCGTCTCTGCAGGTACATTTCTGTGTGCAGGAGAAGCAGCCTTGAAAAATGTTTTCCAGCGAGAGTTCTGCTGTCTGGCACAGGAGAGTCAAAGATTAAGATCGAGAGAAAATCACATCATGAATAATTTAGTCCCTAAATTTAGCATCTTACTCTGCAGAGGCTATTGGAAGGAAGGATGCATTCCCTGCTATTTATCCCATGCACAGACACACTGGAAAAAATCTCAAACACCTGCTGGCCCCAGTCACACCTGCTGGCCCCAGTCACACCTGTTTGTGCCCAGGCTGCCCTGGGCCATGCTGCAGCGCAGGAACACGAGGATAATGCAGGGGGATGTGACACGCCACCAGCACAGGGTGTCCCCTGGCCACGGCCACAGCCAGCCCTCCAGGCACAGCAGGGCTGCACTGTGATGCCATCACAGCCATCTCTGGCATCTGCAATCTGCTTGTTTGCTCAGAAACAACAAAACACTATCAAAGTTCCACAAATTCTCGTGAAATTGATTAAACAGTGTAAGTACCTCAGTGTTTGCGAATACTGCAAATATATTAGAAGGGAAATTAAAGCATTACAGGATTAGGACTTTTCTGTTTGAGTTAAAATTTGCTGTAATTCCATTAAAATGCAGTTTCACACTGATTAGAGGCAGTGTTGTTCATCTTGCCCTGCTTTTGTTTTTCCAAGTGCAGAGGCAAAGTGTTGCCAATGAGGTTCAGCTTTGTCGTGGGGCTGCTGACAAAGGCTCCAGCTTTATATGTCAGGACAGCACACTCCATTCGTTGGGTCACTCTCCTTCATTCTCCTCTGAGCAGCTCGTCTCCCACAGTCTCCATTTTGTGGCTCTGAATTCCCAACCATCATGAATTCTTCTTCTGTGGAGCACAGGAGTCTTTGTTGAGCTGTATTGATAAATATTCTCTGTTTGGTTTTATTATTGCTATGTATGGATAGTTGGTCCTCACCAAAACAGGAAAAATCCAATCCATGGCAGTAAAATTGCATCAAGAGTTCCATCAAGAATATTAAATTATAATGTTGAGGTACCCTGGGCATTTTATTTGAAGGCCAGATTGGTCTGAATTTGCTCTTGGTTGTTCCCACACGCCCTGGTTGTCAGCTGAGCATCCGTAGCAGTGGAGCAGGACCTGGGCTGGGCTGTGTGGGGCTGCTCCCCTTGTGTGGGGATCCAGCAGGGCTGGGAGCAAACTGGGATCCAGCAGGAGCATCCAGCAGGGCCTGGGAGATCACAGGATGGGGCAGGAGCATCCAGCAGGGCCTGGAGCTCCCTGGGATCCAGCAGGAGCATCCAGCAGGGCCTGGGAGATCACGGGATGGGGCAGGAGGATCCAGCAGGGCCTGGAGCTCACTGGGATCCAGCAGGAGCATCCAGAAGGGACTGGAGCTCCCTGGGATGGGGCAGGAGGATCCAACACGGCCTGGAGCTCACTGGGATGGGGCAGGAGCATCCAGCAGGGCCTGGAGCTCCCTGGGATGGGGCAGGAGCATCCAGCAGGGCCTGGAGCTCACTGGGATGGGGCAGGAGGATCCAACACGGCCTGGAGCTCACTGGGATGGGGCAGGAGGATCCAGCAGGGCCTGGAGCTCCCTGGGATGGGGCAGGAGCATCCAGCAGGGCCTGGAGTTCACTGGGATCCAGCAGGAGCATCCAGCAGGGACTGGAGCTCACTGGGATGGGGCAGGAGGATCCAGCAGGGCCTGGAGCTCACTGGGATGGGGCAGGAGGATCCAGCAGGGCCTGGAGCTCCCTGGGATGGGGCAGGAGGATCCAGCAGGGACTGGAGCTCACTGGGATGGGGCAGGAGGATCCAGCAGGGCCTGGAGCTCACTGGGATCCAGCAGGAGCATCCAGAAGGGCCTGGAGCTCCCTGGGATGGGGCAGGAGGATCCAGCAGGGCCTGGAGCTCCCTGGGATGGGGCAGGAGGATCCAGCAGGGCCTGGAGCTCCCTGGGATGGGGCAGGAGCATCCAGCAGGGTCTGGAGCTCACTGGGATGGGGCAGGAGGATCCAGCAGGGCCTGGAGCTCCCTGGATGGGGCAGGAGCATCCAGCAGGGTCTGGAGCTCACTGGGATCCAGCAGGAGCATCCAGCAGGGCCTGGAGCTCCCTGGGATGGGGCAGGAGCAGTTTCATGCCCACCCCAGATGAACACTGCTCATCCCCCTGCCAGCCCAAGTCCTCCAGCACGTCGGGATGGGGGTGTGGTGGAGCCTGTAGAAATGACTTTCCCTCCATCTGATTTATGTATTCAGCTCATGTTCCATACCAAAAGGGTACAGGAGGCCAACTGTAACATTTAATTAATATTTCCCATCTGCTTTTAGCGCCGCTTTAATTGCAAATGGTTAATTTAGTCACGGGGTGAGTTGATCACAGACAGGGAGTGTCCAGAGCTGGTGCAGCCAAAAGCCAAGCCAGGATCTCCTCCCCAGAGCAGGGAACAGCCTGGAGGGATCTCCCCTGTGCTGCAAGAGCAGCCTTGCAGGTACCAGGGCTCAGGGGCAGCACGGGACACCGGGACAGCTGCAAAAGCCATTGGAGACAAAACCAGCCTCCCCAAGGCCTCGGGAAGAGCTGTGGAGAGCCAACCCCAGCAGGGTTTGCACAACTTTCTGAGTGCTGGTGCCCCTGAGAGCCGCTCCAGCCCGCGGGGCCAGCGGGTGCTCCTGCCTGAGCTGTCTCCAGGCAAACCGGCTGCAAAAGTGACTTAAAATGAAATTCAAAAGCTGCTTACAACTCCAGCATCCTTGGGTTTTGCTTCCTTCTCAGTCCCTCTGAAATATTTCCTTTTGATATTTTAATTTCTTTTGGGCTGACTTTAAGGAAGAACGTTGGGTTGAAACAGATGGTTGTCAGCAAACCAAAGCCTGCGAAGCACAATTGAGAATTAGCTACAAAAACCCAAAACTTGGCACCAGCCGAATCCTCTTGATATAATTGTCAAAAGAAATCTGGCTTGGAAAAATTTTTTGAATAATATTTTCAAAATTCAAATGGCTGCAACTTTAAACAAACAAAATACATTTTATTCGAGTGCGTGCAAGTGGCAATGACAAACCTCCAAAGGTCATTCCCAAAGGACCACACGTGACCCACAAAACCTCTGCCTGAGATTCTCTCACCCTGGGTCAGCTGCTGAACAGCAGGATGAGGTGTCTAAAATTCTCCTTCAGCAGGAGAATTTTAACCAGCACCCTCCATCATTCCTTGTCTTCATGACTATGGTCAGCCCATTTCCTGGCACCCAGTGCCACCAGGATCCCCTGGCTGCCCTGGGGACATCCAACTGGCCAGGGGATGCACCCTGAGCAATCCCCTTCACCCTTCAACACAAAATGCTCATTGGTACCTTTATGGAAAGGGATGCTCTCTCCCGCCTGTATTTTTCACAGAGAATTTGTTTACTCTGGCAGGAATCTCCTGTGCGGCCCTGTCAGGCTTGTTGAGAAGAACAAAAGTCAGTAAATTGCTGATACTCCTGGAGAGGGCTCAAGGTCTTATCTCAGCACCAATGTGTCCCGGGTTGGACCTTTTGCTCTTTTGATCTTCAGCCATTAGCATCTCTTTATGGATGAGGAGATTGTTTAACATGAATCCAGCGTGAATTTATTCCAGGCTGAGAAAATATTTACTGATGAAAAGTGTGAGCACAGGAGAAAAAACGAAAAGAAGAAATAAGTTTCTTTTCCCAGTTTGCTTTGCCATTTGAATAGGATATTTTATTAAAATAAAAATAAAATAAAGACAGCAAAACCATCGGTCCCAGCAGAGAGCTGGGAGGGAGTGAGAAAGGGGCCCAGCATCACTGATACACACGACCAAGCTGGCACGGCAGGACGGTGTAGATGCCTTCTTGAGAGATTCATGGAATGTCTCTGTGACACCACCACTAAGGTTATTCCTGGGTAAATCACTCCAATCACCAGCTAATTGTCACAGCTCCCCGCGTTTGACAGCGCTCCTAATTCGGAGCTCAGATGCCCTCCATTGTCCCGGTGCCTAATTGCAGACAGAGGCCATTCATCACGCCGTGACACAGGGGCGGAGCGGGGTCCGGATAATCCATCACTGCTCGGATCCTGCAGGCACCGCCAGGGCGCCGGCAGAAGGGGTGGCCAGTGTCCGTGCAATGGGCTGGGCAGTGACCGTGGACTGGGCAGTGACCATGGGATGGGCACACAGACTGGCCAGTGACCATGGACTGGGCACACAGACTGGGCAGTGTCCGTGG
Source organism: Ammospiza nelsoni (assembly GCF_027579445.1). Classification (NCBI taxonomy): domain Eukaryota; kingdom Metazoa; phylum Chordata; class Aves; order Passeriformes; family Passerellidae; genus Ammospiza; species Ammospiza nelsoni. Next base: position 36,092,449 of record NC_080641.1, read on the forward strand.
AATGGGCTGGGCAGTGACCATGGACTGGGCACACAGACTGGCCAGTGACCATGGACGGGCTGGGCAGTGGCCATGGGATGGGCACACAGACTGGGCAGTGACCATGGACTGGGCACACAGACTGGCCAGTGACCATGGGATGGGCACACAGACTGGGCAGTGACCATGGACTGGGCACACAGACTGGCCAGTGACCATGGACGGGCTGGGCAGTGACCATGGACTGGGCACACAGACTGGGCAGTGACCATGGGATGGGCACACAGACTGGGCAGTGGCCATGGACTGGGCACACAGACTGGGCAGTGACCATGGACGGGCTGGGCAGTGACCATGGGATGGGCACACAGACTGGCCAGTGACCATGGACGGGCTGGGCAGTGACCATGGGATGGGCACACAGACTGGGCAGTGACCATGGGATGGGCAGTGACCATGGGATGGGCACACAGACTGGGCAGTGGCCATGGACTGGCTGGGCAGTGTGGTGGGGCCCAGCTCCGTGCTCCCTGTGCTGTGTCCCAGTGAGGCTGAGCACGTGCCTCAGGTCTCTGCTCTGTGAGGACCAGGGCTGGGGCAGCCCCAGCACAGCAGAGCCCTGCCAGGGCCTGATGCTGCTGCAGAGGTGACTCAGTGCAGCTGTAGATAATGGCTCAGAAAGCAAACAAGAGCTCTGAAGAAAGGAAATTTGTTTTCTCTGGAAAACAGTATGAATTTTTCATTAAAAGCTGCACTCAGGCTGTCTGATGAGTGCTGCGAGGTTATCCCGGCTGGAGAGCACCTGGCTGCCACCTGCGGATCTCTCCTGTCTCTTTTGACATCTTTCACTTAAAAACTTCACTACTCTTTTTTTTTTTTCTTCCAGCAGTTTCTCTTCAGCATCACCTCTTCTGGCAGCCTCACCAGAGCCCAGGTAACTGGGCAACAGGACCAGGTAACAACTGGCAATTCTCCAAACTTGACTTCAAACAGTTGTGCTCTGCCAGACCCTCAGGTGGAGACAGCGCTGTGACACTACAGGGGCCAGGTCCTGGGCAGTCCCTTACCCCACACCCCACAGCTCACACCCCACATCCCACCACAGTGCTCGTGTGGCCCTGAGCTATTCCTCAGCTGCCAGCCGCTGCAAAGCAGCTCAGAGCTGGGTTAGGCCGGCGAATAGAACAGGAACAAAAGAGGCCACTGATGATTTATGCTCTCCCACGGCTGGTGTAGGAACACAGACAGGTTTGGGTTGGGAAGCACCCTAAAACTCATCCCATCCCACCCCCCTGCCATGGGCAGAGACACCTTCCACTGTCCCAGGGTGCTCCCAGCCCCGTCCAGCCTGGCCTGGGACACTGCCAGGTATGGAAGTGGATCCAGGGATCCAGGGGATCCAGGGGCAGCCACAGCTGCTCTGGGAATTCTATTCCAGGATCTCCCCACACTCACAGGAGTGGGGAGGATTGGATTGGAGTGGATTGGAGTGGATTTCTCCCCAGTATCCCATCCATCCCTGCCCTCTGTCAGTGGCAGCCTTTCCCTGGGCCCTGTCCCTGTGTCCTGTCCCTCCAGGCCCTGCCCAAAGTCCCCTCAGTCCAGCAGCACAAGTTCCCCTTGCAGGGAAGGGGGAACAGGCAGGAAAACCATGAGGGGTCCACACGCCCGCCATTGCCCAGAACACCAACCAATGCCCCGTGTATAAATATAACATTAGGCATTATATCACATAATCAAGAAATTCAGACTATTTTTCATTTCCATGGCTATTGGGGCTGGATTTTCCTGGAAGCAGCTGATCTGCAGAGCAGCCCTTCCCTGCTGGGCACAAACACACTCTGTGACTAAATGCCCTCACAGCAGGCTGGCAATGGTGCCTTGCAAATGTCCTTGATCTTTTGCTATAAATTCAAAATTCTTTCAACCCAGGTCCATAAAATCTCTAGGAATGAGCTGTTATGGTAGAAAGAAACCTGTGTGATTTTTGTGAAGAAACTCTCTGAAAAGGGAGTCTGAGGGACGGCTGATGACAGAGGTGTCTGAACTGACAGAACCTGATTAAATTTGGCCTTGAGACAGAGGCTGAGTTCAGCCCTGGGTCTGGCAGGGCGCTGGGAGGGGACAGTCTGATGGGGATCAAAAGCCAGAGCAAATCTTGTCACAGCCCCTGTGAAGTGAAACCAATGGGTTTTGCACAGCAGTGCTTAAGGGCTTTTATGTGTGTAAAATCTCAGTCACAACACAGCCCTGATGTCTTCTTCTTCTTTTAGCTTTCATGATTTGCTTTTGGAAATACACATTGAAATAAAAGCAAAAATAGCACATGCAATGCTATAATATGGACCAGGTGGCCAGGAATCCCCCACGTGTAAATCATGAGTCAGTGTTTCCTTCTGCACTCAAAGGAAAATTGTCTTTGCTGGGCCATCCCTGCAGCCCCACTGGGTCTGGAGCTCTGCCTTTCCCCAGTGAAAATTAGGAAAATGAGGCATGACTCTGACAGACTCTCAGGCTTAACCAGTAAACTCTTGAAATGCAGCAAATTAAATATATTTGAAGAAATAAGGCAGATAAAAAATCCTGAAGAAAAATGACAATTTCCCAATTCATTAATATTAAGACTGGAACTTCAGACGGGAGATGCTCCGGAAGGCTTGGAGCAGGAAGCTGCTGCAGCCCTGCAGCTGCTCAGAAGAGGCCAAAGCTGCTGCACATGGCCCCACTGGGAAGGGCAACCATCCCAGCTGGCTCTTGGAGGAACACCTGGAAACAGTCACCATTTTACGAGGAACACCTGAAAACACTTACAGTAATTTAATCACCGCCAGGAAGATGCATATATCTGTGTGTATTTTAGAAGTGTGCACCCTCCATTGGCAAACACAGTGGGTTGGCGGGGGTGCAGTGGAAAGAACAAATGGAGCTGATCCACTCAAGTCCTATTGCCTCTGTCCAAGGTTTTTGTGGTTTGGTGCAGCCCAGCTATCCTTTATTGTATATCATGTATAGAACCACAGAATCACAGACTGGCTTGGGTAGGGAGGCACCTTAAACATCACCAATCCCTGCCATGGCAGGGACACCTCCCACTGTCCCAGGGTGTCCCAGTGTCCAGCCTGGCCTTGGGCACTGCCAGGGACCCAGGGGCAGCCACAGCAAAGCTGGGAATTCCCTTCCAGGGCCTGCCCACCCTCACAGGAACAATTCTTAATTCCCAATATCCCATCCCACCCTCACAGGGAACAATTCCCAATTCCCAATGTCCCATCTAAATCCACCCTCCTGCACCTTCAGGCTCCTGAGTATTTATCTGGAGGGTTTGGTTTGTTCCTCAGCGCAGCAGACAGCTTGCTCTGGGTATTTACAGCTCTGGCTCTGCAGCCTGACCCTCGTGGAGACCCTTGGTCCTCTGTGCTCGCCAGAGCCCCGGGGCTGGGAGCCCCTGTAGCACAAACACGTCTGTCTGAGCACCCAAACACATCCCCAGCCGCTTCTGCAGCCTGTGACTGGCAAATCTGCTCGCTGCTAATATTGTCACAGCAAGAGCTGACCCGTAGATCCTAAGGAGAAACAAAAGGGATGGAAATATGGCCTCGCTTATTTACAAATGTGATTAATTATCTGCAAGCAAATTTTGTTGCCACAGATCTGATTTCTGCTTCTCCTCAGACACGCTGAGCCTTTTTGTGTTCACACTGGCAAGCGCATGAACCCTCCAGTCAGATGACATGTGTCACTTAAACCCAGCCCGGATCAGGGTTTGATGTGTGTCAACACATTTGGAGCTGTTAAATGTGAAGGAGTTTCTCCGAGCGCCGCAGTTGCCAAGGGAAGGCAGAGGGTGCCGTGGCTTTTAAAGCCAAACCCAAACACTGCCGGGTTACCCACCCCGTGGCACAGCACCAGAGTGTTTATGGATGTGTTCACAGGCTGATATTGATGCTTCAGCAAACATTCTGTGCCGGGGGGACCAGCCCCTGCTCCGGCTGCCAGGAGCTCCTCCTCCTCTCCTTCAGCCTCAGCACCCGCGGCAGAGCCCGGCCAGCAGCTGGAATAGAGCAGCTGTGGCTGCCCTGCATCCCTGGCAGTGCCCAGGGCCAGGCTGGACACTGGGGCTGGAGCCCCTGGGACAGTGGGAGGGGTCCCTGCCGTGGCAGGGGTGGGAATGGATGGGATTTGGGGTCCCTTCAACCCAAACCAGGCTGGGATTCTGTGATTCCTACATACCTGGATGTTTGTCTCTGGTTTACTGGTAGGACATCACATTTTCCTGCCTCACAGTACCCAGAATGTCATCACTGCAGCTGTGGCCAAAGAGTGGGGCAGAAAAGAGAGTGGAGAAAGTATGGGGCAGAAAAAGTGGAGACTTGTGCACTAGAATGTGCTGGGAATTAACATTCAATTAACACTGCCCACAGTGCAAGGGTGTGCTGCAGCTTCAGTGTGTCCAGCCTGGCACACATGCACAGGGATGTATACATGTGGGAAACCTATTCCCAAATTCTGGAAGCAATTTCTGAACCAGAGAGATGGGATCCTGCATCTTCTCTGTGCAGGTTTCTTACACCAAGGATACAACCTCTTTCTTGAACCCAACTAATGAGCCCTGGCATCAAAAGCCAATATCTGTTTTCCCCAGAACTATTGATTGCAACTCGAGTATAATTCATCCACACAGGTTCTTGTTTAAAAACAAAAAGAAAAAAGCAAGCAGGCTCTTTAGGTGCCTATCAACAAAAGATGCAATTTTAGGTAAGTCTCTTTGGGTTCTTAAATATGTTGCCATTATCAGAGGGAGAAAGAATTACAGGACAGATAAGAACACTCAAATCTTGTAATCTAATGCGTTCCACAGTGGGTTTTCCTCACTTACAGAACCTCAGGAAATACTGGGATTCAGTCAGGCACAAACACACCTGGCTAACCTTGCTCCCTACACCCAGCTGAGGGAGGAGGGAGCAGCAAAGTGCCCCAGCCCAGGGAGGGAAAGAGACAGCCCTGCAGAGAGCCCTGGATGGAGCATCCCTGGTGTGCAGAGCCCTGGGTGGAGCATCCCTGGTGTGCAGAGCCCCAGAGGAGCATCCCTGGTGTGTAGAGCCCTGGATGGAGCATCCCTGGTGTGCAGAGCCCCAGAGGAGCATCCCTGGTGTGTAGAGCCCTGGGTGGAGCATCCCTGGTGTGCAGAGTCCCAGAGGAGCATCCCTGGTGTGCAGAGCCCCAGAGGAGCATCCCTGGTGTGCAGAGCCCCAGAGGAGCATCCCTGGTGTGCAGAGCCCTGGGTGGAGCATCCCTGGTGTGCAGAGTCCCAGAGGAGCATCCCTGGTGTGCAGAGCCCTGGGTGGGGCATCCCTGGTGTGCAGAGTCCCAGAGGAGCATCCCTGGTGTGCAGAGCCCCAGAGGAGCATCCCTGGTGTGCAGAGCCCCAGAGGAGCATCCCTGGTGTGCAGAGTCCCAGAGGAGCATCCCTGGTGTGCAGAGCCCTGGGTGGGGCATCCCTGGTGTGCAGAGCCCCAGAGGAGCATCCCTGGTGTGCAGAGTCCCAGAGGAGCATCCCTGGTGTGCAGAGCCCTGGGTGGGGCATCCCTGGTGTGCAGAGCCCCAGAGGAGCATCCCTGGTGTGCAGAGTCCCAGAGGAGCATCCCTGGTGTGCAGAGCCCTGGGTGGAGCATCCCTGGTGTGCAGAGCCCTGGGTGGAGCATCCCTGGTGTGCAGAGCCCCAGAGGAGCATCCCTGGTGTGCAGAGCCCTGGGTGGGGCATCCCTGGTGTGCAGAGCCCCAGAGGAGCATCCCTGGTGTGCAGAGTCCCAGAGGAGCATCCCTGGTGTGCAGAGCCCTGGGTGGGGCATCCCTGGTGTGCAGAGCCCCAGAGGAGCATCCCTGGTGTGCAGAGTCCCAGAGGAGCATCCCTGGTGTGCAGAGCCCTGGGTGGGGCATCCCTGGTGTGCAGAGCCCCAGAGGAGCATCCCTGGTGTGCAGAGCCCCAGAGGAGCATCCCTGGTGTGCAGAGCCCTGGGTGGGGCATCCCTGGTGTGCAGAGCCCCAGAGGAGCATCCCTGGTGTGCAGAGCCCCAGAGGAGCATCCCTGGTGTGCAGAGCCCTGGGTGGGGCATCCCTGGTGTGCAGAGTCCCAGAGGAGCATCCCTGGTGTGCAGAGCCCTGGGTGGAGCATCCCTGGTGTGCAGAGTCCCAGAGGAGCATCCCTGGTGTGCAGAGCCCCAGAGGAGCATCCCTGGTGTGCAGAGCCCCAGAGGAGCATCCCTGGTGTGCAGAGTCCCAGAGGAGCATCCCTGGTGTGCAGAGCCCTGGGTGGGGCATCCCTGGTGTGCAGAGCCCCAGAGGAGCATCCCTGGTGTGCAGAGTCCCAGAGGAGCATCCCTGGTGTGCAGAGCCCTGGGTGGGGCATCCCTGGTGTGCAGAGCCCCAGAGGAGCATCCCTGGTGTGCAGAGTCCCAGAGGAGCATCCCTGGTGTGCAGAGCCCTGGGTGGAGCATCCCTGGTGTGCAGAGCCCTGGGTGGAGCATCCCTGGTGTGCAGAGCCCCAGAGGAGCATCCCTGGTGTGCAGAGCCCTGGGTGGGGCATCCCTGGTGTGCAGAGCCCCAGAGGAGCATCCCTGGTGTGCAGAGTCCCAGAGGAGCATCCCTGGTGTGCAGAGCCCTGGGTGGGGCATCCCTGGTGTGCAGAGCCCCAGAGGAGCATCCCTGGTGTGCAGAGTCCCAGAGGAGCATCCCTGGTGTGCAGAGCCCTGGGTGGGGCATCCCTGGTGTGCAGAGCCCCAGAGGAGCATCCCTGGTGTGCAGAGCCCCAGAGGAGCATCCCTGGTGTGCAGAGCCCTGGGTGGGGCATCCCTGGTGTGCAGAGCCCCAGAGGAGCATCCCTGGTGTGCAGAGCCCCAGAGGAGCATCCCTGGTGTGCAGAGCCCTGGGTGGGGCATCCCTGGTGTGCAGAGCCCCAGAGGAGCATCCCTGGTGTGCAGAGTCCCAGAGGAGCATCCCTGGTGTGCAGAGCCCTGGGTGGAGCATCCCTTTGGTGGTGTCAGGGCACAGCAGGCACCCAGCACTCCAGCCCTCTGTCTCCTGCTCAAAGCTGCTGCCAGGGCACACCCAGCACTGCAGCCCTTCCTGCCTCCTGCCCAAACCTGCCCTCTCCCACCTCCTCACACTGTGCAGCACCTCTGCTGCTCCCTGTCCTCGTGTGCACAGGGCAGGACAGGATCCCAGGGAAGCCTCCAGAGCTCTCCTGCTCCTCTGGGACACATTGCCAGAGCCTGCAGCAGTAAACCACCCTGAAATTCCTCTGTTTAGGTTTATTCAAACTGAGAAAAAATGGAAATCCAAAAGCAACCTGAATTTGACCCTGGAGTTTCTGGGATTTGCATTGAAATTCTCCCCCCATCCCACCCCACCCTTGCACTGGGTTCCCAGGCTGCACAGGCACATGCTGGGCTATAACATGGCAGCAGAGTTCTCAACTCATTTTTTGTTGCCTGATTGGCAGAATGAGTTTCTGCAGGATTCAGTTTACAAGCCAAACTTTGGCAAGATCATTCTTATACGTCTTTCACATCTCCACAGATCTGAAGTAAATAATTCTGACTTGCTTAACTCTTAATCCAGTGTTTGGTAAGAGAAGCCATTTGACCTCATCAGCTTTTAAGTCTCAGAGTGATGGGAAGTGGAAAATTACAGAAAACTTTCCTTGCCACTGTCTCTGACCATCAGTCGGAAGGAGCAGAAGGTGATGTGCTCACACACCTGGCTCAGGCTGAGGTTTAATTGCCCTCTGGTCCTCTCCCTGGAAGCAGTCCTGCACAGGCACGAAAGGTCACCAGAAGAGCCACAACCTGCAGGAACCCAGCTCCATTTCCAGGAAAACACCAAATAAACAAGGGAACCAAGTGTATGGCCTTGCAAGGAAACAAAGGGAAAACAGAGAGTCAGCATTGATTTGTGAGACACTTGATGTCAATTCACTCCCGTGTTTATCCAGGGCACCGTGGGAGAGGAGAGGAGAGGAGAGGAGAGGAGAGGAGAGGAGAGGAGAGGAGAGGAGAGGAGAGGAGAGGAGAGGAGAGGAGAGGAGAGGAGAGGAGAGGAGAGGAGAGGAGAGGAGAGGAGAGGAGAGGAGAGGAGAGGAGAGGAGAGGAGAGGAGAGGAGAGGAGAGGAGAGGAGAGGAGAGGAGAGGAGAGGAGAGGAGAGGAGAGGAGAGGAGAGGAGAGGAGAGGAGAGGAGAGGAGAGGAGAGGAGAGGAGAGGAGAGGAGAGGAGAGGAGAGGAGAGGAGAGGAGAGGAGAGGAGAGGAGAGGAGAGGAGAGGAGAGGAGAGGAGAGGAGAGGAGAGGAGAGGAGAGGAGAGGAGAGGAGAGGAGAGGAGAGGAGAGGAGAGGAGAGGAGAGGAGAGGAGAGGAGAGGAGAGGAGAGGAGAGGAGAGGAGAGGAGAGGAGAGGAGAGGAGAGGAGAGGAGAGGAGAGGAGAGGAGAGGAGAGGAGCTGGAGCCTTGCTGGGAAGCCTGCCCCAGCCCAGAGCCACCCAGGGCTGATGGATCCTTACTGGAACACAGAACAGGTACCTGCATGAAGGATGGGCAAAAGGGCCCTTTATCAAATTAAAAGGATTGGATTATATTTTAAATTGATTGTAAGCTTTAGAGATTTTTCTTCCAGTAAAAGTATTGATCAGTGGGGAATTTGCATATTCCTCTTTCACAGTAAGAGGTGGTTCAGCCACCAGCAGTTACTGCAGGCCTGGTTGAGTAAAGCAGGGAAAGATTAAAGGCTGCAGGAACATTTTTTCACATTGCCAAAAAAATATTTTTTCCTAGGATAAAATTAAAACTCTTTAAAGTGCACTTTATTTTTCAATAGATTCAACTAGCAATGGACACAGGCTTTGCTGCAACATCTCCTTACCTTTAATGACTTGCCAGATTTTCAGCACCAACATGAGAAGAAAAACAATGGAACAGCTTCAGTCTGATTTTTAGCTCCTTTTAAGTACCTCTCAGTTACAAGAGCTGTAGCAGGAATGCCATTTTTAATTACCAGAGCTGTGCTCTATCCACGTCTGACATGGCAGTCCTGGGCTCTGGGGTGGGAGAGGAGAATTCCTGATGCCACTGGCAGGAAGCAGAGTCAATATTTAGACATTTCAGACGGCTTTTGTTTTTAGTTCTATAGCTCCAGCTGACCTCCCATTGCTAACTGGGATTTCAGGCTCCGCTCAGAAGAATTCAGTTTTGTTAGAGGTGGGCTGACTTGCTGCTGTTTACGTTTTTGCCAAGCCACAGTAAAGCCCCAAGTTTGCAGCACGGCTATGATACAGAGTCAGAGCGCTGTGTTGTTGCATGTGTGCCCTTCCAAGGTGCACTCCATCCCTGTGACTGTGGCACGAGGCACGGGGTGTATCAGCGCTGCCTGTCCCTCACACAGCTGGCGCTGCAGGAGGGGACACGGTGGCACAGCTGGCAATGCCCACAGGTGGCACACAGGGTGCCAGGCACGGGGTGGCACCAAGGACACATCCCTGGGGGCTGCTGGCCACCCCAGCTCTGGGGCACAGCAGCACCACCAACGCCCTGTCCCTCCTGCCCCAGGAGACCAGATCAGGGATTAGGGGATGCTCCAGGAGGCTCAAAGCAGGACTCCAATTTACAAAACCATCATTTAAAATTTTTGTCTAACTCCATTTCTCTCTCAACAATATCTATCCTGTTCCATAACATTTCTAAATCAACATTTCTAATCTCAAAATTTACATACAAATACATAGTGTATAAACCTTCTATCAAACCCTTAGAACGCTCCACAAATCCATTTCCCACACAGCACCATGGAGATTCCAGGTGCTCCTGTGGCCACCACGGCCATGAGCAGCGTTGGTGCCAGCAGGGAGGACTCAGAGAGCCCAAAACTGGCCCCAGCAGATGCCTCAGATGTGCCAGCACAGGGGGAAATCACTGCCCTGGTCCTGTGGCCCCACTGTTTTTGGTACCATTTGCACTTTGGCAAAATGTCCCCAGGGGTACAAACACCAGATTGCTTTTCTTGGTCCATCTTCAAGAGCTTTTCAAGACAACGGTAAATAAATTCATAGACTTGAAATGCATGTTAGTAATTGATCATTTTGAAACAATACACTGTAAAAGGCATATTTCCTTCTGGAATGTTTTTCTAAATTCCATTTGCTATTGTAAATAATAGACCTGCAATCTGTGAGCCCAGACATTACAGGAGCACTGAAATGCTGGATACTTCATAATGGAAAATGCTTTTGGGGCTGCATTTTACCATTCTTTATGTATTTTTATTTTGAACATGAATAGTTCATAAGTGCACATTAAATCCACAAGGTATCTCAGCACATCAAGACCTCCTCACCAGTAACAGCCTCCCTGAGCACATGGTGGGGTTTTTGTCAGGTAACTATGGTGATATGCAAGGGTGGGATTCCTTTGTGGGTTTGGGGTTTCAGGGGGGCTTGGGGCAGGGGGCTTGGCTGGACACTGTCCTTTTCATCTATGTTGGAGTGCTGGTTAGCATAAAAATACCTTCTGCTAAGAGAAAATAAAAAATCAGGGTACCAGTTGATAGACACCGTGCATAAAAAGCCAGATCAGCCTGACAAACAGCTGCAGCACTTTATATTTGTCTTCATGTATATGCAATTGTCTTTACAAAGTATTTCTGCACGACCCGCCATCACCAAGGTCAAAATTGGGAACCCAAAAATAACAGACGTGAATGTAGACAAGGATGAGGTCAGAGTGGATCTGCCAAAGCAGCCCTTGAGTGTGAATATTTAAGTCCCATCCCTGAGAGCAAGGGTGGCACCAGCCCTGTGCCAGAGCTCTGTGCCCCAGGTGCTCACAGAACTGCAGAGCACCTCCAACAGCCTGCAGCCCAGCAGGAAGGATGTGCCAGCACCAAGAAACAGGGTTTTTAGTTTTTAGTTTAATGCCTGTCAGACCGGTTTTAAAGGACTCTGTAACAGAGTTTTCTTTCACCACAGCACATTGTCACTGATAACCAAAGGTCTGTTTAGATCTTACTGCTCCTGTAGCACCTGCCACCAAACTGATGTAACTTAGGGGAGGATGTGCCACATGATTTTAATCTCCTTCTAGGACTGTCCCACCCGTGGGTCACAATACTGGGGGAAAACAAACTGGTGGAAAGCACTTTTATAGCCCAAATCCAGGAACTTCTCCCGGTGGAGGTAGGGATGCACCCAACCAGCTGGGCTGATCCACAGGAAAGGAATCAGGACAGGGCTGATGCTGGCCAGAGCAGCACCAGGGTGCCCCAGGGACCTGTGGGGCTCCACGGAGCTCCACGGGGCTCTGCAGGCACTGCAAACACAGAGGAAAAGAAAAGCCAGTGATCCCAGGAATAATTGCTGAGGAAAATCAGAAGGGGTTTGTTTGCACACTGTTCTCTGCGTATCGCAATCAAAAGACATAAAAAGGACAGTAATTGGCCACTAGGGATAGAGTTAATGGTAAATACTCTAATAAAAAAAGCCAGGCTGCACTGCAAGTAGATCACTTATCATGGGGTTTCTCCAATAGAAAGACTTTTGCCCACACCTTTGCACTTTTCCGCTTGATTTGCCGGCGACTTCTGCAATTACAGCATCTAAACAAATCAGGAAAGAGCCTTTTGTTGGTCTGAATTAGAAAATGAGTCTGTTGAGGTGGAGAACTGCCATCATTTTAAATTGCCTTTCCTGAGCTTGGTGTTCTGGGCTCTGGGGCTGGGGGCACATTTGGCTTGGATTGCTGTCCCACATTTTGATTTGGCTGGACACAGAAATGTGTGCCTGGGAGCTGCAAGATCTGACACACCAGGATTCACTGGGATTTCATTACAAATAGGTTTGGGCATCAGCGAGGACAGATACAGCATCCCTGGACAGCCTGCTCTGCCTCAGAGCCTCAGAATGGAGGGAAGGGGTAAATTTGCTAAAGTAAAACTGGTTTAAGTGTCTGCAATGTGTAACTGCAGGGACACCCTCGCCCTGGGCTGGCCCTGGTGCAGAGCCAGGCAGGGTCACCTGTGAGCCCCTGGCCAGGCCCCGGGTCAGCTCTGTGGGGTGGGACCACACTGGGGAGCAGAGAGGGCAGTGTCTGTTCTCACTCTCTTACAAGGAAAAAATCAGTTTTTTATATTTTTAATTTTCAGAGAGGAGAGAGAAATGCTTTTTATGCTGCTTTGACCTGGAGTTGTGGCCTTTTACAGTCTCATAGATAATGTCAAGGTTAAGAAAAATTGTCAGGACACCCAAGGACCACAACACTGACCTCACTCGAGCAAAGCTCACATTAGTGATCCCTGATAACTAAGACACCAGTGAGTATGAAGCAAAAGGACATGGTGTTATGTCCTAATTGCACATTGAGCCTTAGGATAATGCAGAGGGGTGGGGAACAAGGTGGTCATTAAGGTCTCTTCCAACCCAAACCATTCTGTGATTCCATGATCTTCATCTCATGGTGCTTTGGCAATCAAAGTCCAAAAGGTCAAGATCTCTTCTTATTTCTGCTCTTGTTTCATATGCAAGCAGATATTTTCATAGACCTGAAATTACAGGCCTGTAGAACATAAAAGGCCTTTTTTTAAAATTCTACTAATTAAAATGTCTTTAGATTGAAATGAACAGTACGTAAGAAAATCCACTGTCCCAGGGTGTGCAGTTAACCATCAGGATTCAGTCATATTTTTCCATTTCTGCCTTTAGATCCAAGGGCCAGGAGCACTTTCAGGCTACAGCAGAAGGAATTCAAAGAGAATCTGGGCTGGTCAGAGACACAACACGCTGCTGAGCACGTGTGGGTTGTCCCTGCTCATCCTGGAATCTGCAGTTCATTTGGTGGCATTTCCTGAACCAAAAGAAGGCAAAGCCATGGAGGCAAAACCTCAGTGCAATCCTCCCTTAGCTGCCCTTCCTGCTGGACACTTCTGCCCTCCAACAGGCAAGGGCCAAGAGCTTCCATAGAAAATTAAATCCTTTTGCTTGTTAATAATCCTTGTGTAAATACCAAAATCCATTCCATTCATTTCTTTGTTGAAAATAAGTAAAACCAAGATACTCACAGCTGCACACCTGTAACTTCCCAAGCTAGTGTGGAATATGAGAGTAAAAAGGTGTGGAAACTTCCTCTGAAAACATTGCTGGATATGATCTCTGCCTCACACATGGACGGGATAGCTGGAATGAAGTTGCAGCCACGTTTGAGTGATTGGAAAGCACTGCCCAAAAGATCTTCTTTTATGTTTAACTGAGGAGCTGTTGACAGTAGAAAAAATATTTGCAACATCCAGGGAGTTAAAAATGTAATGGAGGTGACCTGAGGAGCTGTCAATGGCCTCCTTATCTCTCACCAGAAAAATCCCAGCCCCTGCTTGCCTTACAAAGAGAATTTCCAGGCCGCTGAAGGCTTTTTCCTGCCTTGTTCCTGCCTTGTTCCTGCCTGTTCCTGCACACTGGCTCTGCGTGGCTCTGGCCTCCTGCTCTGCTGCTGGGCACTCCCATCTCTGCAGCAAGGTGCCAGGAGCCCAAAACAGCGAGATAAAGGATCAATAAATATTTAAATGAAATGAGATGCTAATCAAAGGCAGGAAGACTTGTGACATTTACCCAGGCAAACCTGGGGAACTCAGGGAAGCAATCACTTGTGTTCCTGATTATCTTGGAGAGCTCTCGCGTGTCCCAGCGGGCTGGGAAAGGAACAGGAGTATTTATTTTAAAAAGGGGGGCCAGGGGAATTGGAAACCAGTCAATCCACGCTACGTGCCTACAAAGATAGTGAATCAAAGCGTGGAGCAGGTGATTTGTTAACAGCCAGAGGTAATAAATAGAGCTGGCTGCAGTGAATCTCAGTTTCACTCAGATTTGGGGGTTTTACTGCTGGTGTCAGTCTGGAGTGATGGGTAGGCTTACCCAGAAGAATAAGAGAGAGAGAGCAATAACATAAATATTGGCAACTGCCTATTTGCTGCAGGCAGCGCACTTAGCAGAGCTGACTGAACTGTTATTGCAGTCAGATCTTCCTTTCATTTCTTTGGGACTTTCATAAGTTTCACACATTCGGGTGATTTTTACAATCTTCTGTGTTTGTTCATCGTGGCATGAATCTGATTTATAAGTGCCTTTTGGGGAAATGGGCTTTGTGCTAGCATTTTGCATCAGTGTATCCCAAGGAATAAATGGGATTTCTGAAAAGATTTCTGCGCTGCTCACCCACACTTGTCCTGGCTCTCTGAGCACCCCGACTGGAAGGATCCTTTTAGCCCAAGCAGAGTTTGAGGTCTTGCCCAAGTGCCAGGAAAACTTGGAGCTGTTGGAGCTGGGTTGGAGCTGGGTTAGAGCTGTTAGAGCTGGGTTAGAGCTGGGTTGGAGCTGGGTTAGAGCTGGGTTAGAGCTGGGTTAGAGCTGGGTTAGAGCTGTTAGAGCTGGGTTAGAGCTGCCAGAGCTGGGTTAGAGCTGGGTTAGAGCTGGGTTAGAGCTGTTAGAGCTGTTGGATTTGGGTTAGAGCTGTTAGAGCTGGGTTAGAGCTGGGTTAGAGCTGTTAGAGCTGGGTTAGAGCTGCCAGAGCTGGGTTAGAGCTGGGTTAGAGCTGGGTTAGAGCTGTTAGAGCTGTTGGAGTTGGGTTAGAGCTGTTAGAGCTGGGTTAGAGCTGGGTTAGAGCTGGGTTAGAGCTGGGTTAGAGCTGTTAGAGCTGTTAGAGCTGTTAGAGCTGTTGGAGCTGGGTTAGAGCTGGGTTAGAGCTGTTAGAGCTGTTGGAGCTGGGTTAGAGCTGGGTTAGAGCTGGGTTAGAGCTGTTAGAGCTGGGTTAGAGCTGTTGGAGCTGGGTTAGAATTGTCGGAGCTGGGTTAGAGCTGGGTTAGAGCTGTTAGAGCTGGGTTAGAATTGTCGGAGCTGGGTTAGAGCTGGGTTAGAGCTGTTAGAGCTGGGTTAGAGCTGTTGGAGCTGGGTTAGAATTGTCGGAGCTGGGTTAGAGCTGGGTTAGAGCTGTTAGAGCTGGGTTAGAGCTGTTAGAGCTGGGTTAGAATTGTCGGAGCTGGGTTAGAGCTGGGTTAGAGCTGTTAGAGCTGGGTTAGAGCTGTTGGAGCTGGGTTAGAGCTGGGTTAGAGCTGCCAGAGCTGGGTTAGAGCTGCCAGAGCTGGGTTAGAGCTGTTAGAGCTGGGTTAGAGCTGTTGGAGCTGGGTTAGAGCTGGGTTAGAGCTGCCAGAGCTGGGTTAGAGCTGCCAGAGCTGGGTTAGAGCTGTTAGAGCTGGGTTAGAATTGTCGGAGCTGGGTTAGAGCTGGGTTAGAGCTGTTAGAGCTGGGTTAGAGCTGTTGGAGCTGGGTTAGAATTGTCGGAGCTGGGTTAGAGCTGGGTTAGAGCTGTTAGAGCTGGGTTAGAGCTGTTGGAGCTGGGTTAGAATTGTCGGAGCTGGGTTAGAGCTGGGTTAGAGCTGTTAGAGTTGGGTTAGAATTGTCGGAGCTGGGTTAGAGCTGGGTTAGAGCTGCCAGAGCTGGGTTAGAGCTGCCAGAGCTGGGTTAGAGCTGTTAGAGCTGGGTTAGAATTGTCGGAGCTGGGTTAGAGCTGTTAGAGCAGCCCTGAGCTGTCCCTCCCTTCCCCAGGGACCCTCCTCCTGTCCTGGCGTTTAAGCTGTGCCTGCCACTCCATCTAGCTATGGAAACAAGATCTGGAATGCTCCATGAGCAAGATTTTAAGAATCAACAGGTTGCATTCTCCATCCTACTTATATGCCCAGGTTGCATAAAACACTGCCTAAAATGAGCTGCAGAGTTCCTGTGTTGCTAACAGGTGAAGGTCCCACTGCTGACATCCTGACACTCCATTCCAGATGCTGCTTTAGCAGGAAGGATCTCAGCCTGAGAGCAGAAATCCCCAAAGTGCAACCACGGCACCAAAGTGACTTTGCATGACAACAATTTGAGTGAGTTCTGCAAGGCAACACCTTTTGGAGGAGAGGATGGCTGGTGGATTTGCACAAAGAGATTTTCTGCATGGGAACAGTGGTGCCTGCTCATTGTTTAGACTGCAGCATGTCTGCTGCTGGGGTGGGGGGCCTGGGGGCAGCAATGGGGACAGCACAGGGGACAGCAATGGGGACAGCAATGCGGACAGCACAGCACAGCTCCCCTGGTGTGTCTGCAATCACAGCACCTGCCACCGTGCTGGACCTTCCCTGGGTACCACTTCTTTCCCCAGTAAATGGAGTTCATCCTCATTGTTCCCCATAAGACAGCTGGATTGTGGCCCAGCAGAGAGGGACAGGAGGGGTTAAAGGCAGCCCCAAACCCTGCACTCTAGTGGATTTAATGGTGTCCCTTTACATCATTTTAATATGAATGTTATATATGGTTATCCAAAAGTACATGTATTACGACCCTGAAAGCTCTTTATTTTAAGCAATCATATAATTACTGGCTGTTTTCAAATTGCTCTGCTCTCCTCTAATCTTGTTTTTCATAATGAAATTTGTTTAAGTCTAATATAGGCATAATGTAGAGTAATGTATCTTCTGCACCTCAGAATGGATGTTGGAAGTGTAAATTCATTACTTCTCCTTCAGCAGATCTCCTTTATATCTCTCTTCTATAGACATTACAGTCGTATTTTTCTCCTGAATACACTGATGAGGATCCAAAACTAATTTTCACCAAAATGAGAACTCCTTAAAAACATGCTCTTATCATATTGTGCAGACTCTGTCAGCTCCACCAGCGTTCCTCACTCTAACCTCAGCTTTCATTTTTAAGTGTGGGGTTTTTTATTTCTCCCAGCTTTCATTTTTAAGTGTGGGATTTTTTATTCCTCCAAGCATTTCTCTCCATCTGCAGGACCAAGTCTTCTCCCTGCGCTGTGCCCAGCCCCTCCAAGGGCTGGATTCCTTCAAGGGGGGGTTCATTTATTTGCACAGGTCCATCCTGGGGCAGAGGAAGGGACACAGATGATTCCTCCAGGAACACTCTGGCAGCTCAGCAGTTTGCCCTGGCTCCAGGTGCCTCCCTGCTCCTGGTCCTGCTGCAAGACAAAGCAAAATCAAACATTTAAGGTCAATTTCTACAGCTTGGGCAGGCAGGCACACCATTCACATCACTCAGTGGCACACACTCGTTCCTCACTTCAGTCATTCACCAGGGCCAACAGAACCTCTGATGCCAGGGCTGCAATTGGCAACTGGGCTTAAACACTTCCAAAATGCCTTTTCACAGGGCAGAAAGTCTGGATTCTGAAGGAGAACCACCTCAAAAAGCCCAGCCCTGAATAATTGCCATTTCAATGTAGATTGCTGTAATTGTGTTCCTGCCTCCCCGGCTCTCTTTGCATTGTGGTATGGAGAAATAAAGAAAGATGAATTTCAATCACGCTGTTGCCCTGAAAGCTATTATCACAAGATTGATTAACTGAGACTACTTTGTCTGAACAATAGCTTGTGGAGAGAGAAAAAAATACATTTTCCCTCAGTCTTAATCCATGAAACAGTGATTAGACATTTATTTCTCAATTGGCATGGTCGAGATCAATACGTGTTTTCCAAAGATGTGCACAGTTTGCTTTAAGAACTTGTCCTTGCGCAGTCCTCGGGTACTACGAGCTGTTTGGTGGTTATTTGTTTCTAGGTTTTGATAGATTCTCCGTTTCTGTCCATGACTCCACACTGCTGGAGCTTTTGCTGACTTGCCAGGTGGCTCCTGTGTCCACGCTGGGTGGTTAAAATGAGGTGATGTCTGTGCATTCAGCACCTGGGCGGGCTGCAGCAGGAGGAGGGATGCTGGTGAGGGGCACAGCTCCAGCCCACACCAGCTGCAGCTGGAGCTGGCAAGTGAGAAAAATGCCAATCACTTGTTTTAAAAATTTTAGAAGTTTAATGGCAATAAAATTGTTATAAAAATAGTAATGCAATTAGAGTAATAATAATTTGGACAATTTGAATTAGGACAATAGGAGACAATAAAAACAAAGAGTTATGGATGTCCAGGTACCTTTTCTGGGCAGCCTGAGCCCAAAAAAAGCCCCACGTTAACAAAGGATTAATCGTTAAAAACAACAGCCTGTTGCATATTCGTACACCTCATACATGATGCATAAATTCCATTCAAACACAGGATTCTGTCTGGTCATCATCAACTTCTTCCTTCTAATCCTGACAGCACCTTCAAGGCAGGAAGAAGTTCATTTCTTCTGATAATGGGGCAATAAATTCTTTTCTCTGACAGATTCAGGTGTCCTGTGGCTGCTATCTGGTGCGAGTGCCTCATTCCTTTCTTAAAAAAACCCCACTAACATAGTTCTTATTTTAACTACAAAAGTTGCCTTTTACTTACAAGACTACATTTATTATTAAAATGTTAATACAGCACTAGTAATCAATACATCAAAATACATTTGGTAAATACCTGCGTAGGGCCACAGAATATGCACTTTTCACAGCAAGGCACCTGCCAGGTTTCAGTGCTGCATGCTCCCTGCAGGGGACACCCGGCCTGGTGCTGCCCCTCTCTCAGTGCCATGCACAGGGACACAGGGGGACCCTCTCAGCCAGACCCTCCCTGAGCCCTCAGGGTGTGGGTGCTCCCTGGCCAACCCTGTGCAGCCAGAAACACCTGCCCTTGAGCTCCAGAGAGGGATTATAAAGGTGAACTAAACAAATCAGCTGCTTTGGGACACTGCGGTATCAGGGGAGCATTGGGAGCACCAGGGGAGTAAAAGACCTTTCCCTGTGTACCTCCTTTCACCATACAAATACCCTCAGGGCTGCTCTGAAAATTCTCTTCTTTTGAATTTCTGTCCCAGTTTCTTCCAGCAAGTTCAAAAGTGCCCCGAGACCACCTGCTACATCCATCCGTAACCAATTTGATATCATGAATCATTGAATCACGTAATATAATATAATAATGAGCAGGTTGGACGGCAGCTTTATGAGCTGATGCTCTCTAAAATAAGTTCATGCTGAAACAGAATCCTTCAGCCAATTTTTTCCACTTCCCCTGCTGTTCAGGGCAAACTAGGAAAACCAAGGAAAAAACCAGAGCTGAGAGCAGCACCATTCCGTGTCTGAAACCTGCTCGGCCATCTGAGGAGATATTAAAGGAATACAGATATCTGAGCACATTTCACTGAAGAAGGCAGCCTTAATTTTAGCTGGCTGGCAGATGGGGTTTCTCATTAGCCTGTCTTTTCATCTTATTTCATGCAATTAAGTAGGTTTGGGAGGGACCCTGCGGGACTGGCCGCCTTCCAAAGGCCTGCAGAGCCCAGGCTCCATGGCTGCCTGCTCCAGAGCTGCTGCCCTGGCCCGTGGAGCTGCGTGGAGCTGTTTTATTTGTCACACGCAGGCCAAAGGAAGGCTTTCTGTGTGGATCAGGCCTGCAGAGCCCAGACTGCATGGAACTGTTTTATTTGTCACACATAGGCCAAAGGAAGGCTTTCTGTGTGGATCAGGCCTGCAGAGCTCCAGGGCTGTGGGGAGCTGCATGGAGCTGTTTTCCTGGTCACACACAGGGCAAAGGAAGGCTTTCTGTGTGGATCAGGCCTGCAGAGCTCCAGTGCTGCGTGGAGTTTTCCTGGTCACACACAGGGCCAAAGGAGGGCTTTTCTGTGTGGATCAGGCCTGCAGAGCCCAGGCTGCATGGAACTGTTTTATTTGTCACACACAGGCCAAAGGAAGGCTTTCTGTGTGGATCAGGCCTGCAGAGCTCCAGTGCTGCATGGAGCAGCCTGACATCCCACAATAGCACTTCCCCAACACTGGGCCTGGCAGGGATGGTGGTGGAGATGCAAGCTGAGCTGAATGTGTCCCATCCTTCTTCAGCTCTTTCCAGAGCAGCAGAGACCCTGCCAGAAAAGAGGGGTTCTCCATCAGGGTCATTCCAAGAGGGGCAGGAACAGCCTGATCCAGCAGGAACATCTCAGTAGATTCATATTTCCTCTACACAGCTGCAATTTATTAATGGCCCGTTTAGTATCGTCCCTCTGACTCGGCTCTCACAGCCCAGCGACGTGCTCTGGTGGTGCCACCACCCTGCACAGTGACACCTGGCCCTCACAGCCCCCGTGGGACAGGAGAGGGGATGGGGACAGCCCTGGGGACATGGCTCAGTGCAGGACTCAGCAGAGCAGGCTTAGCAGGGGACTCCATGATCTCAGGGGGCTTTTCCAACCCAAACCATGCTGTCACTGCAGGAACCCATCCTGGGGTGCACCAGAGCCCCCCAGCTCCCAGCACATCCCAGGAGGGAGCAGAGAGAGGTGGCCACATCCCCCAGGGGGTGCCTGGGCAGGGGTCACTCCTTGGGCAGGGGTCAATCCAGGCAAGGGTCACTCTCTGGACAGGGGTCACTTTATAGGCAGGAGTCACTCCATGGGCAGGGGTCACCCCTGGCTGCCAGCATCCCACCCTGCCCCTCCATCACTGCAGCTTTGCCTCCCCTGCTGCTCTCCAGGGACATCAGGCATGGTCACCGTGTCACCCTCAGTGTCCTGACAGCCTTTTGGGGACACTGCTCTGAGCAAACCTGCTCCATGGGGACATCAGGCACGTTCACTGTGTCACCCTCAGTGTCCTGACAGCCCTTTTGGGGACTGTCTGAGCAAACCTGCTCCATGGGGACATCAGGCACGTTCACTGTGTCACCCTCAGTGTCCTGACAGCCCTTTTGGGGACTGTCTGAGCAAACCTGCTCCATGGGGACATCAGGCACGTTCACTGTGTCACCCTCAGTGTCCTGACAGCCCTTTTGGGGACTGTCTGAGCAAACCTGCTCCCCAGGGTTTACAGGACAGTCCCCATACTCCGCACTCCACTCCTGCAGCATTATTTCTTCGTTCCCATAGAAACCAGGGATGGGGTGAGGGGGCTTTAAAGAGTAGTCTGGAGCTAAGATAATGAAAATAAATCCAAATAAAACCCTGTCAAACCTCTGTACACGTGTGCTGGCGGAAGAAAATAAAATCCTTGACTCCTTTTCCTGTATTGTAAAGCATTGTAATTTAGTTGGGTAAAAAACCCCAAACTCTCTCATGGATGTGGTCCTTCTGCATTGTTTGCTTTTTTCTGAGGCAATTTCAGGAAAATGCTTAGCAACATATACAGAAGGAAGCTGCTAAACCTTTGTATTAATTCTAAAACCCCAATTTCTTATTAAGTCACAAGAGATAGCTTTTACTTTGTTTCCAGCAAAAGGTAATTTGGGCTTTATTTTATTTATAATGTTGCCCACCGTGCTGGAGAGGCGAGATTTCTTAATTGCTTTGTTGCAAAAACAATTTATGTGGGGGCTTTTAATGAGTTTAATTTTCTTTTAAAGTTTTCCATGTATAAATGTGGCAGCATTTTGAAATCAAATAAATTATCTACCTAGCTGCCTCACTGCTCCCGTCATTACACTGAACACTCGAAGCCGTTCCACGAGGCTTATTGTATAGAAATTATCTGTACAGACGAGATGGAGGTGGTGGTTAGAAAAAACAATAAGCAGGAGAGAAAAGCAGGGAGATTATTACTCCATCCTTGAAGCTGCCCTCCTACTTTGGAGCTGGAGCTGCATCCGAACGTGGGAAGCTGCAACACAAAGGGTTTTGAGAAAATGGCAAAATGTCTGATCAGATTCCCAGTGTCCCCTCCTTTAGTTCAGGGACATTGCCCTCAGGTGGATTAAAGCCCAGAGCACACCCTTGTCACAGACAACTTCTATGGAAAATCCTTTCCTTAGGAGTTTTCCTCCTGAGAAGCTGGGAGGCCTCAGGAACAAAATGCAAACAATGGTTATCTGCTGCTGTGGGATGCAACAGGTGCATCTGGGATTGGGCTCATGGGGTTGTTTCTGATTAATGGCTAATCACAGTCAGCTGGCCCGGACAGAGAGCTGAGACACAAACCTTTGTTATCATTCTTTACTATTCTATTCTTAGCCAGCCTTCTGATGAAATACTTTCTTCTATTCTTTTAGTATAGTTTTAATGTAATATATACCATAAAATAATAAATCAGCCTTCTGAACCATGGAGTCAGATCCTCATCTCTTCGCTCATCCTGGCACCCCTGTGAGCACCATCACACGCCCTGGCACACACCAGAGGGGAAGGAGGATCTGAAGAAGCAGTGGCTGAGCAGAAAGGCAGAAGGCAGAGCTCTCTCCCTGCACCAACCAGCACCCCAAGACTCCATGAAGCTGAATTCTATTCCAAACCATCTCCAGCCTCACACCTGGGTGCTCAGGATGCTGTGTCTTGGAGAGGCACTTGCCTGAACAGACAACAAATTAATTTCATCAAGCCCTGCAAAGCTCACAGCAGGTACCTGCACATCCTCCTCGAGAAGGGAGCCAAATCCAGGGCAGCTTTGCCACTTCCATGGGCCTCAGCATTTAAAAACTTTGCTTGTCAGCATCTCACTTTCCAATGGCCTATGGAGCTGACACTACAGCTGCACACATCAGTTCTTGTGCCATATTTCAGGGACACAATGGTATAAAAGATGCTGTTGGAGCTCTTCTGCTTCAACAGCCAACTCTCCATGCAGCTCAGGACCACCCAGCCTGAGGTCCCTGCCAGCCCCAGCCAGTCTGAGATGCTGTGACCATCCCATCCCCATTCTGTACCCCAAGTTCCCAAGATCACAACCAATAGACCATAATGCCCCAATGTCACCTCTGTGCCTCCTCTGTCCAGGGCCTAGGAGCTTCCTCCAGCCCAGGATGGGTTCCTCCGTCCTGCCTGAGCTCCATCTGCCCTCCCCGCCCCACCTGGGACCTTCCTGTCACCTCTCTGCCCACTCCAGCACCCAGACCCTTCTGGTCCCACAGGAGCAACTGCAGCAAGAGGTCACAGCTGGGTGAAATTCCAGAAGCTTCAGGAAGAACAAGTGATCCAAACTGAAACCCCAAGATGTGTCCAAATTTCCCCACTCACTGCTGACCACAGGCTCTCAGCGGTGTGAGAACTGACCATGAAATCCTGCACCTTTCCTGTTAGTAAGCTGCAGGTACTCATAGTTAATTTACATGATATATAAGATTTAACAATAAAGAATTCATGAATCAGGAGTTGAATCCCTCTGCTGCTGAGCAAATGGAAACATTTCCTCCACTGCAGGCTGATGATTAATTCATACCCAGGTACCTGGACATCAGACAAAAGTCCTGTTTATATCTAGACAGGAGATGGTTCCACCTTTCTTGCCTTGAAGAGTGCTGCCATTTCTGAAACTTGAGTGAGATCCATCACTCATTTTTTCAGGAGGAGCATTAGAATGAACCTGCCAGGTCAGTTACATGAGATAGGGAGGGAGGGAGCTGTAGGATATGTAATTATACATTTATCTTGTAGCTTGGGGTGTGAGTTCATAATGACCCTTTCACAGCCCAAAAACAGTGTAAAATGTTAAAAGCAGCATCCAGACAGAACAGTGGAAATATACAGAGCTGTGATTAAAACATTGTTTGGGGGGAAAAAATCCAGACAACTTTTCATTGGAAAGGGACAGGGGAAGGGGAATTTAAATTGTGTGTATTACACCAAGCCACAATTCCTGCCCCAGCTTCCCCAGAGGCATCCCAAGCCAGATGAGGGGGATGCCTGAGCGCTGTGTGGCGTGGCTCACTGTCACAGACATCTTTTATGAAAATCCTTTCCTTAGGAGTTTTCCTCCTGAGAAGCTGGGAGGCCTCAGGAACAAAATGCAAACAATGGTTATCTGCTGCTGTGGGATGCAACAGGTGCATCTGGGATTGGTCTCATGGGGTTGTTTCTGATTAATGGCCAATCACAGTCAGCTGGCTCAGACAGAGAGCCGAGACACAAACCTTTGTTATCATTCTTTGCTATTCTATTCTTAGCCAGCCTTCTGATGAAATCCTTTCTTCTGTTCTTTCAGTATAGTTTTAATGTAATATATACCATAAAATAATCAATCAGCCCTCTGAAACATGGAGTCAGATCCTCGTCTCTCCCCTCATCCTGGCACCCCTGTGAGCACCGTCTCAGCTCACCTGTCCCTCCTTCCCCAGCCACACACAGCAACCCATGGGGCACCTCTGGGGGGGGGACAATGACCCTCAGCAGGAGGAGGGACCCCAGACCAAAGGGACAGCTCGTCACCCCTGCAGCGCAGCCAGACATTTCCCTGGGAGGCCAGCAGAAACAAGGCACTGCTGGCACTGCTGTGCCTTCCCAGGCGCTCCCACAGCAGCGCCCACCCAGAGCTCCCCCAATGAGGGGCTGTGGCTGCTGCTCCCTCACCCCTCCTGGCAGTGCCACCCCGTGGCACAGCAGCATCTCCCAGGGCACCGTGGCAGTGACAGCCAATTAGTGCTGTGTGACACCATGGGTGCCATCCCTGGGAGCGCCGCTGCCCAGGATGATGGATTGGCATGGTGACTCCTGCATGGAGAACACCTGAGCAGTGACAGCCCGGGGGCTGAGCAGGTCACCAGCACTGGACACGCTGCTGCTCGTTATGTTCGGCAGTGCCTCGCCGCTCAGGAGCACTCGGGCTCACTGTATCATCCATAATAAATAAAGTTCAAAAGCCACAGAGTTCATGGGCACCCAGGACAGCTGTGGGCATCACCAGGCATTTAACTTGTCAGATTGTTGCCCTCAAATGTGCTCTCTGCATAGCAATGTTACAGCCTGAGAAATGCCATTTCCTAAGTGTCTGTTTCCAGATGAGATGGTATTACTTATTTATAAGCACACAACAAGTGCCTGGAAATTAAGAGATATTCACAAAAATGAGCTCTCTGGTGACCATCAACCACACAATGCTGCCAGAGCATCTTCTTTATGTTGTGTTTGCTCTTAGTGTGAGGAGTGAGAACGGTTTGGATTCATTTCTTACAAGATCTTTTGTGATTCATCTGAGTTTCCTTTCAGCCCAAGTCATTCTGCTTGTGAGCAAGCACTGGGTGATCAGGCAGGGGCTCTGCACCTGGTTGTGCCCACACAGCAAAGCCCCTCAGATCCCAGGTGCAGAGCCCCGTGGGTTCAAGGTTCACCCACCTGTGCACAGGTGAGGAGGGCTCTGCACACAAACTCCTCTGCCTGCCCCCCTGCGGGGCATGGAGGCCGTGGGGCCACCAAGGCCACCTCAGTGTCACCTCCACAGCTGCCCGAGGAGCAGCAGGGCCCCTCTGCAGCCTCCAGCCTCTGCCAGGCCAGAGGGGCTGGGAACCAAACTCCAAATGCCAACAGGGGCTGGGAACCAAACCCCAAATGCCAACAGGGCTGGGAACCAAACTCCAAATGCCAACAGGGCTGGGAACCAAACTCCAAATGCCAACAGGGCTGGGGACCAAACTCCAAATGCCAACTCACTATTTCATTTTTCCCTTTCCTGGGGAGTGGGGATGCTGGGGAGGGCCAGGGCACAGCCTGGGGCATTGCCAGGGCCATGCCAGCCCTGTCCTGGCAGCAGCGGGCACCACTCCCCAGCCCCGGAGGGCACTGCTGACAGCAGGCAGCCCCATCGCTCTCCTCGAGAGCAAAGCCTTTTTTATCTCTTCCTTTGTGAGCTAATAATGTTTTTTTAATTGAAACATGTTCAGCTTCTCCTTCTTTCTTCTTGTTTCAAGTGATTTCTGCCTCTGCCAGCAAAAGAGGAGCCTGTGCTGCTGGGTTTGTTGGTTTTTTTGTTTTTTTTTCCCAGAAAATGCAAGGGTTTTTTCTTCCTCTTCTTTTTTTTTTTATAAGATTTCAACTCTTTGACTTTGGAAGAGAAATCATTGTGGAGAAAGTATTTCTTGAAATGATGACAGAAGCAAAATTATATTCCTTTGTAGAAAACAGGGACATTTGAAGACAGGCTTTACATCTTTGTTCTTTGTTCCGGGAAGTGCGAATTCGCAGGGTCCTGGACCATTAATCCTTCCCCATTCTTGGTTTTTGAAGATGAACATTGCAGAGAATGAGGCATTGTGCTTGAAAGGTCTTTTCAGAAAATACCTTTTCCTTCCACAATATGTTCCAGCTCTCTGATAATTTGCAGAATAACTTGGCAATTTGTGGCTTTTCCTCATAAATATTTATTTTCCCAGGACACCTTGGTGTGATTGGGCTCCCAAGGTTGCTGTGAGCAATCTCCCCCCTCGCCCTGATCCCAGCAGAGGGGTTTGGCAGCTCCCTGAGCCCTGGTGCCCAGGGGCTCTGTGCCAGTGGTGAGGCTGCACTGGAGGGTCTCCAGCAGCCCTGGTGCCCAGGGGCTCTGTGCCAGTGGTGAGGCTACCCTTGCTCCATGAGCAAGGGGAGATGCCAAGGCCACAGATGAGCATTACCCTTGGAAGGAAGCATGAGGCCCACGTGCCCCTGGCTGAAGGGGCTGCTCTGCAGGTGCTGGGGGTGCTGGGGCAGGGCACTGCCACCTCTCACTCCCTGGCACCACAAACAACCCCATGCCCATCAGCGAGGTAAGAACCCCCAGTGCTGGCAGAGAGCACGGCCAGCACAGGGAAAACTGGCAGGTTGTGCTGCCCAGGCAGTGCTCCCCATGCTCATTGCTCGGAGCACATTAACACCAGACTGTGGCACATGTGGAGGTGTGAATCCGAGGACCACTCGGTGAAGCTGTGAAGTTTCCCACTTCATTGCTTACAGAAGCAGCCCTGCCAACCGGGGCTGTGAAACTCAGCGCTCAATACGCTCACGATTTCTCAGCTCAGAAATGCTGTGGGGTGGCCACAGCGAGGGGGTGGGAGCAGGTCTGGGGTCCCCACCCTGCCTGGCTCTGGGGGGCTGTTCATGTGTGCCATACAGTTACAGAATGGCCTGGTTGGATCAGACCCCAAGGACCACCCCATTCCAACCTCCCAGCATGGGCAGGGACACTTTCCACCAGACCAGGCTGCCCCAAGCCCTCTCCAACCTGGTCTTGCACATTTTCGGGGAGCGCTTGGACTGATGCACTCCGCTCACCTGGGCACGGAGTGATGGGCTCCGCTCACCTGGGCACGGACCCTCCCAAGGTGCCCAGGCCAATGGGCTCTGCTCACCTGGACACGGACTGGTGGGCTCTGCTCACCTGGGCACGGACCCTGCCAAGGTGCTCAGACCGATGGTCTCTGCTGACCTAGGCACAGACCCTGCCGAGGGGCCCAGGCCGGGGGCTCCGCTCACCTGAGCTCGGGCACTGCCAGGCTGGTGCAGCTGGGTGGGATCACACCTGCTCATGCAATGCAGGAGGGAGTTCAGCTCTTGGGGAGAGCATCCCCTCGGGATGCTCCTCTGGAAGCACCCACAAAAATCTGAGAAAAAAAGTCAACACAACTGAGGTGCTGCCCAAACCTGACTTCAGTCCAGAAGGCAAAAAAGTATCCCAAATTTGCAAGAGTTTGAATGAAAATGGTTCTAAATTGAGGCAGATGCCCAGATACTTGGAGAATGACATCCCACAGGAACTGCTGAGGCTGCCGGATCCCACATGAAGACAGTTTGATGACGATACCGCGAGGTCGGGGAGCTCAGCACGGCCCCAGCTCTGGCTGAGCGCTGATAACTCCAGGAGCAGAGCTCCCAATCTCCTCACACAGCCCCTGCAATCACCGAGCCCTGAGAGGCGCCAGGCAGAGCACGGGCAGAGCAGGGAGCAGGGACAGGCAGGATGCAAGGGGCTCCTGCAGACCAGGACCCTCCAATCTCCCTCCCCTCTCCCTTTCCCAGGGAAAAAGGGAAATATGTAAAGTCGCAACTTCAATATTGCAACATAAATTAACATATTTATTTTTTACAATCCAGGTGTTTAATTTCAGTATCTTACTTTGTTATAATTGAATTAGTATGTGGGATGTGAAACCAACATTGCAGCATGTTTTAAATCTCGGTTTGGGGGGGAATATGGATATCTGGTGGATACTGGGGACAGGACCGCCCTTGCCTGGGCCAGTGGAGGAGGAAGTACCAGCAGCAGTCCTTCAGGGTGCTTTGCAAAGCACAAACCTGTCTGTGATTGTGAACAGCTCACAGAGCTGTGCCCTGGGAAGGACACTTTGTAGTTATGGGCCAATTACACCCGGTATTAAATCCCCCAGAAGCCAAGGCAGAGCCTGCATCGCCTCTCACCCCGTGCTCCTCAGCCGCAGGAGCAGAGGTCAGAAGCCTTCTGAACCCTCGACAGGGATGGCAGGAGCTGCTGCATGAGAGCAGAAACCGAGAGTGGCTCCCAGCAGTGTCTGCTCTCACCCACGTGTTACAGACCCGTGGTTTGAGGGTTTGTGGCTTTACCTCCGCAATTCACCGTCCCTGAGAGCGTGTGATGGGGTGTGGGACAGCCCTCCCAGCCCAGGCACGGGGTGCTGGCCCAGAATGAACCACAGCCGTGTCTGTTCTGCCCAGGGCACCAGGGATGGGCAGCATCCCCCACAGCCAGATGTGCAGCGTCAGGCACAGCCAGATGTGCAGCATCTCACACCCCAGGGCTGCTCAGAGCTGCAGTAGAGGCCAGAAACAGCAGCTTTTCTGCTCAAGAAATTAAGCACAAGGGAGTTCAGCACTAAAAGGTAAAGCAGTGTCTGTGCTGGAGGAGGAGGATAATTCCTGTGCCATGAAAGAAAACCAGCAAGTTTTACCATGAATAAGTAACTAACTAAACAAACAAAGGTGACCATTTTCCCCTGTGTCTGAAGCCCTGATTCTGGCACTGGATATGCAATCTCATATTGCTATATTGCTCATAAAAACCTTTTACTATTACATTCACACTGGATCATCCGTCCTATCATTAATAACAGTGGTCCTGTGCAAATACTCAAATATTAAATGTTTGTATTATCTAAGCCTCTTGCTTTCAGGGCTGAACATGTTACTTCCAAGCTGAACTGCTCCTTACCTGCCAGGCTGTGTTCTTCTGGAAGAACAAAAGCCCACAGTGCTTTGTTTATGGAACATAAAAGCAACTACAACCTTGGGAAAAGGAAAAATATTCATAAAACATGGCTTGTTTCACCCATGCTTTTTCTTTCACAGAATAACTCAGACTTCTTGATGTTCATTGTGTGCATCACGTCACGTTGTGTTTGCAATAAAGGGGGGCTCTGCTGTCCCCCTGCTCGGGAGCTGTTCCCCTCCAGGGCCGGGCTGTGCCACGGCTGGGAGCGTCCTGTGCCTGCCCAGGCACGGGTGGTGCCTCCCTCCGTGCCAGGCTCTGTCCATTGAAACTCCCCCGCACTCTCACCAAACCGTTTCCACCTTGCTGCTGCTCAGGGGCTTGTCCTTTTTGTGTCACCTGTGGCTCCAGGGCTTCTGGGAATTCCACTGATCTCCACGTAGGGACCCTGCACAGCTCCTGCAAGACCCACTCGAGGCCAGCCTGCAGGGAGGAGGGAGCCCTCCACAGCCCAACCACAGCCTGTAAGAGCGAGGAATGAGGTGACAGAAGCAGCAGGGAAAATTCTGTCACACCCTGCCAACAGGGGCCCAACAGGGAAATGTAGGGAATAAAGTAAATAAAAACAGGATGGAAAATAAATAGTAGAAGGAAAGAGAGGAATGAATCAGCATTTATTTATTTATTTATTTATTTATTTATTTATTTATTTATTTATTTATGCCTCATTCACTGCTGACCTCCACAACAGACACGCAAGGCAATGCCAACACTGTGCAGAGCTCATCACAGAGAGGCACGCAGGGACAGGGCAGTGCCAGGTGCAGAGGCACTCCTGAGCTCAGGGGCTCAGGACAGCTGAGTTCAGGTGTTACAGACAGCTGGCAAACCAACCCCAGCAAACGCATTTTCCATGTCCTCAAAGATTGCCTTTGCAAATCCCATCCTTATCAAATTTGATTCTCGCCATTAATGGCTTTACTTGGCAGTTTCAGAGGACTAATGAGCTCGCTAACAATGTTCTCTTGCCATCTTTTCGCTCAGAATGTGAAAATGGTCTGTCTGTAAAACCCACGGTCATTACAAGTACTCGTGATTATCACTGCTTTTTCTAAGCACATTGTCAAGGTTCCTGAGCCCCTGTGCCTTCAAGGTGACCACAAACTCACAGCTATTTTGGCTTACTCCTCCAAATCTAACTACAGCAGCGCTAGGTGCAGTAAATCACCCCTTGAGCAGTATTTACATAGCAGAAAACACGAGTACAAGTACCTCTCCCCATCAGCAGCACAGCCTGGTGCACGTCCTCCCAGACAGGTCACCTTGGCCAGCACTGCCCATCAACCCCAGCTGGGTGCACTGGTGGGACTGGCTCAAGGACAAGGAGAAAAGCAATAGGTTTTGCTTCAGATTCCTCCAGAAACTAATTTCTGTTATCTAATAAGCAAAAGCTTCTAAGAACTGGAAATACATCCCACTCTTGCCAAAAGGAAAATAAGGACATTTCTCAAATGCCGGCATGTCAGACTGGAGCAGTGCCCCTCCTGCAAACCTGGCACAGAGCGGCTCAACCTGGTCCAGCAGGACGGTCCTGCTCACTGCAGAGGAGCAGGTGACCCTTGAGCGTCCCTTCCAACACAAACCATTCTATAACTCTGTCATCATTGTGAGCCCAGACAGCGAAACAAGAATCAATGGTTCCCCAGGGCGCCTGCTCAGACTAAAGTCTCTATTTTCCCAAGTTCCCAGTGACCTGTGCCTGAGCCATCCCCCTCAGCATGAGCACACACATCATCCTCTTTCTCTGACTACAGGGACCTGATTAGCCAAAGAACATCAACTGTTTGGGCCAGAGGGGCCCTGACACACTTGTGATGTCATTTCTGCCATTTCTGACCTGCTTCTTGCACAGCTCAGCTCTGCATTCCCAGCTCTGAGCAGCCAGTACCCTCTGACCGCGGCGTCACAGCCGCAGTCAAAGGTCACAGATATTCCAGAAAGTAAGAAAAAATTGAGTTAAATTCACATCTCCTCTGTGCTGCTCAAATGCCAAACAATCCCACCCATGTCAGGAGCTGCCCCAGCTCCCTTCCAGCACGGTGCTGATCTGCAGTCAGCTGGTCATTAATTAGCCTAATTGCATGTTCAGTGTGTGTGTGTGCACTTCCTTATGGAGATTTATCTGTGTCTGCCCAAACACAGAACATGTTTAGTACAAGGTACACCCTGACAACATTTGAAACTGAACAGATAAAATTTGTCATAAATACAACAAATTCAAAGAGAGGAGTTACAGCAATTTGTTGATTTCTGCAGTGGGAACTACTGGTGGCATGTACAGGAGAATTGGATTTCAAACAAAGATTTTGCTATGTTTTGGCCTTGCTCTGGGAAAAGATCTGTCTAGAGGCTATTAACAAGGATCAGCACCTAATTTCCCCGTGAGGACTGATTTCCCCATGAGGACCAACCTGCTGGGAGCCAGTGCAGGACAAACTTGAGAGAATTTGGGGTGGTTTTAGGTGGCTTTTCCTCCCAGAAGACAGAACCTACACAGGTGGCTGCAAGCCTGAGGAATGCAAACAACTGAAGTCCCGGTGTGCTGGCTTTGCTTTGAGCCAATAACTAAATAATTAATTGTTAATACATGAATGATGATGTCTGATGCTTTTTCATGTCTGGGCACAGCTGCTCGTAAGAACAGAGGGTATGTTTGGATTTAAAGGAAGCACATTCAGCATCAGCCTGCTGTGGTTTGGGGGAGATGGTACCTGGAGATAATTGCTTCAAGACTGAGCACTAATTTTGTTTTCCCATCCTGCTTAGAGAATAAAGACTGACTCTCATTTGTATGTTCCACAAAGGCATGAAGTCTAAGGCTGCAGTCCTTGCTGTGTTTTGCTGTTAGGATAAAAGTGGAACATACATCTGCAATTGCAATAAACCAGCCCAAACACATCTTATGTCTTTTGAAATTATATTCAATTTTTGGAACATGAACAATAAAAAGGACAGAACAATGGGGAAATGGAAGGTAATATGCACACAGTGTGATGCCTGCAGTATTTCAGGGGACAGCAGCAAACAGGGTTTACCATGTGTCAGCATTTAGCATTTATCTCCACCCATCTGTCTCCTCCTTCCTGACCACTTTGGGAAGGAGACTCAAGAGGCCCATTCCTGTTTTTGATGATGGGAAATTACAGCACTTCTTTCTCTTGGGAAAATACCTCCTACACCCCAGGGCTTGCAATCTACGTGCTTCATCCTGCAAGAGAGTACTGAAAATCTTCAGGAGATATTTGAGGAGGAAAAACTAGAGGCAAATGGTCTCAGTTTGTATAATGATTATGTTTAATTTTGCATGCTTGTTCTTCTTCTTATTCCTGTTGTTTCCTCTTGCTCTCCAGTCTCTTCACTTCCTCAGTAAACAAGTGATTAATTGTGATGGCAACTGCTGACCCTGTCACAACGTGGGCTCTATTAAACATAGTTTTAATGGTACCAGACTCACTTAGCAGGGCCAGTGATGGATGATTTCGCACAGAACACCAAATGGATCATTTGTAATTGTTGACTCCACACCAATGGCACAAAGCCTCATCCCAGGAAGCAGCAATTCCGATGGGCTGGCACTGAGAACTGGCCACAAAAGCCACCAAAATGGACAAAGACACTATTGAAAAGGGCACCAGACCTTTTTCATGCAGATGTTCCCAAAACTCACCAAAATTCCTGGAAGTTATCTGCCTTAAATTCCACTTAAAAGAAAATTAGAAAGCTTTGTACTTCACCTTGATAGACTCACAGTGTATCCCCAGTGGAAGGAAGCAGCACAGACAGCAATGCTAAAAGGATTCTTGTATCAGCATCATCACAGTGATTACCAAATAAATTTATAATTATGATACACTTGAAGTATTAGGAGGAATAAAAGATCAAACACACCTCTTTATCAGGGAAAAGGAGCTGAAACTACAGACCATAACATGCTGTGCTGAGAGATAAAGATCATGTTACCATTGAATTTTTTATATCCTGCAAAGGTCAAAATCACTTCACCATAAAATTTTCAGTGTCACAAAATTCAGAAGTAGTAAATGTGTTTTTGTTCTAGTCTAGTCATGCACACAAATTATTGGGACCCTTAAATTGTTAGAACATCAAATAAAAAAATCAGAACGTGGAAGTTCTCATCTTGACATTAGAGTGACTATTTCTGAAAATCTAATCCATTGGAGATGGTCATAATTACTGTAAAATTGCTTCTGAAACTAATTTGTTCATGCACACACAAATGAAAGAGAATTACATTTCCTTTTTCTCTTTTTCCTTTTTTTTTCCTTTTTTTTTTTTTTTTTTTGGTACAAAGGAAAGACGAGACACCGGCCTCCTTTGAATATCAGGGTCTTCCTTAGGTTTTGATCTTCTTTGAAATCTTCTCATCAAGGGCCTCGTTAAGGCAGCAGAGTCCCAGCCTGGCACCTCACAGAGCTGCAGCCCAGACACTGGATTCAGGTGCAGGTCCAGAGCCACCTGCAGATGTGCTCACATCTGTCTTGGGATCACAGCTACCCTGGGCTCACGGCTCACACCTGGCCTGAGCTCA
The DNA here is from genome assembly GCF_027579445.1 of Ammospiza nelsoni. Lineage (NCBI taxonomy): Eukaryota > Metazoa > Chordata > Aves > Passeriformes > Passerellidae > Ammospiza > Ammospiza nelsoni. The sequence goes on from NC_080641.1 coordinate 36,125,865, forward strand.
CACCTGCCCTGAGCTCAGAGCTCACACCTGCCCTGAGCTCACACCTGCCCTGAGCTCAGAGCTCACATCTGTCCTGGGCTCACATCTGTCCTGGGCTCACACCTGCCCTGAGCTCACAGCTGCCCTGAGGTCACACCTGGCCTGAGCTCAGAGCTCACATCTGTCCTGGGCTCACACCTGCCCTGAGCTCACAGCTCACATCTGTCCTGGGCTCACATCTGTCCTGGGCTCACACCTGCCCTGAGCTCACACCTGCCCTGAGCTCACAGCTCACATCTGTCCTGGGCTCACACCTGCCCTGAGCTCACACCTGGCCTGGGCTCAATTTCTTCCTTTTGGAAACATCCCCATTTCCAGTCACCTGCTAGTGTCCAAGGCTGTATTCTGCCACCTTGGAAGAGAAGGCAGAACCACAAGATCTCTGTGTCCAGAGAGATTTCTGTACAGGCCCTCGTTTCCCTGGTCCCCCTGCTTACCAAGTCTCCCTGGCCACCCCAGGTCGTTTAAGGCTTTCTGGTTTCATGTTTTAGGCCATGGTTTCTCTCCAGCTGTTTGCCACAGGACAAGAGGCACACTCAGAGCCTTGGCCTCAGGTGCAGTTTAAAAGCAAATCTGAAGCATGTAATGAGTCACTGTATGGAGGTAAATGTTGTTTTCTCTCAGAAGCAGGGGTTTATGTGTGTATATCTCAAATATTTATCCCATGTTTATTTGATATACTCTCAACTTCACAAACTGCTGATAAGGGAGTTGACTCTATTGCAGTTTTGTTCTATAATCATGACAAATGTTGCTTTTTTTCTAAGAATATTGTCATTCCCTTGTCTTATTATTTCAACATCTTCTTTCTCTGCTGCTGATAAATGAAACTTAATTGAATTTAACACTGAAAGCCATAGGCACAAGCCCATTACCCAGCCTGAGCTGTGCTCCTCGGTGCAGTCACTAAGCAGAGAACAGAGTTTAGGCTTGGCTGCTGACTCAGCAGGCAGGACTGAGATCACCTGGGTTTGTTACCAGCTCCAGACCCAGAATGTGAAGGCCTCAGCTCTGGCGTGGTATTTGTGGCATTAATGGAGCCCTGTCACTGCCACAGATGATGGGCACCCAGGGACTCAAGAGATCTCCTGCTTGATGCTGTCAAGCCCAAAAGTAGCACAAAGTTCCTGTGGACTAAGGAACAGATAATGAGGCAAAAGGCAGGAGTTTGGATATTCTTCCATTGCTGGGACTAAAAACTCCCATTTCAGGTGCACAGCACCTTCAGGTGGAGGACCAGCCTTTCCAGAGAGGAGAGATGGGGAACCTGCTTCCAAACAAAGCAGATGCAGCACAGAAATCTGCTCAATTTTGGTTTTAGGCTGAGATTATCTTTCAAATTATCCTGAAAGGAATCAGCTCATGCTTGACAACCAGGCTGGTGACTCCTTCCCCTGCCTGTGGGTGGCTGGGGAGTGGTTGGTACATGGAGGGGTTCCTCAGAGGAAAACCCACAGAGAGAACACAGTTTCTTGCAAGTCATGCTCCATCTCGATGAGAATATCACTGGGCAGAGTGTTTGGATTGGAAAAAAGGGTGTTAAAATACTGAGCTGGAGTGTGTTCGGTCTTCCAGCATAAATTACACAGCTGTTTAATATTATTTACTAGTGTAAAAATGTGCTTAGAACATTCAGGCAAATCCAGAGAACATCCAAATGCACATACTTGATAGATCTCTGGAAGAAAACAAGGTATGTACCAGTATCCATGACAACAAAGCCACCGCGATCCATGGCTGTGTGAGCAAGACACTGCTTAGCATTATGGAAATTTTAAAAAGCCTGCTGCTGTTGAGGGCAGAGCTTTTCATGCATATTTTCATGCATATTAAGTTTATTACCTATTCCCAATTAGGTGTTTTGATGTTTGGTGAGGTTTGGGATTTGTTGAGGAGGGAGGGGTGGAGGTGCTGGGTGCAGGGCTGGCATTGGGCTGCCCAGTGAGCTGGGGCCATGGGATGGAGCACACGGGGCTGAGCAGCACCTGAAGCCAGGGCTGGTCCCTTCCTGCCTGTCCTGCCTGTGTCCCTGGATGTGTCCTGCCTGTGTCCTTGGCTGTGTCCTTCCTGTGTCCTTGGCTGTGTCCTGCCCGTGTCCCCAGCTCTGTCCTGCCTAGCTCCCGTGGGTGTCTGTCCCTGTCCCTGTCCCTGTCCCTGTCCCTGTCCCTGTGCCAGCCCCGTGCAGGGGCAGTAGCGCTGGCTCAAGCACCGTTCAGTGTCAGAGGCAGCCTGCAGACCCCAGGAGACAGGGCACAGGGAGCTACAGCCAGGCTGGCGAGGTGATGTTCCTGGAGGGAAATAAACCCTGAGATGCGGTACGAGGGAATGGTGTCAGGGAAAAGCCAAACTCCTCTTAGAACTGTTCTCTCCTCTTGCTTGCAGTGTCATATTTCTGATCCATGGAAACCTGCCACAACAATGAGCCCCAGTTCAGAACTGCCATAAATTGATGCCAAAGGAATAATAAACTGGAAAATTCAGGGAGTCCCCCAGCAGACCCACAGCTGTGTTCTGCAGGCAGCACAGAAAGGAGGAGGCTCCTGTGCAGCTGTTGTAGCCTGGTCCTGGGAGAGAAGGCTGGCTCCTCCTTGGTGGCTCTCTCCAAACTCAGCTCCTCCCCATCCCATCGTGCTTGCCACAAACAAAATGAGTTAGTAACCTCGGGATTAATGCAGCCAGAGCAACCTCTCAGCAAACCTTCAAGTTTCCATCCTGTAAGTCCAAAATCTCACCTGGAGAGGTGAGAAATCTCACCTGTACTGCAGGAAGCAGAGAGAGGAAACAAAGACCCCTGAAACATGGCCCATGCTGCTTTCCTGGGGTTTGCACTGTGGCTCCACTGACCTTTCCCACTTCCAATGTGCTCATACAGGAGCTAAGGGACCTCCTCAGGAGTAACGGTGATGATACAAACCTTGGCATGACACTGGAAGTTAGCATTCCTCGGGAAAATCTCCCCTTTCAGACTGCTGTTCACACCAGAAACTTCACCTCCTGTTGTTTATTTTTAGAGTAAATATTTCATTCCACTGCCTCTGTTTCATGACTCTTTATTTCTGACATAGGAGATTCGGGAGAGCAAAAGTCAGTAACTTTGTGACTTTGGAACAGAAACGATGATGCTCTTTGAAACAGGGGTCACTGGATAATGCAGGAGTCCAGTTTCTCTCTCAAATGTTTTCTGGGTTTTGGTGGGGTTATTTTCCCACTAATAGCTTTTATATTTCCTGAGAAAAAGGCTGTGTGAACCCAGAGTGCCCGCTGGAAAATCTGTTGTTGTGTTTATGAACTATTGGATCGGCTGGAGATTGTGACGTGAATAGCAATTTAGCAAAGGGACAGAAACAAACCATCTGTGCCTGGGTGGAACCGCGTCTGCACAATGTCAGCTCAGGGCAACTTCTTACACAGAAAACACAGTAATTATATCGGAGAACACGTTCATAATGGAGTCGTTAGCACGACCTTAACTGCAGTGATAGGAAGAAGCCATTAGGTGTTGGCTAGAAGGGTGTGAGGAGCACGAGTGTCGGTGCTGGCTCTCCAGAGTCAGAGGGCAGGACACTCCTGCCCAGAGGGGCGGCAGCGCCAGCTCGGAGCGTGGGGACAGCTCCAGGGGTCAGGCTGGGCTGGGACCCCCTGAACCCCACCCCAGCAGGGCCCCACAGGGGTGGCAGGGACAGGGTTGGGACATGGCTGGGACACGGCAGGACAGGAATCATGGGATCATGGGATGGGATAATGGGATGATGGGATAATGGGATAATGGGATGGGATGGGATGGGATAATGGCATGGCATGGGATGGGATGGGATAATGGCATGGCATGGCATGGCATGGCATGGGATACTGGGATGGCATGGCATGGCATGGCATGGGATACTGGGATGGGATGGGATACTGGGATGGGATGGGATAATGGGATAATGGGATAATGGGATGGGATGGGATAATGGCATGGCATGGCATGGCATGGCATGGGATACTGGGATGGCATGGCATGGCATGGCATGGGATACTGGCATGGCATGGCATGGCAAGGCATGGCATGGCATGGCATGGCATGGGATACTGGGATGGCATGGGATACTGGGATGGGATAATGAGATAATGGGATAATGGGATAATGGGATGGGATGGGATAATGGCATGGCATGGCATGGCATGGCATGGGATACTGGGATGGATGGGATACTGGGATGGATGCTCCGGGTCCCTCCCAGACCCACAGAGTGCCCCCAGCCCCGCTCCTGCCCCGCTCCCTCTGCAGGGACCGGCCTCCAGCTCTCCCGGGGCTCTCCCGGGGCTCTCCCGGGGCTCTCCCGGGGCTCTCCCGTCCTTCCGGACCCAGCAGGGGCCGACACTTCCAGCACAGCATAAATTAATTTAGCCCGTGGCAGTAAAGTGCATTTCAGAGGTGATTATATTCCGTACTGGAGCGAATGCACCTTAATAAACCCCAGCCAAATGCATATAGAAAAGGTAACGCTGCGGATTTATCTTTTTTTTTTTCTGTATTCTTTTATGGCCTCCATTTGCTTTTGTTCTCTTTTTTTATCCTTTTGGCTTTTATGTTTGCAAGTGATAAATTTTCCCATGTTTTACATTTTATATGTAGTTTATCTCTTTATTTTGTACTTATATTGCATTGAAAATGGAATGAGTCTTTAGAATAATACAACTGATATTGAATTTTTTAAATTGCTATTGGGTATATACTGCATGAGGTGGTTATCTGATCTCCAACTTAATCATGGGAAAATATTGCTATGGGGAAAGCTGACTGAGTAACAATGAGACCCCTATGCTTTCACAAAATTTATTTAACTATAAACCTATTATAAAACATTAATTTAGAATTCTCTTACTTTCTGCTACATTCAGGTCAGATTTATTGTACACCATTACAGAATTCACACCAAAACTGAATTAATCGTGCAGTCTCAGAGGCTCCCATTTAAGTTTATCAAGACATACTCCGGCTCTCAGGATTTCCTGACTGCCAAAGTCAGTAAATATAAACAAAATTACAGTTTTGTTGTAGTTCAGAAGTGGAGATTCAGGGATGAGATAGAGTATCATGTATTTGTCCTACTGGAAATAATGGCTGTCCAAAGCTGAGGCACGGCCAGTAAAGCCTGAAACATTCCCAGTGCCTTGGAGAGCCCTGGAATTGCAAACGTGGCCACACACCTCTCACAGCTGCCAGACAGGGAAAAAGGAAGGGCATTTTTCAGGTATAAAACCGAAGTAAGAGAGCAGAGACCACCGAGCTCATGTGGATATTCCACCCCTTTCCCCTCAGGGCATGGCTATTTCAGCAGAGAGGAAAAGCTTACAGGTGCTGAGGCAAGTGAGGGGAACACTGGCACGAGTGAAAAGCAAACATAACAGAATGCTTTAAATGTTAACTTTCCTTTAAGTGTAATTTTTCTTAAAATATGGCAATGGTTTATACAAAAGCATCCCAGATTTGTTTTTCTGGGTGTTTTTGCTCAGGTGTGCTGCACAGTCCCAACAGAGCAGCGATACCCTGCAGCTGATGCTGGCACTGCACAGAGCCCCCAGGTCTGTGTGCACAGCAGCACCTTCTGTGTCCCATATGCCTGTACCAGGGCAGGTCCAGAGCCAACATAGCCCCAAATTCCCTCTGGAAGTGGGCTGGTGTGAGTGTTTTACTGACTGCAGCCAGGCCAGCCAGCTGCATGCAGGTCTGTGTGCACAGCAGTACTTTCTGTCCCATGTGCCTGTACCAGGGCAGGTCCAGAGCTAACATAGCCCCAAATTCCTTCTGGAAGTGGGCTGGTGTGAGTGTTTTACTGGCTGCAGCCAGGCCAGCCAGCTGCACTTTGGAGTGAATGAGGTCCAAGTCTTGCAGCTGCACCCCCTGAAGCTGGGTTCCCTCACCACCCTGTGGTGAGAATTTTTCCCTTCAAATTAATTCCAGTTTGGTCATTGCCAGCTGAGCCCAAAGGATCCCCAGCTCCTTCTGAAGGGGTGCAGCGATGTGAGACCCCAGGCTCAGGAGCAGGAGTCTCACCATCAGAGCTGCAGGAAGCCTGTTCAAACCTTTGCTTACCTCACAGATAAAGCAATGCACATTTTGACCGGTTCTCCAATTGATGTCTCCTCCAGGCTTTATGTGAATTTCAAGCAATGAGCAGAATTAACCACTGAATCAAAGTGTAGGACATTTAACACAGGGTAGTTTTAATGTCGCCCATCAGAATAAATGCAGTTTCTCAAAGTCCAGGCTTGCCTTGCAGGATTGCCAAGGAGCAGCAGGGCTCAGCCAGGGCTGTGGCTGCTGTGGGCACTGCCCTGGCAGGTGCCTTTGGGAGGGGATGCTGATACCCTGCTCCCACATCACCCCCTGAAGGAAGGGACACACAGAGCCCGTGTCCGTGTGCCAGCTCTGGGTCTGCTGGCCCGCCTCGTGCCCAGGTACAACCCCTGGACAACCGAGACCTCCACAGTTTAGAGCCTTAAAGAGCTGCCACAACAAAGCATCCATCCTTTCCCAGCCTAGTCAAACTTCTAAGAACAAAGAAAAATGAAGTTACGGAGTGGCAGAAATCCCACTCCAGTTAATGATCTCATCTAACGGCTTGTTTGTGACAAAGCTCGTCTCTTCCTCCTGAACACTGCTCAGCTGTGGAATCAGGATCAGTTTCAGGAATGGGAAAGAACATGTTCCTGTTTGTTTCATTTGAATTTCTCTTTTAATGTGTTGGTAATATCTGCAATGCCCACTGCTGATGTAATATAGATCTAATTCTCAGCTCATTTAGCTGCTGCCTCAATAGGAACACAATGCCTTGTGGGAGTGATGATTAGAGAGCAACAGCAGAGATATAAAGCAGAGATAAATGAAATAAATTCCAGAAAAGTTACTAACTACATAATCTGTGGCCACATCAGTCAGCTGCTGCTCTGATGCACTAAATGGCTGCTTCATTTTGTTGGGTTTTTAATGATAGCCACATTATATAGCAGCAAGGGGGAGGAAAGCAAGCAAGAATGCATAACCCACCCTCTTCTCCCGACCCCAATGTCATGGGAGTATCAAGGGTGGAGGAGATGGAGCCATAAAAGTGAATGGCACGGCACATGCCTCTCAAGCTGTTATCTGTTATCTATAAAGCATTAAAATGAGCTCGTTATTTCATATATGCCAGAAAAATGTGTTCATCAGTATTGTGCTGAAATGCATTATGACTTACTGATTCTTGATCTCATGGCTGTTGTACTTATTTGAAAACATATTTATAAGCTTTATGTCAACTGCCAGCCATTGAATTTTTATTGTATATTACAGAGAGAAGTCTTATGTCTCAATTTGCATCTCTCTTAGAAACACTGAACCACAGAATACATAATTCTGTTCTTGTGTGATTTACTTGGGAAATACCGGATCACAGGCTCTGAGAACATCCCTCCCCAGCACACCCAGGTGACCTCTGTTAGCTCCTGTCCCTGTTTGCTGCCTGGCTGTGCAGCCCAGCACAGCTCCAGCCTCTGGCAAAAGCTGCACACTGAACAAACAGCGACAGATCCAGCTGAAGGCACCAAAACCCCAGCCCATCCAGTGCCATGGCAGGGACACCTCCACTGCCCCAGGGTGCCCAGCCTGGCCTGGGGCACTGCCAGGGATGCAGGGGCAGCCACAGCTGTGCCAGGCCTGCCCACCCTGCCAGGAGGGATTTGTCCCAATATTCAATCTAACCTGCCCTCTGGCTGTGGAGCCATTCCCTGTGCCCTGTCACTCCAGCCCCCCGTCCAAAGCCTGGGCTGCTCCAAGGATGGTCTCCAGTGTGCAGGGAGCCAGAGGCTGAGGAGGGCCGATGTGTTGTTGGGGCTGTTCCCCAGGGAGGAGAGGGACAGCCCATCCACAGTGGCTCCACAAGTCACCTCCTGCCGCCCTCGTCTGTCCCCTCAGTGCTCATGCTGATTTCCTTTGTCTCACCATTGCTGGCTGAACACATGGTGCCATTACTGTAATTCTGGAAATCTGCAAAGGCTGTGAACCAGAATCTCTGCAAATATTTGCGTTAATGTTTAATGAATTTGCTTCAGCTGTGTTTACCCTGCTTTGTATTCCCATCCTCCAAACACTCAGGCATGAAAGCCTCGCAAATATGACTGAAGGCTACAGCAGTGCTAAAAACAAGGATTCCCTCCCCACCTTCATGCACAGCAGTGTCCCAGCTCTGTCCCAGCACTGCTGACCCTCCAGTCAAAGAAAAGAGGCACTGTTCAGACTCCAGAGGAGTGACCAAGGTCAAGGCCAGGCTGGAGGGGACTTGGAGCAACCTGCTCTGGTAAGAGGCGTCCCTGCCCATGGCAAGGGGTGGCATGAGATGAGCTTTAGGGTTTAGGGTTAGGATTAGTCCATCACACCGCAGTGATTTTGGGCAGGAGCACCATGACATCTCCCAGTTCGAGTCTTGCTGAGGGGCTGCAGGAATAATTGATGTGTGCAGAGCACTTTGGCAAAGGTAAATTCCTCTGCACTGTTGGCATCTTCTGCTGGATGAAAGCAGGCACACCGCCTCTCCCTGGGGCCGGGCTCCTCTGCTTGTCTGCTCCCCTCATTAAGGGTCACAGCATCTTCCCAACGCGGCCTAACCCACAAGGGCACTTAATTATACAGATAACATAGTTTGTGTCACAACTAATCAGACTCGGTGCTACAGAAGAATCTCTTCTGAAGTGAGAGGTTAACGCGTTGTTGGTGTGAATGACAATGTGTGCAGCCATGGAGAGAAAAATCATCAGGAGTGGGTGTTGGACCCACTCCAGAAATCTGGTTTTCAAGGAGAGAATTAAGCTGAACCAGTGACATTCTCAACTGCAGAAACACAAAAATACATGTATTTTTTGTGGATTTGAAGTAAGAACAAAATAAACCCATTGAAGTTCAGTTTATTCACAAGTGGTTAAAATCTGTACCACATCACGATTTTCCAGCAAGAGGCAATTGGAATCCTGCCCTTGTGTTTGAGAGCAATGGGGGAACACTGCATGTTCCTGTTAGTCACACTGAGCAGCACCTTACCCCACTGTAATCAATGTTGAAATCCAGATCAATAGGACTATTTATGTGCCTTAAGTTGGGTTCATGCATGAAGGTCACCCGTGAATCAGGTTCTAACAGTGCAATAAAGGTCCAAAAATCACATAAATGTTAAACCATAACCACCTGACCTAAACCTCCTTTTGAAGGCAAACAATCCCCATTCTCTATAATAAACATGGCGTAACTAAATAGAAAGGCTCTCCACAATGGGGTGTTTGTTCCCAATTCTTGTGCAGACTGGACCAAGATAAAATGTTTGTTGGATGCTGTAGCCCAGAGGAACACCTGCCCAGCATCCCACCACCCTTCACTTCTTTGTACTCTATGGGATACTAAAAAGCTTGATCCATGCTTTCCTATAGTGTTCATGCATATTTTTCTTTAATAAAGGAACTAAACTTTGAGTGGGTTGTGTGTCTTAAGATGGATTCATTTCCAAGCTAACATTAGATGCTATTTTAAAAACTCATAAAATTGACAAGTGGTGTGGCTGGATAAGTCGCAATAAAGACATTGTGTTTGCTCTGACTGCCAGGCAGAACTGATGGTTATGTTTTCAGCCTTACAACAGCAAATGGGCTCCTATGCCTCATCATTTGTGTACAGAGAGGGGGAGCAGCAGCGTGTGCTGAGCCAGGAGATGGCAGAGGGAAGGAGCCCTCAGCTCAGCTCTGGGGGTGTCAGCGAGCGATCCTCCGGAAAAACAGCAAAAGATAAAACCTTCTTGAGACAACTCGCTGGTGGTGAATAAAAACAAAAATACAACTGGAGCAAAAAGGTACCTGGGAAAGTTCTCTGCTGCCAGGCTCCCAGAGTGCCAGTGCTTTATTTAACCCCAAACCAGCAAGCAGTGGCAGCATTAAAAAGTCATGTTGCCTGTGGCTGCATTCACCTGGGCTGTCCAGGTGAAATGTCATCAATTCCAAAAACCGCCTTTTCTCTCCAGCTGCATCTCAAGCCAGGGGATTTGACTTGTGGCTGTTTGTGAACCTCAGGGAGGGAAGAGCCCGCGAGGCCGGAGCACCATCGCTCTCTGACTTGCTGCCCTTCCAAGAGCTTCCCCTGCCAGAGCCCCACGGCCCCAGGTTCCCAGGGGGTGCAGGACTGCCCGTGCAGGGTTTGGGGACCTTCCTCCCTCAGCTGCTCACGGAGATGCTGCTCACACAGGCCCTGCTGCTCACACAGGCCCTGCTGCTTCCCAGGCCCTGCTGCTTCCCGGGCCCTGCTGCTCACACAGGCCCTGCTGCTTCCCGGGCCCTGCTGCTCACACAGGCCCTGCTGCTCACACAGGCCCTGCTGCTTCCCGGGCCCTGCTGCTCACACAGGCCCTGCTGCTTCCCGGGCCCTGCTGCTTCCCGGGCCCTGCTGCTCACACAGGCCCTGCTGCTTCCCGGGCCCTGCTGCTTCCCGGGCCCTGCTGCTCACACAGGCCCTGCTGCTTCCCGGGCCCTGCTGCTCACACAGGCCCTGATGCTTCCCGGGCCCTGCTGCTTCCCAGGCCCTGCTGCTCACACAGGCCCTGCTGCTTCCCAGGCCCTGCTGCTCACACAGGCCCTGCTGCTCACACAGGCCCTGCTGCTCACACAGGCCCTGCTGCTCACACAGGCCCTGCTGCTTCCCAGGCCCTGCTGCTCACACAGGCCCTGCTGCTTCCCAGGCCCTGCTGCTCACACAGGCCCTGATGCTTCCCGGGCCCTGCTGCTTCCCAGGCCCTGGTGCCTCCCCAGGGATGTCCCCAGGCCCCAGTTCAACACAGGATTGTGGGCAGGATTTCAAACATCCAAAGGCTCAGATTGACTGCTAACCCTCAGGAACTGCTGGTTTGTGAAAGCAGAGGGGTGAAGAACCAATGCTGACACAGTAGTCATCGAGGCTGTGGAAGTAACATCCACTTCAAAATATTTGTATTTCTTTTCACACGAGGACCACACACAGCTGGTGCTTTATGAGGGACATGATCTCAGGTTTTGGTGCTTCTGGGGATGAGTTCAGAGCCAGGCAAGTGGGGCAGAACACACTTTCATCAGTCAGACATCCTCCTTGGTGTGAAACTCCCTGACAGCACAGCCTGGTCAATGCTGGGCTTGCATCACAGGCTTTCCTGCCTGCCTGGGGGAAGGGAAAGGACTGAGCTCTGAGTTACCAGGCCCAGCAAAACCTGTCCCCAAACAGGACTCTGCAGGCTCAGAGTGAGAGTACAGGGATGAAATGTTTCTAAAATCATGGGATATTCAGGGGACTTGGAAAGAAAGGCCGGGCCTGGTAGGCCCTGGGAAAACGTTAGGCTTTACTGGATCATGTAAAACTGCACCTGTATAATCATTTAATGACTATGATAAATGATATGATTGTTATATGATAAATCATATGATTGTTAAATGCGATAATTGTTTGGTAATGTGATATAATTATTGTTTAATTGTAACAAGAATCACGAGAAATGATGTTTGGGGGGTTGATGGAGATTACAAGAATCCATGCTCGGATGAAATCAATGCATACAATAGAGCAGCGTAAGTTTAATGATTAATATGTAGTTATATAAGGATAAGGGTATAAAACGTGTTCTTTCCGAACCTATGTGGGAGTGGCACCCTCAGCCCCGCTCAGTGCCCGTGTGGCAGCATCTCTGCAGCCCCCATTCCGCAGGGACACCAGCCTGGCCCCTGTCCCCGCTCCCTTTGGAGAACAGGGCTCCACGTCCCAGCACCAGGGCCCTGCAGTGCCACAGCCCAGGCTCTGCTTTCCAGCAAACACAGCCCAGCCCATGCTATCTCCAATATAATTGCGCAAAGCCACGTTGCTAACATCATATTTTTCAGATTAATTTCAGCAGCATCAGCATATTGGCAATTCACTTAACTAATTATTGAAATGTGTTTGTTTTCTTTTAAAGTATCTCCCGTAATAATTGTTGGCTCTCTTGTTATAAAAGGTGCCAGAATCTATTTCAATTATTATTACTTTTTGAGTAGAAATGACATTTTTAATATCCTCCTGGATGCTTATTACCACAGGAAATTGCCACGGGAGTCCAGTATCATCCTTTCTGTAACTGATATTTGTATTCTTCTCATTTCTCCCCTGGCCTCACCAAGCACTCCCAGAGCAGCAATCACACCTGACCAGGGAAATCATCCTGTCCTGTTTTACTGAGCTCCAAGGCAATGAGAAGAGCAGGACTTTCCTGTAGGACAAAATTTCTGACCAACAGTAAAAAGTATTAGAAATAATCTTTAAGGTCCCTTCCAACTCTGTAAACCATTCCAGGATTCTATGATTCTTTGCATGGGTCTGCTGTGCCAAGAACATGAGGCTCATCCCCAATGTCCATCAGGTCACAGCTGCTCTGCAGAGTCCCCAGTGGCCAGGGGTTTTCCATGAGAAAAATGGGTTTTCCATGAATGCTGAGCTGGAGAAATAAATATTGAAAGAAAAAAAGGAACTTGGGCCCTACTGTCACAAGGGCCTTTCATAAAGTTCCTAGGACAAATCCCCTTCACTCCACTGGCTTCTCCCAGCAAACACAAGGCTGGGTAAGTAGAGTAGAAGGTGCTCCCCCGTCTGAATCACATTAAAATTTGGCTCTAACAGGTGTTGGTACAGCCAGAGCATCATCTCAGAACAGCAACTAAAATCAGAATCTGCAATGAAATTAAGAATCAATACACAAAAATAACACACTGGAGAAATGCATTGGAAAGATCCATTTTCAAATGCACCTTTTGGTACCTGCATCCTCCTCAGCCGTGCACAGGAGGTTGTCTGCTCTCACTGGGACTGGGATTCTGTCTGGGAACTGAGGTGAGAAGAGCAGAGCTCGATGCTCGTGTGACTGATATGCTGGTCATCCCAAATTTTTCACCTCAGTGCCCAGATTGCTTTCTAAGGACCCAATCTATGGAAATAAACAGGAGATTTTCTGTTATATGCAGTGGAATCTGGATGGAGCCTGGCCTCTTGCAGGGCCAGTCGCTGAAAGACATCAGTGCACAGGAATTGAGTCATGATTTTATAAACTGGATATTTTATGAATAATGTTCTCAGGCTGAGCCCCTAAAGCGCAGAAGAGATTGGTTTTGTGCAGAGCAATGCACTCTCCTTTCCCCACACGGGAAGGTCGGACATCAGCACGTCCCTGGCTGCAGCACCAGCTCCTCCCAGCCTCTGCTTCCAAACTCCTTCCTGATTACTGCTCCCATACCCAGGTGACGCCCACGGTGGGCTGTCCACGGGCTGGGACAGGGATCTGGGAGGGTAAACACTGAGGGGTCCCTGTGCCTGCTCCACGTGCACATGCAGCCCCTCTGCAGAGCTGAGGGATGCTGCCATCCCTGTGGGCTCTGCAGCCACCTCACAGGTGACACTGCACACACAGCATGCTCTGACTGACTGCGGAAATGACAGATGTTTCACCCATTTTCCACAGCATTTCCCTTAGCCTGATTCTCTCACACAGCCAGGCTGGCAGAGCCCATGGCCAGCTGCTGCACTTCAGAAAGAGCCAAACCACTGTGAGTTGAGCTCAGCAATTAAACATGAGATGGCATTAAAAAGAAAGACTTTAAGAGAAGATGGCCCAGATTGAACATCAGGATATGGATTTAAAGCACAAGACCGAATCCTGTGTCCTACACGGCCCTGCAGCTATAGAGACACATCTCAGAGCTCCTGCCAAGGGATCAGCTTTCTACCTGAACTTTGTCCCACGCTCCTCTCAGGAGCTCTGCTGTGAGCCCAGACACGTCTGCAGCTGCACTGGAGGAGCAGCAGGGCAGTGCCAGGCTGGGGCAGCTGAAGGAGCTGCATCACTGCTCACAAACAGCTCCTCTGCTCCCCGAGGGACCCACATGCCTCTGACAGTCAAAATTAGCTGTGCAGATAAAAAGCTACCAGGACTCTGTCCCCGGGATGGACTGGCAGACATCTATCATGTAATCAGCCTTACAGACTGCAATCTGAGCTCCTCTCCCTTCTCTCCCTGCTTTCCCACTAACCCAAGCTCACACAGCACTTGCTGGCACTAACAAGAATGTGTTTGAATCCCAAAGCCACTGCTCCCAGGTGAATTGGCTGCAATGATGCTTTCTTGACATCACCGAGAATGAGCCTGCACCTGCCTGAGCCATACTTCAGCTGCTTCCAAAAGAGGAAGGACAATGCTGCAGCCCAGGGACGTGCTCTTACTGACCACACCAGGGACAGGGGAAGCAGCAGGAGGAACATTGCTGTGTTCCATTCCCTCCCTTCTTCAAACTCTTTCGTTCTCTTATTTGTCCCCTCTTCTGCCCCCAGAGACCATTCATGGGAGTTTGTCTGCTGCCTTCTCCATCCCTGTAACCTGGCAGGGAGGTTGCATTGCCCATCCTTTCCTAACTCTGGGGCTCAGAGCAGGGCTTTTCCACTAAGAAAAAGAAAAGAAAATAATGATAACAAAAGGCAGCTCTCTTGGACTCTGTCCAAGATAGCTCGGTCTTCGATTGGCCATTAATTATAAACATCTAAGATGGGCCAATCACAGGTAAACCTGTTGCATTCCACAGCAGCAGATAACCATTGTTTACATTTTGTTGCTGAAACTGCAGCTTCTCAGAAGGAAAAAGCCTAAGAAAAGATTTTTCATAAAAGATGTCTGCGACAAATGGTAAATGGCACCTGCCTCCCCTCCTCTGGCACAGCCTTCTCTTTGGAAGGGGACACAGCAGTGCCATGGTGGGAAATTAACTGGGATACCACGGCTCTATCAGCTCAGCCTTGTCTCAGGAGGCAGTTTTGGGTCAGAGCACTGCCATGGTGGGAAATTACCTGGAACACCACGGCTCTATCAGCTCAGCCTTGTCTCAGGAGGCAGTGCTGGGGACAGAGCAGTGCCATGGTGGTAAATTAACTGGAACACCGCAGCTCTATCAGCTCAGCCTTGTCTCAGGAGGCAATGCTGGGGACAGAGCAGTGCCATGGTGGGAAATTACCTGGAACACCATGGCTCTATCAGCTCAGCCTTATCTCAGGAGGCAGTGCTGGGGACAGAGCAGTGCCATGGTGGTAAATTAACTGGAACACCGCAGCTCTATCAGCTCAGCCTTGTCTCAGGAGGCAATGCTGGGGACAGAGCAGTGCCATGGTGGTAAATTAACTGGAACACCGTGGCTCTATCAGCTCAGCCTCCCCAGACCCCTCCTGCAGGAGCAGCCCGTGCTCTGGGCTGGGCACAGAGTGTGCAGCACAGAGCCCAGCCTGCTCCCCAGGCAGGCATCCCTGCCTCCCCCTTACCGAGGGGCTCCTTTTCAGACTGACACACAACACCAGCTGGAGTGACCTGGTATGAAAACTGCTCATGATGAAAGATGCTTCTAATTCAAGAAGCCTCCATAGCCTTGAAAAGTGTGAGAGTTAATTTGCAACTATGTCTGTGCAAGAGGTGACAAAACAGTTAAGTGAGGAAATAATAAAGATATTACCATCCTCTCTCGAGGATCTTCTGTCTCTAATTTAATAGTTTTAAGCTTTTTAAAGCATTTGCCAGCACAGTTTTCTCACTTTAGCTGGGCACAGCTTGTGACCTCCATCTGAGTCGTGTCAAATCACAAGGCTCGTGAGCGTAGGAATAAAATCCTGTTTTCTTTGTCTCAGAGCCCTGGACACTGTTTGTTGGAGCAGCCTTGGCACAGGGGGGCAGGAGGGACCCTGCAGCTGCCTCTGACCTGGCAGTTCAGGTCCCACCTGGGCTGGAATGGTGATTCCTGCCTGGCCAAGAGGGAGAGCTGTATTGGTTTGGGGTGATCCCACACCTTGGGGTCACCAAGCACCCACAGCCCCATGCCAGGGTCCCTGAGGGCTCCCCATGGCTGCACCACCTTGGGGCTGGGGGCACCTGCACACAGCATTTGGCAATAACCCTGGTCTCTAGATTAAACACCCCAGGCTGGTTTATCCGTGGACACAGAGAAAACTGTCTCGATGCAAAAGGGAAAAGGTGGGATCAAGAAGGCAAGAAGAGAAACCCTAGCCACAAAAAACCTAAAGGAATCACAAGAGCATCAATAAATCCCAGATTACTCCTATTCAAATCGGACCTGGACCCCCACTGCTGGCTGATTGCACTGATTGAGATCAGACACAGACGAGGAAACAGAAGAGGGCTTTTTTTACATCTTCACATTTATTAGGCAAGAAAAACAGCTCCAAATGTAGGTGTTCTTCCACGGGACTGCTGTGCTGATCCGTGACATTCTCCTCGTGCTGCTCTGCCTTGACTCAGCAGTTGGAACCATTCCAGTATTTCACCTTCCTGCATGAACCTGCTGAGAGAAGCAGGTGTGAGAGAAGCACAATTCTTCTCACACCTGAGGAAAACCTTACCTTGCACGTGTCAAAGGAATATGTTTGAAGGAGTTTTCCCTAGAAGAGCTGAAGAAGAGGGAACATAGGAAAGGCCCTTGGGATTCTCATTCCTGTGGCAGCAGCATCACATTTCCAGGGCTATCAGTGAACTCTGTGCAAGGAGCCAAACCTCAGCCTGCCCCACAGCAACCAGAGAGGGGGATTTGGGGAGCAGGATTCCAGCATCCTCCAAGCTTTTGGTGTCTCCAATTCCCCATTGCCCTGGCAGAGAGACTGAACAGCCAAAATCCACACAAGCCCTCAACTGTCCCTTTCCCTGGAAAACGGGTGTTTGTGTGCAGAGTCAGAGCTGCTGCCGTTCATTACCCCCTCCTCGTGCTGCTAACTGTGAATAAGCAGCAACACTTTGATAAAGTTTGCAAAAGCATAATTAGTCCTGCAGGCACTGAATTTTCCCATTTCAAATGCTGCTTCCCCAGCTGTACTTTTCAGATTTATGATTTCAAAAGCAGCTGATCGCAGCCTCTACTGCAGCTCAAAAATTGAGAGGTTTGGGCTTAATGACATTCAAAACCTTATTAAAATATAAGCAGAGAGAGATGCAGTACATGATCCTCCATTTTCCTTGTTATGTGCATCTGTCACAATCTAAAGATGTGAGAAAAAAAGAAAAATCTAATACAAACAGACTTTATCAGGAATTCTGCTGGGATTCCACAGCATGTAATCTTTTTTTCTTGCAGTCCTTTATTTCTGTAATGAGCTAAAACACACTCAAGTAAGCAAATCCCTCTTTCAGCACTGCTGAGAGGAGAGGAGAGGAGAGGAGAGGAGAGGAGAGGAGAGGAGAGGAGAGGAGAGGAGAGGAGAGGAGAGGAGAGGAGAGGAGAGGAGAGGAGAGGAGAGGAGAGGAGAGGAGAGGAGAGGAGAGGAGAGGAGAGGAGAGGAGAGGAGAGGAGAGGAGAGGAGAGGAGAGGAGAGGAGAGGAGAGGAGAGGAGAGGAGAGGAGAGGAGAGGAGAGGAGAGGAGAGGAGAGGAGAGGAGAGGAGAGGAGAGGAGAGGAGAGGAGAGGAGAGGAGAGGAGAGGAGAGGAGAGGAGAGGAGAGGAGAGGAGAGGAGAGGAGAGGAGAGGAGAGGAGAGGAGAGGAGAGGAGAGGAGAGGAGAGGAGAGGAGAGGAGAGGAGCTCTCACCTGGTGCTCGCTGGCCGGTGCTGACACAGTTCAGTGGTGACACAGTTCAGTGCCACGAGGATGGGAACTCCTTGGAAGCTGGAGCTTTTGTGGCTGTGAGGTCCCGTGATGTCAGTTATAATCAACCTCCTCTTGCAGAAACACACTGCCACAGTGGGCTCGTTTTCTAGCAGATCCAATATTTTGCTGCTTAGCTTGACTTTTAGGTTTATTTCCCAATTGACTTGCCTGTAACAGCTACCCTTGCAGTCAGATTCCTGGGCTTCAGGAGCAGGGCTGGCTCTGCTCAGCCTGCACTGAAACAGTGAGCGCGTTTTTATTTATTCTGCTCCCTTAAAATGTCAAGATTTACTACAGCCTGAACCTCAGCTCAGCTGCTGCAGTGCAAGGGTTGCTGCACTGTTTGCTGAAGCTGGGTGTTCTACAGTCCTGGCCTAAACCCATACACAGGGAGACGAGGTCTTTCCCCAGCCAGAGGAAATTTCCCAGCAGCAATGTGCCTTCTCGGGGTGCTGGTGAGCCCTTAGGGTCCAAAGGAGCCTCTTGCAGAGCTGAAAAGCAGCGTTTTCCCAAGCATGGGAGGATGGAGCCGACACTGGACCAGCTCATGATGTGTACACCTGGAAGATCCTTCATTTTAATTTTACATCAGGTTTATGGTTTCTTATGTCAGTTGCATCTGAGATAAGATATTTCTGTGTACATTCCCCAGCTTCTTTGAACACAGTTACTGCAGTCTGGGTTACAGTAACTGCCTGGGTTTCATACAGGGAATTCCCTGCATATTGCAGACTCCAGGGGCTGGGTTTGGCTGTGCCCTCCAGTTGTTTTAATTCAAACGGTGAGCACTGCCCTGGCTCATCCCCGGGCCTGGCAAGCTGCTGCTTCCCAGAGCAAATACTGGAACGTGTTCCTGCTGTCCTGACCACATTCATCTCTTGTGCCAGCTGATGGAAACAGCAATTTCCCTTGAAAACCACATTTGTATTTGCATTTGAAACCTACGGCTGTTTCTCTGCGGGGCAGGACAGGGGGATGCACATCTGCACCACAGACGGACAGACGGACAGGGAAAGCGGGCAAAGCTCCTGGTCAGGAAACGGTGATGAGCAGAGAGGGAACAGACAGAGGAGAGGAGTGCTCAAACCAGGAGAGGTTCGGAGAAAGCAGAACCCTGGAGAGATGTTACCCGAAACACATGCTACTCTCCTCCAGTTCGCAGTCATCCTTTTCTGAAAAATAAAATAAACTAACACCATAAAATAGAATAGATTTGGGCTGCGATGGTGCCATACCACCTAATGCTTTCTTTTTCTTTTTTCTTTTTTTTTCCTGGGACCTCTGGGATGGCCTGGAAGTCTCAGAGCACCTCTAACAGCCCCTTGATATGGAAATTCCTTCCTGGGAGCACCGAGAGATAAAGATCTTTCCCCAGACAAAACAAAAGAAAGGGCTTTCTCTGGGGCAATTGAAAAGCGATTAGGCAGAATCCTCCTCTGATATGTTTGTTAAACTAACAGAAGAGTCCGGTGCTGCTTTCTGTTGATCAAACACTTCTGAAAGTAAAACAACGGAAAAATAACCAAACCTATAAAAACGGGAAATAACTAAACACTGTAAAATGCAAAAACAACCAAGAGCAAAAATGACAAACACTTCGATCAGGAAAAGTGACTACACATTTCCAGGGAGAGGGAGCTCTGGCAGCTGCTCCACACACCGAGCGTGGAGGTTTATCACCGCACAGTAGCTGGACGTTTATTTTTATGAAAATGACTTTGTAAGTGGCAGCTTATTGAGATATTTATTGGCGGTGATTATTCAAATGAAGGAATACAGCCAATAAATTTGGTTGTTCGGGAAATTAGTGCTGATTTGCAGCATGAATAAACACAAATACCCTGTGTTCTCCCCGCTCAGCAGCAGCAGCAGCAGCACAGGAGCAATCCTGCCCCTAGAAGGACACGGCAGCTCCAGAGGGACCCAGGGGCTCCCAGGGACCGTTCCTGGCAATGATTCCCTCCTCAGCAATGAACAGCCTGGGGAGGATCCCAACTCCTTCCTTTGCAGGCACCTAAGGAGCTTAGAGGAAATGAAAGTATATTATAGATATATGAATTATAAAGAAGGCAATGCAAATGGATCTTCCCTCTATTATGTTCTGCAGTGGCTTTAATTCCCCTCCAGAGGCAAGAGGCTCAGCGTGATCCCAGTAAATCACCACGGAGTGTTTGCAGGGAACCTCAAAGTGGGGCTGGGGCAGAACCCCCAGAACCCAAAGCCCAGCCTGGCATTGGCTCCTCTGTCCTTGGGCAGCCCCAGCCCCACAAACACATCCCCACAGCCCCAAAAACAGCCTCCTCTCTCAGTGCACAGAGCCCCTGTGGGCAAAGGCCCAAATCCAACCCCCAGCCCCACAAACACATCCCCACAGCCCCAAAAACAGCCTCCTCTCTCAGTGCACAGAGCCCCTGTGGGCACAGGACCAATCCAAGGCGCTCCTCCTCCTCCATCCCATGGCCTCCTGTGTTTAAGGCCACCTTCTAATTATGCACACAAGGGAAACGCAACATCTGAAAGGACAGGCTTGAAGAGAAACCGATGCAGAAGGCAAAGTCCTGAATCTATTAATTAAATATCAGCAAGGTCTAAAATACAAATATTCTCTTTAGAAATTAACAGGGCTTCTAGGCAGGAGAATGTATGCCATAGGAGTGAATATATGGTATAGGAATATAAGGGGTATCAGGTACCTTATCTGATAATAAAAATCTGAATACCTGAATACCCCAAGCCCAGGTGTGGGCTGCACCATGGTGAGAAGCAAAGCCTTCTGTGACTGACTAATAGGAGCAATAAGTCCTTACTGTAGAGTTTCATCTGGAAATCTATTCCTGAGTAAATGGTAAGTAAAGATTTTGACTTCGGACTCATCAGTCTGTGATGATCAGCAGCCTTAATCACGAAGACAAATTTCTGAGCATGTCAAAACATTTATGGAAAAGAAATGAAGAATTAAAAAGCACACAGTGATTCCTTAGGCGCTCGGGCTGAAGTTCGAGCCACTATCCCAGCTGTAAGATTTAGTTTCATTTCAGTTTCAATTATAAGATTTTATTCTTGCTATTAATTTACACTGTCATCTGAAATTTAAAGATTTGACGTAGTAAGATGCAATTATGGTGTGAACTAAAAGCTTCTCCAGGATTTTCCGTGTTTAGTACAAGGCATGTTTTTAGAATTAAACAGTGGAAATATTATACAAAGATGTAGAAACGTGCCTTTGCATAAAAAAATTAATTATCTTGGTTTAGATGAACTCCCACTTGCATTGCTGACTATTTTCTCGCATCTTCAAATCCCTTTTTTGTTGCTGAAATGGATTTGCCCCTGCTGAGGTGTCAGGTTTGTGCCCACCTTGCTGCTCTGCCCTTCTCCTCATGCATGGTTTGTAGCCACAGCTTCAGCTCTGGGGACATCCCAGCCACCCATAGGAGCCTGAATCTTGTGCTCCCTTCCCTTGGAAGCTAAAACCTGAGAGCAGAACCCAGAGAGCAGAGCTGTTGCGAGTGCAGACCTAAAGGAGCAGCGACTCCAGACCCAGCTTTCTGCAGGGCTTGGGAGGTGACACCAGCATCTCCCTGAGCAGCACCAAAGGATTCTCCCGCCAGCTCTGGGATCAGCCCCTGCACGTGAAGGCAAATCCCTGCCACAGAGAGGGAGATGAACACCTGGAGGAAGGTGTTTGTTGGGATGGAAGCACAAACCTGGGCACACTGTGCTGCAGGCTGGGCTGGCAACTGCCCTGGGCTGTGCCAGAGCCAGGCTGGGAGCCCCCAGCCCCAGTGCAGCAGGCGGTGCACAGGGAGTGGGAGAATGGGAGAATGGGAGAATGGGGTGGGATGGAGATCCACTCTGGAACGCTGGCTGTGCACAGGGAATGGAATGGAATGGGATGGGATGGGATGGGATGGGATGGAATGGGATGGGATGGAATGGGATGGGATGGAATGGAATGGAATGGGATGGAATGGAATGGAATGGAATGGGATGGAATGGAATGGGATGGAATGGAATGGAATGGAATGGAATGGAATGGAATGGAATGGAATGGAATGGAATGGAATGGAATGGAATGGAATGGAATGGAGATCCACTCTGGAACGCTGGCTGCGCACAGGGAATGGAATGGAATGGAATGGAATGGAATGGAATGGAATGGGATGGAATGGGATGGAATGGGATGGAATGGAATGGAATGGAATGGGATGGAATGGGATGGAATGGAATGGAATGGAATGGAATGGAATGGAATGGAATGGAATGGAATGGAATGGAGATCTACTCTGGAACACTGGCTGCACCCACCACCCTCAGAGGCAGGACCTTGAGAGCGTGTTTGCCTTGAGAGCAGAAATTACTGCTCATGCTCCTGAGGGGAGCATGAATAGACAGGCCTGATTGCATTCTTGGGTGGCAGTTCCCAGGGCAGTGCTGAATGCTGGAATGCTGGAATGCAGGGCCCAGCCATGGAGTGGGCTGTGGAGCAAGGCCAGACAGGGGAGTGGCCCAGCAGCAGACACTGCCTCCAGCCTGGATTATAACAAAGTCATCAGTTCTGTGTTTAAGCCCCTGAAGATGTGATCCTGACAACAGCACAAATAAATTGGGTGCTTGATACAAAAAT
Organism: Ammospiza nelsoni; assembly: GCF_027579445.1. Classification (NCBI taxonomy): domain Eukaryota; kingdom Metazoa; phylum Chordata; class Aves; order Passeriformes; family Passerellidae; genus Ammospiza; species Ammospiza nelsoni. The sequence goes on from NC_080641.1 coordinate 36,148,202, forward strand.
ACTCCTGAAAATTTTATATTTACACGGCAACCAGCTTATTATATTTACATGAACATCTGCTGCAGGTTCGCTAAAATCTTTAAAACAGATGGACATGAAGAAAGAGCTGGTAATTAACAAAGCTATATGTTGATTAAATCAGCATGTGGCTAATTTTAATGATTACTGATCTTTATTGGGGTCCATAAGACTTCTCAGAATGAAATCCACTTTAGCTGATGTGTGGATTAGGTGCAGAGCTGCAGACACTGATGCTGGCACGGTGTCGCTGTGGGGCCCAGGCCTGACCCTGCTTCCAGCAAAACTGACTGGAGCCAGTGGCTGCTGTGAGCATCCCTTATGGCATGGACATCAAACCTTACAGGATTGGCTCCTGTACAAGTAAAGCACTCTGTAAATGCCAGGCACTGGGCTCCAAATGCTTCAGCACAGCCATGGATCATCCCACAGCTCCTGCCTCACTGGTGATGGGACACTGCTGAGGGAATGTCACTGGGGGTGACCCTGAGGGGCTCAAATCATGGCATTGCCATTGCTGGCAGCAGTCCTGGACTGATCCAGACAAGTGCTAAATTAAAGAGCATTATCCTTTCTGCAAGCATTTAAAAATAAACTACTCTTAATACTTCAAGCGTGTGCACCCCACCACTGCCTTTCACTGCAGCAACACCCAGTGATTTGTGTGTGAAGTTTGCTCTGCAAAAGTCTGTGGGAACACAACAGGATTTCACAGAACATTAAATCCTATAGTTTTATCAAAGAGGAAGCACACAAAACCAGCCTAATCTCTTAGCGAGTAGACAACTCTGATTAAAAGGAAAAGGACTTGAAAACAACCTCTAAAATGCTAAACTGAGCCATCACAGATAAGAAATTCTGCCATATGCTGTCACATCACTTTGCTGACATTCGGCAGTCACAGGGATCAACAAAACATTGTCAGGAATTATTTCAGTTAGCAGGATGATACTGCAGAGATTAGATTAATTAAACCAGTAAATCCCATGCACAGATCAAAAGCACCCAAGACAGAGAAGGAAAGTGAGTGAGAGCTGGGAACACCTGCAAAGGTCCCAGCAGCCCACAGGACTCAAGGGCTGAAACAAGGAAACAAATAAAGGGAAGAGGCAAAGTCCCAGGTAGCCCCAGCCTCGGGTCTGGGTCAGGCACCAAAGCCCAGCCTGGAGCAGGGCTCCCACTGCCCACCTGAGCCCAGTCCATCCCACTGCACAGCCAGCAGAACTGACCCCAGGAACCCACAGGAACACACAGGAACACACAGGAACACACAGGAACACACAGGAACCAACAGGAACACACAGGGACTCACAGGAACACACAGGAACACACAGGAACCAACAGGACCCACAGGAACCCACAGGTACTCACAGGAACCCACAGGAACACACAGGAACACACAGGAACCCACAAGGAACCCCAGGAACCCACAGGAACCCACAGGAACACACAGGAACCCACACAGGAACACACAGGAACACACACAGGAACACACAGGGACTCACAGGAACCCACAAGGAACCCCAGGAACACACAGGGACTCAGAGGAACCCACAGGAACACACAGGAACCCACAGGAACACACAGGAACCCACAGGAACCAACAGGAACCCACGGGAACCAACAGGAATCCACAGGAACCCACAGGGACTCACAGGAACACACAGGAACACACAGGAACCCACAGGAACACACAGGAACACACAGGAATACACAGGAACACACAGGAACCAACAGGAACCCACAGGAACCCACAAGGAACCCACAGGAACACACAGGAACCCACAGGAATCCACAAGGAACCCACAGGAACCCACAGGAACACACAGGAACCCACAGGAACACACAGGAACCCACAGGAACCCACAAGGAACCCACAGGAACCCACAGGAACACACAGGAACCCAGATGAACACACAGGAACCCACAGGAACACACAGGAACCCAGATGAACACACAGGAACCCACAGGAACACACAGGAACCCAGAGGAACCCAGATGAACACACAGGAACCCACAGGAACCCAGAGGAACCCACAGCACCCATGGTACTCATGGCCCCTCACAGCCCCCACCCACAGCACCCACAGGCACCTGTGCTGGGGGCAAAGGGTCAGAGGCACAGGGGACCCCATCCCACACCTCGCCCCCCTGGTGAGCAGTCACCTGAGCTCCCCATCCTTTACAATGTGCTTTAACGTGTGTTTCAGAACATCCTCAGTACAAATGCGCGTTAAAGTTCAAGGAAGGATGAGCATTGTGGCTCACGTTGCTCAGCAGCCTCCTGGCACTCAAAAGGAAGTGACACCACGTTAATGACAATCACAAGTGACACCTCTTTGGGAAATCAGCAAACCAGCAAAAAAAAGGGGTGATACTGGTATCATCAGAGGAAATAGTCTGGGGACACAGACACCCAAAAAACCTCCAGAATAAACCTGTATAACTCATTGCCAGTGGATATTGCTGAGAGCAAATATTTACCAGGATTCAGAAAAACGTGAATATGTAGATCGGTGCCAAAGTGAAACACTGATTTCAGCTGGGCTTTATGGAAGAGGATACAAACTCGTCTGCAATATATTGCACAGAAACACACTAAGAGTTTTTCCTGTGGATAAAGGTCTCCGTGATTATCCATTTCTGTGTATTCATGTATCTTCTGAAGCATCTGAGCCTGGAAAATTATAGAAGAAAGAATAACAAAAGGGATGGATTGTCAGTCTGATCTCCTATATCACTCTCTAAACTTCTGAGTAATAATATGGGACTTAATGGGGGAAAAATGAAACCTATGAAGCAAGGGGGAAAAGCACATATTGGACAGGAAATGGAAACCCAGAAAAGCAGTAAAGCTGGAGACCTTGGGGCTGGGTTGGACAGTAAATTAGACATGAAAATGCAATAGAATTTGGCAGCCCAAAAGGTCAATGCAATTTGGAAGTGTATGTGCCAAGACTCCCATCACCAAGCGGGGATAGAGCCTATTACCCCGTTTTAGATTTAAGCAGCTTGAATAAGTTTCAAATAAATATCCAAACATTTTGATGCCTAACCAAATCAAGCCTCAAAATCCTTTTGGATTTTCGCTTTGATTTCTAACATCTTTATGTTTGGCCTCTTTTCTGAGAATTCAATCTGTTGTTAAAGCAAATCTTTCAAGATAAGCATCTGCAGTTGCCAAGAGACTGTTGTGTTAAGCCGGAGGATGATTTAGCATCTTGCGAACTGGGATTTTGGAATTAGAAAAAATTGCTTTGCTCTTAGCAGCAGATACAATGCCCAAGGAACAGCCATGGCTTCCCAGAACTTTTGATTCAGTTATACCTCCAAAACCACTGCTATTTTCCTTAAACAACATGTTTTTCTGAGGCCCATTACCCGGCTGCTGAAAACCACACACCAATAAATAGAGAAAAGTCTCTTAAACAGACACAAAATAGTCCTTTCCTTTCCAAACACCCTGCAGCGACCTCCCCATCCCCGGAGCTCAATTTACTGCCACTTATGTCTCCAGAAGAGGGTGACAGCCCTGCCAGAGAACACAGTTTCCTGCACGGTTCTTCCTGGGGAAGTCAAGGATCTGACAGGCTGTGTGGGGACTAAGTTTCAGAGCCATCAGCTGACTCCAGAAATAAGTCTTACTATATAAATGTCATATGTATTTAAATATTATGGTGTGGTGAATAGCAAGAATTATTTTGTCTTTCAGTATGTACTTGCTGTAGTCCTTTTATAACCAAAATTGCATCTTTCAACTGCTCATTGTTCCTCGATGTAACTAAAGCTTTCCTGTCAAGGAAGTTAAAATCCCTTCAGTCTCAACATTCACTCACAATTTTCTTTGAAGAAGGTGGAAATTTATTCAGTTTGACCTTATGATTGAACAGAGCAGGTGTATCCAAGCTGTCTGCCAAGCTCGATGTGTTTACTCGGAGCGCTCTGAAGCTGCATTAGAAATATTTATTGTAAGTACCAAAAGCTTGGGAAGCTCCGGAACGGCTGTTGTTGAGATAAATCCAGGGTTAAAACCTGGGCATCTCTTTGAGAGCGGCCTCAATCCAGGGGGAAGGGACTTCCCACCATTTCCCTGGAAGGCTGCAGGATCCGATTTTCCTAGGCACTTTACTTCCCGGCTAAGCAGCTGACACAGTCACTCAGAAGATGTGATCATCTCTAAAAAGCGTATTTTCTAACACAAGGGGGACACATTAGAAGTAAAACGTACTGAAGGCATCATTCAGAATATCCAATTTAGACGGGGACAGCGAGTGGAACATGCACTTGGGAGCAGAGGCTGGGCAAGCCCAGGCAGCGCTCGGAGCTGGGGTCTCCCTGCAGCTCCCCCTCCCAGGGCGGCAGCAGGGACAGTGTCACACACAGCTTCTATGGAAAATCCTTTCCTTGGGATTGTTCCTCCTGAGGAGCTGGGAGGCCTCAGGAACAAAATGCAAACAATGGTTATCTGCTGCTGTGGGATGCAACAGGTGCATCTGGGATTGGTCTCATGGGGTTGTTTCTGATTAATGGCCAATCACAGTCAGCTGGCTCAGACTCTCTGTCTGAGACACAAGCCTTTGTTATCATTCTTTCCTATTCTATCCTTATCTAGCCTTCTGATGAAATCCCTTCTTCTATTCTTTTAGTATAGTTTTAATGTAATATATACCATAAAATAATCAATCAGCCCTCTGAACCATGGGGTCAGATCCTCGTCTCTTCCCTCATCCAAGAACCCTGTGAGCACCGTCACAGGACAGGGCTCTCCTGGCAGCAGGGACAGGGCTCTCCTGGCACTTCCCAGCTGCAGGAATGGTGGGGGGTCATGAACTGAACACAGATGTTCAGCTTCCAAGTTGCAGCAGAGCCTCCTGGCTGATGCCACAGCTGTGGTGCTTGCTTCCATTCACCCCTCTTCAAACAAACTCAAATTATTTCTCACTGATGTTAGGAACAACTCAGACCCCGGGCAGGAATGACTAATAAAAATTTTGTTAAGAACCAATTAAAAACACAAAGCAAAAGGGAGACAGCACTGGGAGCTTGGTGGGGCTCCTGCTCACCAGAGGCTCAGCTCACAAAATGGCATCTCTACCTTTTATATACCCAAGGACATTAATATCCATGACAGTCCTTCCATGGCCTCTGGCACCGCCCACAGCCCACGGCTTTGCCCATATGTGTACATTGGCTCCTCCCATGGGCGTGGCCTCATGTGTACAGGTGAGTCTGGCTCCGCCCAAGGCCTGTCAGTCAGTCCCTCCATGCCTCTCATTGGTGGAGCCCCTGTCACACCCTGGTTGCTGCTGAGGTGTCACCCTGCCAGTCCCAGCAGCAGCAGGTGTGCCTGCTCAGAAAAGGGCTCAAAACCAAACTGGGACAACAGAGGTACTTGTCAAAAGAACAATAAACTTTAACACACCTTCTTCCCACCCTACCTAATAGCTCCTCTTCATTTGCATTACACCCTATTCATAACACTGGTCATACTCTAAATTTTCTTGTTGTTCCTTTTGAGCCAAGCTGCAGGTTAGCTGAGCTGGTTAGCCCAGCCTGGCAGCAGAGGGGCTCCAGTGCTGGCTCAGCTGCACTTCCCCTGTTGCTGCAGGAGAATGAAGGGCTTTTAAGGCACCAATTTTTTTCTCAGTTGCTTTCCATGCCAGAGTTCCTTTGCTAAGTATCAGCTATGCTTTGTGACAGCAGTGCCTGCTCTTGACTTCTATTCCCCAGCACTTCATATTCCAACCATGCCAATCACATCCTCCCGATCACATTCAAGAGATTCCTGAGATACATGCACATATCATTTTCTCTCCGAGAGTTCTGATGGCTTTGCCAGTTAATTAAAATAGAGCTTCAAAGGGTTTTTGTAATAGATTATAATATCTTTGGTTTCATGACATCTGTTAAAATTTACAACTAAGGATATCATTTTTGGTGAAAAACATGTTCTTTTACACCCAGCCCATTTATTTGTGTATTTATTTGGTGACAGAGCATCTCATTTATGAGAAACATGCAAAAGCAATCATTAATCATACTTTTGTCACAAAGCAGCTTCCCCGGCGGTTCAGTGAGAACCCACAGACAAGCTGCTCGGGTGTGGGTGTTCCGAGAAGAGGCAGGGAGCCTTGCCAAGAGAGCTGATGGAGGCATCTCTGTTTCAATGTCTAGCAGGGAGGAAACAAAGAGCAAAACAAAGAACCTTCACAGTAGACGCTGGAGTTATCTGGGAAGGATGCAGCTCCATAGGTGGGAAAGTAAATCACAGTGAGATCAGGATTCTCAGTGTATCAGAACCACTCAGAATAAATTCACCAGTGTGTTTCCATCACTGCACAGCTCACAGGCTGTATCACAGCAGCACCTCTCAGCATTCCTCCTGAAGACAGAAACAAGTGATCCAGCCACAGCCAGCCTTGCCTGCGTGGCCCTGTGCTCCAGGCCATGCTTATTTTAGTAGACAGGTATTGCTGTCCCCTCCTGCCTCCAGTGCCCCTGCCTGGGCCCCGTGTGTGCCCAGGGCACAGCTGTGCAGTCTGCACAAGATTAATTTCAGTACATCCGAGTGCCAGAGCCCTCTCTGTGTGCCTCGGTGCCTTAAGGAGCAATGTCCCCTCCTGTGGCTGGTGCAGAGCTTTCTGTGCTGGTTCCTCCCACGGCCCCTGGCCCCTGCGGAGGGCAGGGCCAGACTGGGCACAGAGGGACACACTGGGGCTCGCTCTGCCTGCACCAACCTGCTGGGCACTGCTGGCACCATCCCCACTCCACAGCACCTGCTGCTGATCCCCTTCTGTGTTTTGGGAGCTCTCTGCACACCAATCCCATTCTCCGTGGGTGCTGTTCCTCTGTGCCCACCTCTGTGCCTGCTTCCCACCCAGGCTGGGGACAAACACTCTCTGGTGTCACCGTGCAGGCAGCCGTGGCCAACCCTGCAAGAGAGAGGCATGAAGGTCACTACACATCCAAGAGATTGACAGACTAATGTCTCCCCTGAGCATTCCTCAAGGCTTTAAAGAAGGTACTCAGTGTTCAGCATGAACCAGAGGGTTTGCAGCTCAGCTGATGAAGCTCATCCTCAAAAATCAAAGAAAGATGAAAGGCTCAGTGTCCTGTAGCAGAAGGCTGAGATGCAGCAAGTCATCTTCACAGAAGGAGGAGTACAAGCCCAGAACGTGCCATCCTGTAGCTGCTGTGTTAGCCAACAGCTTTGTGTCTGCACTGTGCTGCAAACTAGAAATTGTCTCCATCAGTCCCTGATTTAAAGGCAAAAGAGTACAACTGATCTAAACCCTGCATTATTTTGATTTTTTTGTTAAATGTTGCCTCTGCATTTTAGAGACTATAGACTCCAAAACATAAAACCCATCTGCCTTCCAGAGCCGTGCAGAGGACCGGGTGTCCGAGCAGCAGAACACAGGCTGGGTGGCAGCTCCACCAGATCCTGCTTCTGAAACGTGTGGCCAACAGCAGCAGCTGCTCCCAGCACCATTGGGACTGTGAGTGCACACCCAGAGTGGCCAGCAGCAACCCAAACCTCAGCAGTGGAGGGCTAACTTAGGTGACAGCCTTCTTCTCTACATAGGGACTCCTTGGTCGGTGCAGAGGAACAATCCAGAGCAGGCTGAAAAACATATTATTCCTGTTGGATTTTGTGGCAGACACTGCAGCCGGATTGCCAGAGGAGCTGGTGCCAAAGGACAGCAGTAAAGTCACCTGTGAGAGTCTGGGCTGCAGTGAATCATCCCTGGGACACGGCAGACCTTGCCCAGAGCTGTCTGAGCCTGGGTGGAAGAAGAGGAGCTGCAGCCAGGAGCTGCCCCAGGTCTAACACTGCTTTCAGCCACAGGTCACACCGTGTCCAGCTGCAATTGTCACTGTTTCCCACAAAAAGCTAAAAATATCAGCTGTGTTACACGTGAACCTCCAAAAGGCAGTAAAGATCCACGCTACTGCTGTGAATATGTCCCAGACCTCTCATTTAAATGAGCTGGTTTCAACCTCTCACACTTTGGCCTCTGAACTTTTATGCTTTTTAATTATGTATCCATGAGAAAACGGCAAGGCCATCCTAAAAAAAAGTTTAAAACTGAAAATTGGTTGGATCTCTGCTATTCTGAAGTACAAATATAGACAGTGCCAGATTGCCTCGGCTACCTACACCACCTCCATGCATCACAAAGCTCAGATGGCCTCCAACTAGCCAGATCTAGTTGAAAAACATTATAAAAGCATAATTCTGCTTTAGCTACTTTTCACCAAAGTGGCAGGGATATTCACAGCCTCAAACCCTTTGAGCTAATTGTAGATAAGAGACTCTGTGAGCGAGGACACGGAATGATTTGATCAGGAACTCCCCCTGCCTATCTCTCCGTGCTCCTCCACACAATGCTGCAAACACCAGATATGCCCAGGAGCACAGAGCTGTAGCACTGCTCTGGAATCTCTCTAGCACTCTGCTGTGAAGTGAATTGCGACATCCTTTGAAGTAAAACCCTCTTGCAGGAATAAAACAAGCTCCTAAAGAAGCAGGATGGGGTACTGAATTGGTTCACTGGGGCATATCGTTATGTGACATCAGCCTGGGTACAAAATCAGTACCTCAGCATCTGGGAGCGTGCTGGGAACAAACACTGCTGCGTGTGGCAGAGGATCAGTCCCAGCCCAGCATTAGCACAGGCCCTGAGTCACAGTGACCCCAAACACACCAGTGCTGTCACGAGGGTGAGTGAGAATCCCAGCTCTCCACTGTCTCCATCAGCCATTAGTACAAGCGGCCCAACCCTTGTGCAATTGTCACCAAACTCACTCTTGCTGGAGCTGCCAGGTGGCACTTGGGGGTATGGTTTAGGGGTGAGGTGATGGTGGTGGGTTACAGCTGGATTGGATGACCTCAAATGTCAGGGTCTTTTCCAACACTGAGGATTCTGTGATTTCACATGACCCACCATGCACAAAGGCCAGAGAAACAGCCATGGTCGTGACCAATGACCACCACCAATGGCCTGCTTCAGTCTCGTGCACCTTGCATTCTTCAAACAACACACAACTTCAGACGTCCTGTGACCTTCACTCGTTCCCAGACAAAGGATTTAAGTGGGGCTCCAACTTTTGAGAAGGTATTTGTTACTTCCTCATCTGCAGTGCACAGAACCAGAGCCCTTCCCCACAGGACTGCTTACAGCTTTCCCAAAGCACCTCTGCAGCAAGCAAACCAACTCTCAGAACAATGAGAATCTCCTGGATGGAGCAGAGACGGTTCTGAGGCAGCGCTCCAGAGTGCTGGAATCACAACAGCCTCTGCTGCTCACCCAGTTGGAGGTTACTTTATTTTACAATTTGCCTGCAAACATCCAACCTGAAGAAAAAGTGCTGCAAATTAAGGGTTTTCACTCAATCGTCTTGCAGAATTTGCTTTTATCACACCTACCCAGGGCGGTTCCTGTGTCTGTAAATGCAGAAATGGGTCACCGAGGTGCTACACCTCGGTGCAAATTCAGTCATTAAACACAGGTAGCAGATCCAGTGACCCACAAAAGCCACAGCACGAGGTTTGGGGGACTCTCACCTTGCCCTCCCTGGAGCACAGTCTCTGCAGGCTGGGAGCCACGGGTGCCACCGCGTTCTGCAGGATCACATCAGCGTTTCGGCTGTCTCGGGCAAAATATATCGGAACCAAAGGGCATCTGAAGCAACAATGTCAAATATGACAAGGCAGGCAGGAGCCAGAGCTAACAGCTGAGACTTCCTGACTTTTTAAGCTGTTCAATTGAACATTTAAAAGGTTTAGTCTCCTCTCAGGTCTCGAAAGCACCCCGGGGCAGGCTTAAGTAACTGCGCCATTAGGCAGCGAGCTGCAAATTGCCTATTAAGTCTGACTGAAACTGTAAAATTGCTTTTCACAATGCAAATTAATGTAAATAAGAACAATTGGTTACACATATCACAGACTATCAGATTGACGACAGATGATGCATACTGGTTTTTCCCCCTGAATTAGCATTGCTTTAAAGTTAAATTTAGTGCGTGTTCAAGAGGTCTGGATGTTCCTATGACAAATTCCACCAGTGCATTACAAATGCACATCGGGATGTATAGCCTCCATTACATGAAATATAAACCTCCTCTTAGGCCAGGCAGTGATACTTGCTTTCAAGCCTGATAGAAACACCACAAAGCAAAGCCATTTGCTCAGCAGCACAGTCAGTCACATCTTAACCTCACTCTGAAGAGCGAGACCATGAATTTGTTATGAAGCCTTTAGGACGGAGGGAGCAAATCTGTGCATTTCAGAGCCATCCATAGATGATCAAAGGCCCATCTGGAGCCCCTGGGCCCCAGTCAGTCACTGGTGGGAGCAGCTGTGTGCCACAGCTCTCCCTTCCATCGCCCTAAGCACTGCCTGGGCATTGCATTTTCAGATTTATTTCCCAAAGATGCAACAGAGTGTATATCAGAAAAGTAAATCAGAATGTAAATCAGAAAGGCCCTTCTCTGCCTCATTCCAGGCTAAATGGAGACACCACACACAGGCACAGCCAACTCACCGGCTCGGGAAGAACAAGGTCTCTGCCAAGACAGACACCTTCAGTCTCGGTAGCCACTTCTACACCACAAATTCATCCTTCAGGGAAGCTCCTGACAGCCAGGGGCAGCAGCACTGCAGCGGGCAGAGCAGAGTTTTCTTCTCTGGTGGGGGGTGTTCTTATCAGAGGTTTTGCTTATCATTACTAACATATGTTATCTGAAAATTTACATTCCCATTAGCTACAGAAATAACTGTTGCCAGTTTATTACAGATTCTTGCATAAATCAGATATCCTGATGGCTCCCTGAGGATTGCAGCTCACCTTGGGGAGGGATGGAGAGCAGTGAGTGAGACAGAGGCGGGCACAGCCCCTGGTACCAGCCTGGAGAACGGGACACAGAACCTCGTGCTGCAGTGATGAGCCTCCTTCAGCTGCACATTACAGGCTGGGGCTCTCAGGAGCAAACAGCAGATGTCCTGAGAGCTGAGGAGAACCAGCAAGGCTGGAAACTCAGCCCACGCCTCACACGGGCACAGCCACAGGCCACGAACACCTCGATGCAGCTGCTGTGATTTCAGGCCGTGCTCATCTCCTGCCTGCCTCGCTGTGCTGCTGTGCTTCCAGCAGCATTTTCTTCCCTGTCTCTAATATTTTAATTGCTGTTTTAAAGAGCGGTATTTGGAAAGAGAGTCTGGTACGAGGTGCACAGGTCAAATAAACTCCATGTTTGCTCATCTTACAGAGGAAAAAAATAATTAGCCACAAGCTGGAGGTGTTTTCTTTCAGCCTCAGGGACCTTTCAGCAGCAGCCAGCTTTCTGCCTCTCGGCTCATTTACATATAGACATATATAGATTAATTAGGCAAAAAGAACTTACACCAAATTTAAAACCATTGACCTGTATTTTAGGTTGGCTGTCCTGGTGTCCTCGGGGTTTGTTCAGGTCTTGCTGTGTTTGGCTGTGCTGAATGCATTAGAATCTTTCTGTATCACATTGCTCACTATCTGGACATAACATTCAAAGATCTTAATCCCTGGGTCAGTCAACCCACTTCTCAAAGGGTCACCCTGTTCTTCCCCATGACAAATCAATAGCCCAGAAAGCAACAAATGCCTGAATGTGTAGGATTACTGTAGCCCCAGGTCTCAGCTATGAACTTCTTCAGTCAGGCAATAATTCCATGGAAGCTGTTGCTGTGCTCTGCATCTGAATATATTTCTTTGATAACGGTGCTCAGCACATGCACCCGCACTGAAAGCCTGTATTACTCAACAGCAAGGTATAAAATGAACCCTGAAAACCACTAAATCTGAATGTCAAAAGGCTGCTCCCCAGGCATCATGGCATTCCTGTAAATCACTAGTTCAGGACTTTACAACACTCTTACTATAGACACGGGTATTTATTGGGGTTTGAGATGCTGGAAACAGGATCCCTGTGCACATAAAATCCCAGTGATTTATTTTAATGCATTTTGTAAGTAAATTCTTGACAGATGGATGAAGCACCAGAAGGGTGACACAAGGGAGTCAGCAGGTGGACAGAGAAGCCAAGAACGGACTGGCACTGATCAGATTATCCACTCCAAATACCTTGAGACAAGCACAATCTGCCCACACAACAGACTGGCGCTGACCAGATGAACAGCAGAAATAGTGTGGAGTGGAGCCCTCCCCAGTTCCACCCTGTTCCAGACGTGGCTCCTGCCCGGGCTGGGGGGCACAGGGACCCTGGCAGCCATTCCCAGGTGCCCAGGCCCCCGGGCTGCACAGGGACACCAGGGCTGTGCCCCCAGGGCTGTGCCCCCAGGGCTGGCACGGCGCCCTTGCCAAGCCCTGCCATGGGCACAGCCCCTGCCCCAGCTCTGTGGCTCCAGCCTGTGCACACACATGCCTGGTGGGAGGGCTCCCCATCACCAGCGTGTCCTCATGAAGGCCCCTGCCAGGGCAAATCCAAGCTAAAGCATCAGCTGCCATTCTGTTGTACAAATAATCCTTGTGATTTTGCTCGAATGAAAAAATGGAGGCTTTTTTAGAACAATTCTAAAGCTAATGACCAGGTATGCCAGTGTCTCCCCCTGCTTTGTGATGTACCTGTCCCTGGTGCTGACTCCTCCAAGCAGCCACGCCAAGGGCCCCGATGCTGCCCAGAGGTGGGGCTTCGTGTCAGTCCACACCAGCACCACCAGGGCAAGGTGCTCTCCATCTGGGGGCAGAGCTGGCCAGGACTCAGGTCTGCACTCCTGCAGCTGCAGAGGGTTTGAAGTGTGTTTCTGACCCGCAGCCTTGCCTTAGAACCACCAGCTGGGAATGTTTGGATCAGGTCATTCCAAGCACACAGTACACCATGATTACTGTCAGGTCTCATTCACCACTTTTACTGCCTTATCATCTCATTGCCCTACTGAAAAAAATAACTTCACCTTCCTGTAACACTGTCTTTAAAAACCGAGGGAACCTGTGGCTCCAAACAAGCCGAGCCCTTGCCCATACTCTTGATGCACAGTCCTTGTCATGAATGCTGGACTTGGGGAGGGACTCAGCGTGCAGAAGGAAGAGCAATGCCCTGACTGAGACACAGAGAGAAAAAAACCTTGAAGTGTTAGCTGCTCGAAATAAAGAGACTCAAAACCACCTGCAGAAGAAATCGATCCTTCTGGGTCTCTCCTCCGCTGCAACCATGGTAGGTGTTGATGTAACAATCACAAATAAAACTCCATTAAAACCTGTAGCATGTATGTCAGTGGTGCCTTTTAACGAGCTCAGCCTGAGGGACAGCCCCTGTGTGCTGTTCCACTCGTTACCTCACGTCTTCACAGATGTCTCTTGACAGGTCCTTCCACAGTTGAACAGATTGTTTATGATGTCCTAGAAGAAAAAGAGCTTCGACGGGTGAAACCAAACTCCCAACCAGGGCTGAAGGTTTGTTTTCTTCTTTTATCCTTGAAAATAATCATTTTCACTAAACACATTTCCAGAGATTTTTATACCCACATTGCACATCTGCAAAAACTCAAGGAGTTTTGCTCACCAACAGAGAGGTAAGAGCTTTACATATTAAAAAACAACCGAAACAAGGTTTGGCTGTAAACACTTCCTGGATTAAATCTTGCCTGCTCCCATGTGGTTCTGAAGGCAGTGGCACAGTTTAATGCACCTGGGAAGGATCACTGTCGTTCCTGTTGGCATTGCCACTGCAGAGGCTGCTCGTGGTGCTGGACACTGCAGCTGGGACCACCAGAGCAGGGTCACCACCAGGCTCTGCCAAAGACCCTCCCTCACCACAGCACAACCTTCCTCCGAGCTTCCCAGGCAGACAAAGCTTGAGAACAGCTCACCAAAGTGAGTTTTAACTGCACACTAAGATCACTAGGGCCTGGTCTCACAGCCCAGGCTGCAGACTGAGCACTCCTCTCACCAGGGCTGAACTGCTGCTCACCATCAGCCTGCAGTGAATGATTTGGACAGTGCACTTTGCCTTTTCGTTTTGGAATTTACTGCTTTCCTGTAGCTCCTTCTCACAGATCTTCTTTCCTCTGTTTGCTTTATTTTTCTCTTTTTAGCAAAAAAAACTGGCCTCATCTACCTAAAATGCAGTTTTCAGCCACAAGTTGTTTATTACTTTCAGTGTAACTGTGGCAGCATTCTCTGAGTGACAATATAAATAAATAAATAACACCTTTTCATGATGCTGTAAAGACTGATTTTTGCCCTTGGCTGAGTTCTCTACATTCATTTATTGACTTAACTCTCAGTGATGAAAGCACACATTGGCTCCAGGACATGGCAATAAGATGTGTAAGCTGAGCAGTGCCAAACAGGGACAAAATATTGCTGGTCAAGATATGGCTGTTTTGTGTAGCCAGCTTGCAACTTTTTCAGCATGTAATTTCCCAATATGTTTCTTTGTTTGTTTGTTTGTTTTTAAATGGTGGCCCTCAAAACAATTATTGATTTTTTTAAAAAATTTGGCTGCCCTCTTAGTGCAAGCAGCATTCCCACTCAATAGGAAACATGGAGTGTTTATGTTTAACATAAACCAAAGGACAGTCCCAGACATCGCAGAGCTGTGAGACACAACAGGTCCTTCAGCATCCAGGCCTCGGTGGAAGAGCCCCTGGATGTGCCCAGTGACTGCCAGCAGTGCTGGTGTGGCAGTCCCCATGGCAGGAGGATGCTCGAGAAGCCAGAAATGCAGGGAGAAGTCACGGATTTCAGTAAGCCAAGGAACAATTGACTTCTGAAATATCTGGAGAAATATACACAGCTCCTACGTGAGAACCAAGAAGGGAGCAGTAAATGCTCTGTGCTGTCACCTCTTAGGGAGGAGTTCCCAGCCTGGCCTTTCCCAGGTGATGGGCGGATCACTGTGAGCTGCAGGTGCTGTGCTGCTCCCAGTGCTCCTGCCCCAGCTCGTGCCATCAGGGTCCCAAACCCACAGTGCAGGTGCAGGGCAAAGCTCTGCCCCAGGAGTGCAGGCAGGAGCCAGGACAGAGTGAGCCTTACATCTGATTAATTCAGTCTCGCTCCTCAGCAGCTGCTGCCCGGGTGAAGTCAGCACCAACCCAGCATTTCACCTCACTGGTTTCTGAACACCTCAGCACTTAGGTTAAGCGTGCATTAAGTGTTTGGCTGGACCAGCCCTTCCCAGGCAAAGCTCTGCATGGCTCCAAGCCATGGCCAGGTGACACACAGGTACAGCAGTCCCTTCAGCCAGGTGTCAGGCAGCAGCAGAGAACAGCCTTCAGCTGGGGTGTGCTGTGGGGCAGCGAGGTGGGATGGCACCAGGGGAAAACCCCAGCACCTGTGCAAGATAAGCTGCCAGGAGAGGAGCTGGCACCTGTGCACACAGGAGAGCAGGAATGCCTGTGGGGGGCTGGAATAGGCACCTTTGAGATGACAACCTGTCACCCCTCCCAGCCTTGCAGATGTGTCTGCTGGCAGTGCAGACAGAGATGGCATTCATTCATTAGAGTTAAACCTGTTAATGGGGGACACCCCAAGGTACCATTCCCTACCAAAAAACAAAATTTTAAAAATGCCCGGTACACACACAACTGCAATGTGTTTTAGCTTTTACACAATAACTAAATCCCAGCTCCCAGGATTCAGGATTCAGTATTCTGTATCAGCAATAATGACTAAAACTATTGAAAGTCATTAAAGAACTTGCTAATCAGTCTCTTAATTGAGGCTATCTGTTTTGCTTTACACAGAGACAAATTAAGCAGGTTAAAGCAGCTCCCAGCAAACATCTGTTGAAGCAATTCAAAATTAATGACAAATAAAACCGAGTTCCCTTTGTGGTTGATTTTTCTCCCAACGGTACCTATAAACATGCTGTCCTGACTTGTCAATTCAAAACAACTTTGCAGCACATTCCCATTCCCTCAAAACATCTGGGAATCACAGAATTGTTTAGGTTGGAAAAGCCCTACCAGACCACCAAGTCCAGCATCCCCCAGTGCTGCAGGGGCCATCACTAACCCACATGCCCAAGTGCCATCCACAGGGCTTTTAAATCCCTCCAGGGATGGGGCAGCTGTGCCAAGGCTGGTAAGCCTTCCCAGGAAGGAATATTCCCAATATCCACCCTGAGCTGCCCTGGCCCAGCCTGGGGCCGTTCCCTCTGCTCCTGTCCCTGTTCCCTGACTGTCCCCCAGCTGTGCCGTCCTGTCAGGAGCTGTGCAGAGAGAGATGATCCCCCCTCACAGGTCAGGGCTGGAGAGAGACATTAAGGTGTGGAGCCTTAACCCCCAGCTGTGGGAGCTGTGTGCCAGTGCCCCCAGTGCCCCCAGTGCCCCCAGTGCCCCCGGTGCCCCCAGTGCCCCCTGTGCCCCCAGTGCCCCCAGTGCCCCCCGTGCCCCCAGTGCCGTGGGATCCCTCCCTCAGCCCAGGGCTGCACACCTGCCATGCCATGCTGCAGATGGCTCCACAGGCCCAGGCCTCCGTGCATGGGCACCAGAGCCAGGCCGGGGCTGCAGCTGGCACCTGCCAGATGGAGAGCAGTGGCCAAGGAGCTTTTTGAAGGAAAAGCAGTAAAATCCCAGCACTAGGTGCAGTAAGAAAGCACCAGGAGCCGTGGGCAGTGCTCAAACACTAATTGGGACCTTGGAGAGCTGGCTGCAGCACGCCATCAGAGCAGGCCTCGGAGGCACTTTGGAGCAAGGGATGCTCAGCACCGCAGGTACCAGCCAAGGCTCTGCAGCCAGGGCTCTGACCCTGCCCCAGAGCTGTCCCTGTGCCCCACACAGCCCCCAGGGCTCTGACCCAGCCCAGCACTCTCCCCACACAGCGCAGTCTGTGTGCTGGCTGCTCCCTGTGCCCCACACAGCCCCCAGGGCTCTGACCCAGCCCCAGCACTCTCCCCATGCCCCACACAGCGCAGTCCGTGTGCTGGCTGCTCCCTGTGCCCCACACAGCCCCCAGGGCTCTGACCCAGCCCCAGCACTCTCCCCATGCCCCACACAGCGCAGTCCATGTGCTGGCTGCTCCCTGTGCCCCACACAGCCCCCAGGGCTCTGACCCAGCCCAGCACTCTCCCCACACAGCGCAGTCCGTGTGCTGGCTGTTCCCTGTGCCCCACACAGCCCCCAGGGCTCTGACCCAGGCCCAGCACTCTCCCCATGCCCCACACAGCGCAGTCCATGTGCTGGCTGCTCCCTGTGCCCCACACAGCCCCCAGGGCTCTGACCCAGCCCAGCACTCTCCCCACACAGCGCAGTCCGTGTGCTGGCTGTTCCCTGTGCCCCACACAGCCCCCAGGGCTCTGACCCAGGCCCAGCACTCTCCCCATGCCCCACACAGCGCAGTCCATGTGCTGGCTGCTCCCTGTGCCCCACACAGCCCCCAGGGCTCTGACCCAGCCCAGCACTCTCCCCACACAGCGCAGTCCGTGTGCTGGCTGCTCCCTGCAGCCCACCACAGCCTCCTGCCCCCGAGACAGCTGTCTCCAGACACCAGTGCGTTAGAGTCTCCTTGACGCTGACAGACAAGTTGGCACAGAGCTGTTGTTCTCTCTGAGGGATCTGCAGAGAGCTCTGTCCATGGAGCTGGCTCGTGACAAACGGCCCAGGGTGTTCATTTGCTTGGCTGATTACTTTGCTCATTAATACCTTTGCTCCCTGTACCTGCACTGCCATGGCAGCACAGCACAGAGCCCCACACGCCCCAGGGCAGCAGCTCCTCTGGCAGTAAGGTACTCAAACTGAGGGCACCAAGGTCAGGTACCTCTGCAGCAGCCTCTCTGTCCAGCAAACAGCGACACAAACAGTGTTTTCCATTGAACCCAGGAGGGAAATGTCCTCCAGCCCCCAGCCCTGGGCTCGTGGCAGCTCTCCTTCCCCACCTGGCAGCACTGCCTTTGCCCCAGCTCCAAACACAGCCTGGGCTGGGGTCATGGCTGGGCCTCCAGCCAGGGATGGACAATGCACCTGGGAGCTCACCCCTGTTGTCCATCATGGTTCATTTAAAAACATGCCTTTTGAGGGTGTTTGGGTAAAACCCTCGCCCATAACTGCCCATAAACCTTGCTCATAATTGCCCATAACTTCTCAGATGGATTTTCAAACTAGGCAGATGCCCAGCTTAAAAAGAAGTTGATGGAAACATTTACATTAGTAAGAGTTAAATATATTTCCAGAAAAAGTAAACCTTGGGAAAATCCCAGTGATCACCTGGCCACACCTCTAGGAGACCATCACATTTTACATCATGTCTGTCAGTGACAAAAACTGCCTTTTCTTATCACACTGGTACAAAAACTCAGATAAAACTGCACAGAAGAGGGTGAGGGAAAAGATGCATTGTAGGCTGACAGGCTGGGGTGACCCCAGCCAGGGGAGATGGAGGTCTCTGAGAGCACCTGGCTGCAGCCCCCAGCCCCTCTGGAGTGTGGAGTGACCCAGCCAGGGGAGCTTGGGGTCTCTGAGAGCACTGGCCCCCTATGGGGTGGGAACAGCCCAGGCACTGAGCATGGGGTGACCCCCAGCCTCTGTCAGATGAGGTGACACCATACACAGGCTGGTAAATCGGGAATCTCATGCTTGGTTATTGCCGAAACAAGGTCATTCAAATCCAGTATTCTGGCATTTACATTTCAACAACAGTTTTCCCCTCCCTTCCATGTTTTACATGTGCAGATGGTTCTGACACATGCTACCCAATGCCTTTTTGTGGATGTAGGTTTTTGGGTTGTTTTTTTTTTTCCTTTGCAAACCAGAAAGCTGCTCTAGGAAACCTAATGGATGAATTGTCTGTTCTCCAACATAATGAAGCTGGTGCCAAGTTTCCAAGCAAGAGCCATCAGGAAGCTCTCAACCATAATGCTCAAGACAGAGCTTTCAGATATGAAGTGGAACAGGAATCTCGGTGCTGCCCCAGCCCAGCAGGGAGAGGGAAGGCTGTGGCACAGCTGGCAGCAGTGGCACAGCATCACCTCACTGCTTAGCAGGGCTGTGGGCAGGAGCAGGAGATGTGCAGCAGGATGGCAGCAAGGTGAGGAGAGCTGTCCTGGGGAGCACACTGAGAGCTCCCTCCCTGCACATCTTGGGTGAGCCAGCAGCAGAGACACTGGGCACACCAGCTGGCACAGCCCCATGCCAGGCTGCTGCTCACGCTGGGGATTTCTCATCAGAGACCTCCCAAGGGAAGGAACTGCTGCTAGCACCCTCAAACCAGAAAGCTTGAACCACCTTCAGTTATTGTCTCAGCTCACCAAACACAGCCCCTCAGAAGAGGAGGGTTCCCCAAGCCAGCTCAGCTCTTCCCAGCCACATCGGGAGAGTGCCCAGCACCTCCTACGAGCACACCTGGAGCTCAGACCTTGGGCTGAGCTCACCTGCCCTCTCCTGGGAGAAGAGAGGGTAACTCCTGGCAAACAGGGGTTCATCCCAGTGCCGACACTGCTCTGGGGGCTGGCTCAGAGCCCATCCTGGTACCTGGGTGATGGTGCAGGTGGCAGTGACCAGGGCACAGGTGATTAAGGTGTGGCTTCCTGCAGAGACAGGCAGAGCAAACCCTGGGGTTCTGCTGCAAAGTGCTCTGAGCACCCAAACCTCGGGCTGAAAATAGGCCAGGAAGGGTGCTCTGGAGGCACCACTCACAGGCAAGAAAGAGGGAAATACCTTTTCCTTTTCTTTGCTCTACCACCAGCAGAGTGCCAGAGTGAATCCATGCTGTGGTTGTGTCATCTCCTCCTCCTCCTCTTCCTCCCAGGTGTGAGCAGGGATTTGCTGCCCTCAAACACATCTCAGCCAGGTCCCAGCTGGACTGCACAGCTGAGACACACCATTTCCTACAGCAGGAACCTGCTTGGGCATATCAAATGGGCCTAAATAGGAAGACAAAACCATTTACATAGTAGAAATTCCCCAGCTGGACTCTCTGCTGGGTCTTATTACAGCCTCCATGTCTGGACAGTTTTGTATTATCATATTTTCTAGAATATTGGATAAAGATGACAACAGGAGAAACAGTGAGGAAAATGATAATAACCTCAGAAAAAAAAAAAAAACAGATTATTGATCATGAAACGGAGACAGTTACAGATTCAAAATGAAAGTTTGGTTTAATTTCTCATGTTCTCCAGTCTCACAGGTCCCAAACAGAGTCTCTGTTTGATCATTTGAAATATTTGATTGTTAGGTTTTCCAGAAAGAGATGAGAAGTCTTAGTTCCAAGTTTATCCAAGTTGATCCACATGTTCATTTACCTTCGCAATGAAAGCGCACAGGATGGAAGCAGCCTGGCTGGGCAGGTCCCAGCACAACACAGCAATCATCCTGCCTCCCACAGAATGGTAAGAGGGCTTTTGCTCCTTGAGCCATCCCATTGGAAGGATGGGGCAGACATGATCTGCCTGTAACCACTACTTTTGACGGCTAAAAAAAGTTAATTAGAACTTCCGAAACAATGACATCCCATATCTCAAATATGATTCATCCTGCGTCTGCACGAGTCTCCTGAGGGTCATTTTCATAGCAAATTAATCTCTCTAATATCAGACTGAAGTTATCAGCAGTGACACCATGGCCACAGTGGTGGCAGCAGCAGTGGCCATGCTGCAGAGGCATGGGGGTGAGGCTGATGGTATTGAGTCTGACAACACAAAAAATTAGATAAAATTAAAATAGCTCAAATGGCACCAAGTACAACAGAGGCTTTTTCAGCCCCTGGCCATGTCTCTGGACACAAGCTCTGTTCCTTCATCCTTCCCTCTGGAACTCATGGGGACAACACCCCTGGACTGTCCTGCAGCACTCCAGAGGTGCTGCTGATGGAGACCAGGACAGACCCCCCAGTTCCAGCTGCTCCCAGCTGTGGAGACAGGAGCTGCAGTGGCTGCTCCTGGGGCCTTCTGGGGGCAGAGGGGATGAGGGGGTACCCAGCTGGCCAACATGGACACAACAGTGGCCACTCTGCCCTGCCTTCTGCCCCCAGCCATGGAGGAGACGCCCTGGTGCTGCTGAGTTAAACACCATTTCCTTTAGCTTGCCTTCCAGCGCCCGGTATTGCAGCTGGAGGTCCTGAGCAGTGTTCAACAGGGACACTTCAGCAGGCACACCATGCACTGGGAGCTGGGTAAATAAACTACAGCGAGGAGCTGCTCTAACTCCTCAGCAGCCTCTGCCTCGGAGACCATCACTGCCTTTTTGGAGCTCTAAGCCATTCCCTGAATACATCCTGGAAGTAAATTTGTCTGCTGCCTGCTTGCAAGCAAGTCAGATAATAGTTCATATTTTTCTTGGCAAGATGAGCTTCATAACTGGGTTCTAGCAAATATACTCTGGGATTTATACACTCATTTCATAGGCCATCAAAATTCTACAATATTTGACCAAATTTTTCTTTTTTGGCAAGCACTCTTGCCAGAAGGTTCATTAGCCAAGATTTGCAAAACTGGAGGAAAAATCAATGTTAGTACAGGCAGAGCAAATTCATTTGCTGATTAATTCAGGGATTGCGGGTATTTTCTTTAGCCCCAATTGTCTCTGGCAATACACAGGATGTGGCAACTGTTGAATCTCAAAGCCTTTAGCGTCACTCACAAACCAGGCTGAAAACATGGCCAGGCTGGAATTTCATTAAGCACAGGGAGGCATTTTGCTCCGAGGGTGACCAAGCACTCATTCACCATGCCTGAGACAGACACACACCCACCAGAGCCTGAGAGCAGCCCCACCACCACCACCACCCTCCTCCTGTAATTACAAAACAAACTATGCAACAAAATAAATGAGGTTGGTAATTTGTTATCGTTCTGCTGCTGCAGCAGCATGCTGAGGGTTGTAAATTAGGTGCTGTATTAAAAATGACAGAATCACTGTGAGTTCTGCACAGAGAGGGGGATTTCACTGAGGTGTTTGTGCATCTCAGCATTTGCACACAGCAACAGCATAGAGGGAAACAGCAACACAGAAACACTGAGAGGCCGCGATGCTGCTTAATAATGCACAAGAACAGAAATCAGAGGGGGAATTCTTATGTGGGTGCAGTGTGTGTTGGAGCAGAGTCCTGACAGTGGCAGCAAGGCAGGAAGGTGAGGGGAGGTGGCACCGGGTCCCCAGTCAGTGGGCAATGGGCACTGGGCAGACAGCAGGGGATGGCAGGCAGTGGGCATCCTGAGAAAGCCACATTCCACAGGGATCCCTCCCGAGCTGCACTGCTGCCCTGCAGGAGCAATTCTGAGCCATCCTCAGACAGTGCATCACCTGTCAGAATGCCCTCTGTCACCTGGCCCCAGGGGCACAAGGGGCCCATAAACAGATGGAGGTGGTCAGAGCCATCACCTGTGCAGCACCTTGGGGAGCACAGCACCCAGGGCGTGCCAAGGGCAGCAGGAGCACAGCAAAAGGGAACACAGGGACAAAATGCTGGCAGGTCAGCATGATGCTGAGACTGCAGACCAACGCAGCCAGAACAATCCAATGAGCCTGGAAAGCAATAACTGAAGTGCTGTCTGGCTGAAACACACAGAGCAGCAGCTCAGACACTGCTTGTTTATGACCCTTTGCACTTCCCAAGGGGTTTTACTCGGGGTGATCCCACACTCTGAGGCAGGATTACCCTCCCTCCCTCCCTGGGTTCTGCCGAGCACACAGCCCCGTATGGATTATTGAGCTCCTCATTTGCCATGCACTCTGGGCGATGGCAATCTGTGTGCTGAGAGGACAACCTGCCGATTACTCAATTTCCATGTGCATTATTAACGTGGCACATCGAGTACACACACATCAACAGCCCACGGAAAACCCTGTTTGCTCCAGACTCACACATTATGCAAAGCAAAGAAATTACTACAAAGAGGGCTTCCCCCCATTTGTTAGCAGGTTCAATTACTGGGCCACTTAACCTGTTTTAATGTTCATCTCCTTCTTGCTCCACATGAAAGCTTTATTGCCAGCACTACAATCATATAAATATAAGCTAAAGCCTGAGCCTGCTGAAGGGTGTTGGTTCCAGAGCAAGTAGAGGAGCACAGCAAGAGTTACTGAATGGGAAGGAGGCCAGCGTGCACCATGCTGTGGGTGGGTACATCTCCATTGCCATTGCAGGGACAAATTAACTCCTGGGTTTAATTAAAGGTGAAAAGCCTGGTTTAGCTCTCCTGATGCCAGCACGGCACAGGGAGGCTTAGCGAGGCCCCTGTCCCCCAGCATGCACAGAGAGTCTGTCTTTGTATTTGCCTCTGTCAGTCACACATATCTGAAGGGTTGGTAGAAAAGACGGCCATATCTCATTTCTTTCCAGGAATCAGAGAGCAGCTTTCATTCAGGCACCGTGCCATTCCCTGGAGGTGCTGGCCATTCCCTCAGCAAGCAGCAAGGCTGCACCGAGGGCACCTGGTGCCCCACAGGGCTGGCAAACCCCTCTGGGCACCGGGCTCACCGGGCACCCCTGCCTGGGGCTCCACACGGACAGCTCAGCCCCGAGCTTCTTCATCAGCAGGGGCGGCAATTAAACACATCCCACTGCGGCAGCGCTTTGACCACACTGCTTTGGAATGCCACCACAGCTTGGTCACAAAACACAGAACAAATGTATGTGAGAACTTTAGAAAACTCATCAAAGTAGCACCAACATTTCAGTCTGACTCTGGGACTTTCACAGTGTTCCTTCATTCTCTTTTAGACTTCATGAAATATATTAAATACCTGAAAACTTTTTCCTGAATTTGAAAGAGATATCTATTTAGGGAGACACAGAGATGCCATCATGATTTAGTAGAACAATTCATATAAAATCAAAATTTTCAGTAGGCTTACTCAATCACACTCTGTCTTTACTTATGTAGAAGAGAAAGATCTACTTATTTGTTCAACACTTCACTTTTCAAAGAGTAACATAATAAGTGAATTGATAAGTAGTGAAAGCATTAACCGTCATATGAAGATTATTACTCTGGTGCTTGGTCATACAATTAAATTTAGTGTTTGTTTCTCTGTCTCTGTGCAAGACAATAAGATTTCCCTTATGAATATCAAAGAAGGGACTGATAACATGAGGACAACTGCTCTGGGTGGCCAATGTAATTCATTACTAACCATGCATGTCATTAAAACTAAATTTTGCAATTACCTTAAGTGACCTCAAATGCTAAGGAAGAAGGTAATATTTAGGTGTGATTACAATAAATATGCATAAAACTATCCCCAAACCAGGTCACCCATTAAAAAAAAAAAAAAAAATCAGAACTCATTTGAATAATACTGAGGTGTAAAGCTGCATCAATTTTTTTGTTGTGTGTTCTGTGATGGACAGTAATAGAGGTGTGATTACATCCAGAGATATGAATTTATAGTTCTCATTTCTGGATAATACAGCCAGGAATGCATTAATAACAACTGAGGATCAATCAAAACCAGAAATGCTTTCTGAAAAAGGGGTAATTGAGAAACAGAAAGCTAGACACCTACAACAAATGGTTCTTGAGAGAGAGACATTATTTGAGAAATATGTTGACTGTTATCTAATTAAATAGAGGAAAACATGCTGGTGGCTGGACGCGCAGAAGGCAGCCTGCAGTTGTTGCTCAGAAGTGCTCATTAGCCAGGGAGCCGTGGTGGGCTGGAGCAGCCTGCAGAGGAGCTCGGTGACTCAGGAGCTTTGCTCACCCTTGGGAGACAAGGAGCGTCTCGCAGAGAGAGCAGCACAGTTTGGAGAGCAAAGGGCTGCCTCACCAGCCAGAGCCTCCAGCACAGACAGTTCCTCTCACTCCCGTTGGAATGTCAGCGCAATGCTCACTCCCGTTGGAATGTCTGTGCGATGCTCACTCCTGTTGGAATGTCTGTGTGATGCTCACTCCCGTTGGAATGTCTGCACAACGCTCACTCCCATTGGAATGTCTGTGCAATGCTCACTCCCATTGGAATGTCTGTGCGATGCTCACTCCTGTTGGAATGTCTGCACAACGCTCACTCCCATTGGAATGTCTGTGCGATGCTCACTCCTGTTGGAATGTCTGTGTGATGCTCACTCCCATTGGAATGTCTGCACAACGCTCACTCCCGTTGGAATGTCTGTGCGATGCTCACTCCCGTTGGAATGTCTGTGCAACGCTCACTCCCATTGGAATGTCTGCACAACGCTCACTCCCATTGGAATGTCTGTGCGATGCTCACTCCCATTGGAATGTCAGCGCAACGCTCACTCCCATTGGAATGTCTGTGCGATGCTCACTCCCGTTGGAATGTCAGCGCAACGCTCACTCCCCACTGTCTCTGGTTACGTGGTGGCCAGCTCAGAGCAGGCTCAGGTGTCCGGATGGAACAGCAGGCTCCAGCGATGACAGCAATGATCGCCCTGTCCCCTGCTTCACCAGGCTGTGCTTCACAGCTCACACATAACTCTGTGACAGGCCCTAACAATGGGAAGAAGCTGATCCAGTTCAAGCCAGCTCAGCTGTAATTGCGCTGTGTAGATGACCAGGCTGTCCTCCCAGCAAAGCTGGGCTCTGTCATGCTGCCCCGCGTGCCCGGGGGCTCTCAGGGCTGCTGCCACATCCTGCAGGCACCAGATCCTGGTGTAACACTATTCCTGGCTGGTTTTCCAGCCCAAGATCTTCCTTTCCATTCATTTTTACCACAGCATCCCTGTATACCCAGGCCTCACAGCAGCAAGCCACCATTGCAGAGACAACTGAGCACTGCCACACTTATTGAATCCATTGAATGCTTCCTTGATCACCTGAATTGTTGGTGATCCAAACCCATTTAATGTCCCCAGGAGATTCAGTTCATCAAGGTGGTACAATATGTGATCTACAGGATGTGACTGGTGCTGTTAAACTGACTACAAGATAATTAGATGCTAATGTCACCACTGTGTCAAGACGACAAGAATGTCACCCTCTAACACATCTGTATAATTTCTGAGTGACTGCAATGTCACCTTGGAGGTTGTGTAAGGCACCCTGATGGCATGATTGCAGGGCTGCCCCATGAAGGGTGGGCAGAGCAGGCACCAAGAGCAGTACAGGGGTGGAAAACTGTCTCACCTACCACAGCACAAAACCTGCAGCCAAGGGCAAGGACATAAATGCTGGCCTCAAACATGTTAATTAATGTCCCCCTGAAGAATGAGGACAAAACCTGAGATATTCTTCTACACTCTCTATTTAAATGTCACAGATACATAGAATAATGGAATCACTGGCTTGGGTTGAAAGGGGCCTTAAAGTTCATCCAGTTCCACGTCCTGCCATCGGCAGGAACATTGTCCCAGGTGCTCCAGCCCCAGTGTCCAGGCTGGCCTTGGGCACTGCCAGGGATCCAGGGGCAGCCTCAGCTGCTCTGGGCAGCTTGTGCTTTCTGAGCTCCTTGCCAGGCCAGACACTGATTTCTCCCAAGGGGGATTTGGGTGACAGCCGCCTCTGGGGAGCCCCGTCTCCTCACACCTGCCGGTCTCCCCACCAGCTGCAGCCACAGCAGCCCAACACAGCCCCTGTGCAAACAGGGAAAGCCCAGTCAGCAACAAACACCTGGTGTGACAAGGAGAGGCCCTTCACAAGGAACTCCACACTGCCAGCAAGGACTTCACATGGATGATTCCACCTCTGACTCCTCAGTGAAGCAGCTGCAATAAAAGGCTGCAATAAAAGATTTCAATGGCCTTTGCAGCATCTGGACCAAGACCAGCTCCTGTCCCATGTGATCTAATGAGAGGGTAAATGAGAGTTCAGCGCCCACCATGCATCCAAACCTTCTGCTTTTATGGGGTCTGGTATGTAGAAACTGTTCTCTTCTCTACCACAAACCTGAAGTCATTTAATCTCAGCTGGATCTTATCAGCTGTGATGTACCCATCAGCTCTTTGACACAGAAATCAAAGAAAACACTCGAAATAAAAGTAGACAGACATAGTATGACAGAGGAAGGGGTTATCAATAAAATATTATGAACTTTAAATGCGCAAATATAGTCCAGAATCCCATTCTTTTTTTTTTTTCTCAAATAAAATGCTGTTACAGACAGATGCCCTGTTCATAACAAAGATCATCAGGAGGAGCCCCATGGCCTAGAACAAACCCATTCATACCTCCCCTGGCCTTGAATTTAATTGAGCAGTCAATATTGGCCTTAGTGTTTTAATTATATGCTGAAAACTTTCTTAATTAAGGACATGTAGAATGGATATGGACACTTAGAAGTGCAGACACAATCTCTGTCTTGTAAATCCATTTGCCTGTGGTTTATGAGATCGGGGCCCATGCATCACCTCCAGTTCCCGTCCAGCACCTCCAGCTCCTGTCCAGCTCCTCCAGCTCCTGTCCAGCTCCTCCAGCTCCCACCCAGCACCTCCAGCTCCCACCCAGTACCTCCAGCTCCTGTCCAGCACCTCCAGCTCCTGTCCAGCACCTCCAGCTCCTGCCCAGCACCTCCAGCTCCTGTCCAGCACCTCCAGCTCTCCTCCAGCACCTCCAGCTCTCCTCCAGCACCTCCAGCTCCTGCCCAGCATCTCCAGCTCTCCTCCAGCACCTCCAGCTCCTGCCCAGCATCTCCAGCTCTCCTCCAGCACCTCCAGCTCTCCTCCAGCACCTCCAGCTCCCGCCCAGCTCCTCCAGCTCCTGCCCAGCTCCTCCAGCTCTCCTCCAGCTCCTCCAGCTCCCGCCCAGTACCTCCAGCTCCCACCCAACACCTCCAGCTCCCACCCAGCTCCTCCAGCTGCCCTCCAACACCTCCAGCTCCCACCCAGCACCTCCAGCTCCCACCCAACACCTCCAGCTCCCACCCAGCACCTCCAGCTCCCACCCAGCTCCTCCAGCTCCTGTCCAGCACCTCCAGCTGCCCTCCAACACCTCCAGTTCCCCTCCAACACCTCCAGCTGCCCTCCAACAGCTCGGGCTCCCAGGGCCATGGCCTGTGCCCACAAACACCATTTATCCATGCATGTGACCAGTTAGGTACATAATTACCACTTTATATTCACTCTCAGCTGGAGCTTTTGAGTGCTGGGCATGTTCAGAGGCTTGACACTAAAACATGCAGAGCAGTGCATTAAGGCATCAAAAAGGGTAACTTAAAAGTCATTGCCATGGCTACATGACAACTTATTTTGCAGTATAATATGTTCTATGAAATATGTATGATCCTATTCAATATATATCATTTGTTTTTAGCATTTCATTTCTGATAATAGCCTTTTAATGATAATCATGGTCTTTTAATGACTGTAATAATTAGACTCTTATACATCAACAAGTTTTATGTTAAATATGCTGAAATCCTTTAAAAATATTTATTTTTCTCTGCAGTTTAG
This sequence comes from Ammospiza nelsoni, assembly GCF_027579445.1. NCBI lineage: Eukaryota > Metazoa > Chordata > Aves > Passeriformes > Passerellidae > Ammospiza > Ammospiza nelsoni. Next base: position 36,176,506 of record NC_080641.1, read on the forward strand.
AAAGTGCTTTGCTCTTTTGCAGTGTCTGGAATCTCTTTAGAATCACATTAAAAAGTCTTCCGGGAGCCTCACTTCCTTGCCTGTCTGCCAAAGGCTTCTCATGTCTTTTTCTTCTTCCTTTAAGGATGTGATAAAGACAAGAAAAATCAAGCACCCATTTTTTGCATCTAAAATGTAATTGGTAACATTCTCCATCTTTTAACTAACCAGAAACCATTAAATCTTGGTGCTGAAGTTGTAAACAAGGGTCTCAGAACAGCAACACAACACTGAAGTTGTTCCAGACCCATCACTCCCAGCACCACTGGCTCCTGGATGTCCACACAACCAACAATAGCTCTTTGTAGACTTTGCTTTTTTCCTTGCAGAGCCAATAGTAGGCAGCTTTGTAGTCTATAACTTCCCCATTCTTCAAAACCCCATATCCTTCATTCTTTCTTGGTGAAAAATATTGAGAGCTTTCAGTGAGGTCATATATCCAGAAGGGAAACTCACGGTTCATTCGATCTTGCAGCGCCCCAGATTACACAGGGAGGTTTAATTATACATCTAACAGTTACTCATTTCAACACAGCTTTGTTAGACTTTTATTAAAGACAGGGATGGAAAAAGAGAGAATTATTTGTAATTCTCTCTACTTTTTTCTACTTTTAAAGGGAAAGCTATATGCTGTGGAAGTTTTCCCACATGTCTGCCCCCTGACACAGACCTGACCCATCTCCTCTGTTGGTCATACAAGAGTCGAGATTAATTGTTTTTCAAATAAATAGGAAATACTGCAAAAAGTTTGAAATGAACAGCACATTGCTTTGTGCCTGCCCTCCTGCAGCCTGCCCTGCACACCCCCAACAGCAGGATGACCAGGAGACAGAAGGCACATTTTGGCCTGGCCCGAAGCAGCCCATTTGGTCAATATAGGTTCTAACATTTTCAATTACGAAAAACTCAGTTTAAGCAATAATTATAGCAGATCCCCTCTATATAGTAGCAATGGAAGGAGAACACTGTCACAATTGCCTATGGCAACAACTTGAACAAAAATGGGTTAGAGGGGAAAGAACATAATTAGGATGAGACACACATGCCTGACTTTGAAAGGCAGAAAGACAGTTTCTGCCTGATGCATTAGAGAAGTGGCTCCAGAAGAGCTCAGTGAGCCCTGGGCTTATCTATCCCACACAGGACGTGGCACACAGGCTCCATGGAGCTGCTGGAGCACTGGCCAGTCTCAAAGGCAGAAGAAAACCTCTCTTCTTTCTCTGTTTCCTTCCTTTTCTTCCTTCCTTGCCTTTGAAGAAAAAATTCCCAAAAGACATTTGTGCAACCAATAGACAATAATATATTTATAACAAATAAGTGCAACAGAAACATAGGCGATATATTAAAGGAAAAAAGTGCAGTATTGAAAAGGGAAAGTGCTGGGAACGAACAGAAAATAAGAATATTGATACTGCTGCCAGGAGCAGTACAAAATAATCATTCCTGTCTTCCTGCATCAGCATCACCGTTCAGGGAGCACATCTGGAGAATGCAAAGCCAGTTTTTGCTACCCACCCCTCATTTCCAGTACAAAGCTGCAAGGTCAGAGCTTGGTGGGTGTCAGGAGTGAGCCCTGCTCAGGGTGCCCAGGCTGGGCCCAAGGTGGGTTCTGGGGCTGAGCCTGAGCCCAGCTGAGCTGCAGCACGAGGCCACCACCCTCACTGGGGAGATCCTCAGATGGCTTAAATAGCAAAGAACAAGCCCAAACCTTTAAAACAATCAGGGAAAAAAAACCCACCAAAACAAACAAACAAAAAAAAAGAAACATTTTTCAGGTACATTTGCTATCAGGGAACTTGGGTCCAATCCCATCAATGCTACTAAAAGTATCATCACTTTTAGTGTAAAGCCTGATTTACAGGACCTCATGTTCCTGTCAGAACAAACCAACCCCATCCCCCTGCCTTGCTCTTTTGTGTCTCAGGCCCAAAAATCACACCACAGTCAGAAACAGACACCTTCTCCCACTCACTGAACACTCCACTGGAGTCTTTCTGCTGAACTCCTCCACTCTGCTTCTCACCAGACATTTTTCAAAGAGTGATTTACACTAGGAGTAATAGTTATCAAATATTTGGTGATTATATCAAAAATAGAAACTTGTACACAACACTGTAATGATAATACATTGGACTTCTGCTAGCATCTCCTCCATACTTTTTGAAGATTTACTGTGGTTGGGGTTGGGTTGGTTTTTTAAAGAAAGACTGAATGTATGGTGCCATCTCCTGGACAGTATAACCGAATCTACCAACAGTTAAGTGTTTTTCTCAAAAAACCTTGAGAAGCATTTGATTTTACTTCCCTACAGTTCACAGAATCACAGACAGGTTTGGCTTGGGAAGGACCTTAAAGCCATGGCAGGGACACCTTCCCAGGTGCTCCAGCCCCAGTGTCCAGCCTGGCCTTGGGCACTGCCAGGGCTCCAGGGGCAGCCACAGCTGCTCTGGGCACCTGTGCCAGGGCTGCCCACCCTCACAGGGAGGGATTTGTCCCTAGTCTCCAATGTAAATCTCTCCTCTTTAGTTTAAAACCATTCCGCCTTGTCCTTTCACTATCTGCCAATGTAAAAAGTGACTCTCCCCCTCCCTAAGTTCCTTTAGAGACTGGCAGGGCTCTGGGCTCTCCCTGGATCCTTCTCCTCTCCAGGTGAGCACCCCCAGGTGTCCCAGCCTGGCTCCAGAGGGGCTCCAGCCCTGCAGCAGCTCCATGGGTTCCTCTGGGCTCTCCCCATCAGCTCCAGGTCCTTCCTGAGCGGGGGTCCCGAAGCTGGGCATGGTGCTCCAGCAGCCCTGCAGTGCCAGCTTGCCCACCCCAGAGCAGGGAGAAGGCAACCCAGCCCATAAAGTGGCAGCTTAGCTTCAGACCGTTTGTATAGAGGGAGAGAGACTTTTTTTCTGGGCTTTGTCAATTTATTTCTAGCAGGTATCAATGTCTGTTTAATTCTAACATACTGCCCCATGGGACTCATTAGCAGTTTAACAAACTGTCCGGGTACAAACACACTGCAGATAAAAAGACAGAATCTTAAAATATTGTATGTATGCCTGCAAAAATAATCTGGGTGAATGATGAAGGGTGTCAGGGAAGTGCTCAACCAAATCAAACATTGAAAACATTCCTGAGATGGGCTGTTTAAATATTAAATAAATACCCTGAACTTCTGCAAATGTCAAACAGGACAAATGATGGAATGCTATTTTTCCTAATCTGTTTCCCACTGTAATTATGGACTCTATACTCCAGCTAAAAAGATCATTTATCTTCTGCTAAGCATTTCAATTGCTTTGTCTCCAATAAATTGCAGATATTACCTTTGACAGGTATCTAAGCCCAGCACAGTCACAGCTGATGTGCCTAGAAAGTATTTAACATTTTTCTTACATATGACTTTAATAAAATGTTTACAAAATGTTTCACCTCTACTTTAGTGGAAGTTTTTTTACCAAATTATGTATTGCTAAAAAAATAATTTCTTTTACCCAGATATATTTTAAGGAGGCAAAGCTTATTTACAGGTAAATGGTCTGAACTGTATCCCCTTTTTTTATAATACCACCAGTGTAACAATATTTATATTAATATACAGTAGTATACAAATAACAACACACGTAAGTTATTTTTCCATGAGCTGACCTGGCCATCAGCATGCAGTGGGGACACTTCCACTGTGACACGGGTACACAGATAATTTATGCAAAATAAACCCAAAGCATAAGTAACTGCATGTGTGAGAACTGGGAAACTAATCAAGTAGAGACAGCGCTAATGAGCTGGCAGGCAGGAGCAGGGGCTGCGCCAGGCGTGGGGACAGCGGGGAGGGGAGAGCGGGAACAGAGCGGGGCACGCTCTGCAGACGGAGCAGCGGGGCTGGAAGCACCTGCGGCATCACCGAGTGCCACCCGGGAGGGGAGAGCTCAGGAAACACCTGCGGGCTCACCGAGTGCCACCCGGGAGGGGAGAGCGGGAACAGAGCGGGGCACGCTCTGCAGACGGAGCAGCGGGGCTGGAAACACCTGCGGGCTCACCGAGTGCCACCCGGGAGGGGAGAGCTCATCCCCGGGAACCGAGCAGGGCACGCTCTGCAGACGGAGCAGCGGGGCTGGAAGCACCTGCGGGCTCACCGGGAACCGAGCAGGGCGCGCTCTGCAGACGGAGCAGCGGGGCTGGAAGCACCTGCGGGCTCACCGAGTGCCACCCGGGAGGGGAGAGCTCATCCCCGGGAACCGAGCAGGGCGCGCTCTGCAGATGGAGCAGCGGGGCTGGAAGCACCTGCGGCATCACCGAGTGCCACCCGGGCGCCATGCCCCTGTCCCCAGCCCTGAGCGCCCCTCCAGGGATGGGCACTCCAACCCTCCCTGGCAAGGCCTGACCCCCTTCCAGTGAGGAATCCCTCCTGCGTGGCACGAGCCAGCACCACACCTGTTTATTTTTGCCACCCGAACCACGTAGGCATTTCCTCCCATTTTTATGCAGCATTTAAAATCCAGTTCTAAGGAAAAGGACCATAAGAGCACAGATTCACAGCACTTATCAACACATTTAATTCACCTTGAAATACCAGATATTTACTGTTCTGGGTGGGAGTATAGGAAATCTGAGCTAAATCACAGACTTTAATTTAGCAGTTATTTTTTGTGGCTATTTAAGCCAGGCAAAGCTGAGCAGCGGGTCTGGTGTTACAGGTCCATCACTGCTGAGAACAAGCAGTTTCTCACTGTGCCTCTGCAAGAGCTTAGATTACAAAAATGACATAAAATCTCAGCACTTTCATAAATATTCAGGGCTTGAGCATTTTCCATCTGAGGTGTTGGAGGGAGTCGGGCTCTTCCACTGGCAGCATAGCTCACACCACAGGTGTGGGAAACCTCTCCCTCACACAGTTTGATGGGATTTGGTGGAATAAGTGTACTCAGAAACAAATGCCCGTGCTTGTTTTTTCACCGCACTACTCTAGCACAGCCGCGAGTGAAGGGATACTTGCTCAGTGATAAATGCAGCTGGGGTTGTGTCCTGCAATCGCAGCACAAGCGAGGTGCCAGCGCTGCGGGGCCGTGCTGGAGGCGCAGTGCCAATATTGGAGCGGGACATCCTGGGCATGCTGGTGCAGCATCCAAAGAGAGATCCTGCCCAGCCCGGACAGGGGCCACAGATCCGCGGGGCCTGCAGGGCCTGGGCGCTGAGCAGAAAAGGGCTGCAGGGAAAGCCGGGACTGCCGGGCAGCATTGCTGTCAGCAATGAAAACCCCGCACGAAAGAGCAGAGGTGTAGCTCCAGCAGAAGAGAGCATCGTCCTTACTGGAGCGGGTCGAGAGCACAAGGAAGGATCAAAGGGATCTTTGTGGTGTGCATTGCTCTGATTAGGACTGTTATCCCCTGCATCACAGCCTCACACTGAGGAAGCACAGTGAAGCATTTATCTTTTTTTTCTTTAATCTTCTCTGTCAGCGGTTTACAATCACGAAAAACTATGGATTTATCGTACATTTTTTTAACTTCATAAATTCTTTTTTTTTTCTCAGTAGCTCCTATTGTGCTTTTACAGCTACTTTTTATTGTGAGATTTGTGTATAATGAGATCTTATCACAGCAAAGCCTTCTTTCATTCCCCTCTGACTGCATTTGGTATCTGTAATCTCACCAGACTCTCAATACAAACGGAACCCGCAGATCAAAACCCACAATATCCGAGGCAAGGAACCGCAGAGCGAAAAATCTTCAGCAGGAAAAACCTTCCGCTGTGTGACTCCTGCCGGTGGCTATGAGAGAAAGCAGGCGCTATCGGCCTGGTAGGTGCCGCTCCCTAGCTCCCAGCGGGGCGGGAGGGGCGGCAGACGGCAAAGGGCGAGTCCGGGAGCTGCTGGACTCTGCTCCTCAGCGGATTTACAAACCGGGCACCCGCCTGTACCCTCGGTGGGTGCAGGGAGCGGCCCCGAGCCGCGCCCGTCCGGAGCCCCGCAGAGCCGAGCCGAGCCGATCCGAACCGAGCCCAGCCCCGCACAGCGGAGCTCCGCAGAGCCCAGCCCCGGCCCCGCCCGGCCGGGCGGTCCCGAGGGTTCCGCCCGCCCCCGTCCCGCCGGCGCTTCCGGGCCGCGCTCCGGGCCGGGCCCCGGCGCTCCGGGCCGGGCATGGGGGAGCGCAGCGCGGCGCGGCGGGAGGACACGGCCCGGCGGCTGGCGCGGTTCGCGGCGCTGCGAGGTGCGGCGGGCTGGGGCGGCCTGCGGGGCCGGGCCGGGCCGTGTCCCGCGGGGCTGGGGGCGGCCCGCGGGGCCGGGCCGGGCCGTGCCGGCGGAGGCTGAGCGGGGCCGTTCCCGCAGGCGCGGCCGCCCGGCCCGGCGAGCTGTGGGACGTGGTGGTGCTGACGGCGGCGGACGCGGCGCAGGCGGGCGCGTTCCGGGAGCAGCTGGCGGAGAAGCTGCGGCGGGAGCAGCTGCCCAGGGCCGTGCGGTACCTCGTGTGCGCCGACCCGCCGGGGCCCAGGATCGGTGCGTGCGGCTCGGGGCTCCTGCGCGGCCGGGCCGCGGCTCCGGACAGCGCTCGGGGCTCGCTGCGGGGACGGCGGGCATCGGGGCGGCGGGAGCCCGTGTGGGACCGCGGGGCTGCTGCGGATCGGGCTGTGCCGCTCCTCGGAGCGTGTCCTCTGGGTGTGGGATAGCACTGACTCGTGTGTTGCACATTCGTACTTGCCTTGACCTGGTTATTTAAACAGTCTGATTATGTTTTAGTACACTACCCACTGGTGATGTAAAAGTGGTCTCGCTGCTCATAATACCTTCCTGTAAGTCTTAATTCCCATTCACTTTGATGTACAAATTAAGTAATCTCAGTATTATCTGCGGTGTAGAGTAATATGCAGAGGTTAATTCTCAGGAATCTGGCAGTTTTAAGTTGCATGAGCTCATAAAATATCCCAAACCGTTCCCTCAGATCCCAAACGTTTCTTATTTCCATACTGTAAATGTCAGGAGTACTTCTGAACACTGCCTTGAATCCATTACTAGGCTTTTATGTGACTTGTTTCTTACAGGAGCTGTTTTTTGTGGCTGAGTTATGGCCTATTTGATTGATTAAATGCTTCAGATGGTGGGGCTGTGCAGAGGTGACTGGGAGGGGAAATCACAGAGATTTCTCTGGAACTGTCTGCTCAGGATGCCATCCCCTCAGAGAGCACAGGCTTCCAGAGGGACTGTCCATCAGCTTCTGTGTGTGATCTTATCAACCGTGATATGGTAGAAAGTCTATCCCATCTCTCTGGCTGGGCACCAGTACACGTCACCTGTCAGAACAGGTCTTACTGGAGCTCTTCTCACAGATGCTAAAATGCTTTTCCTTTAGGAAATGGTGGATCAACTCTTCATGCTCTTCGGTGCTTGGAAGAGCAGTATGGTGATCAGTGGACTTCCTTCACTGTGCTGCTAATCCATTCTGGTAAATTTTATATATTTTACTATAAAGTGATACCTGTTCTTTTGTCCTTCCTTAAAATAATAAAGTGGCAGAGGAGCTGGAGATCCAAAATACTGTTCCCTGAGAAAAGTAACCCATGTGTCTGATAATTTGAAATTAGGCTAGTGCTTGCCAGATGTTACTGTCACTTCAACACTTTTTCTCAGCACCTAAAGTTGCTCAGTCAGTGAGAAAGATGTGATTCACAGGTGTGATTTAAATTTCTGCCTTGAAACATCCATTTAAGGAACACAACCCTCCCTCAGGGGACCTTGGGCTCCTCATGCCTCTGGGCAGGCTGAATACTTGCCTTCTCATCCACTGAGTCAGGCCACTTCCAGATGTGGGAGAGCATCAGTGCTGCAGAGGAGAAAGAAACCAAGTGATAACAAGTGTTGTGACCAAACCTTGGCCTATTTGACCCATCACTGGCTTAAAATTCCCATGAGGAATGTGGTGATTCTCCTCCAAGCACAAAGCGGGTAATGTTTGCTTTTGTCACTTCAGCAATAGATAGCTCTGAAACAAAAAGGTAACAAATCAATCACAGTTTTAATATGAGCTAAATAAGGCGGGCTGGGTTTTGGACATAAGGTCAGATGTGCTCTGAGACTTGGTGTATGACCAAGCTGAGAGGTTGTTAACGCTTTTGTGTAGCTGTGAAATAGCTGCCTAGGTTTAGTTTTTTGCTCACTTACGTGCAGTGTCTGTGTGGAACTGAAAGAGTCTTTTTCCAGGTGGTTACAGCCAGCGTTTGCCAAGTGCAAGTGCCCTGGGCAAGATCTTCACAGCCCTGCCGCTGGGCGAGCCCGCGTACCAGATGCTGGAGCTGAAGCTGGCCATGTACGTGGACTTCCCCCGTCACATGAAACCAGGAGTGCTCGTCACGTGCTCGGATGACATAGAGCTGTACAGCACCGGAGTCACAGAGGCCATCACCTTTGACAAACCTGGCTTTACTGCCTTGGCCCACCCCTCAGATCTGGCAGTCGGGACCACGCACGGGGTGTTTGTGCTGGATCCGTCCAGCTTTTCGGGAAAGGGAGGGCTGGAGTATGGATCATGCTATCGCTTCCTGCACAAGCCTGACGTGCAGACCATGCGGCAGAGTGGTGCAGTGTGCGTGAGGAGGGGTCACCCTCAGCTCGGCTCCCCTGGGAGCTGCGGAGACTCGGCCGTGGCCTCGGAGTGTGTGTACACAGACAGTGTATTCTACATGGACCGCAGCACTGCCCAGCAGCTGCTGCAGTTCTATAAGCAGATGGGCACTCTTGGCTGTGAAATAGATGCGTATGGTGACTTTCTCCAGGCCCTGGGGCCTGGAGCCACCCCAGATTACACCAAAAACACAAGTAATGTCTCCAAGGAGGACCCAGGGTTGGTGGCAGTGCGGCAGCAGCTGTACTCCCTCCTGCAAGGCACCGCCCTGAATGTCATAGTCCTCAACAACTCCCAGTTCTACCACATCGGGACTACTCAGGAGTATTTGTTTCATTTTACTGCTGAGAGCAAACTGAGATTTGAGCTTGGCTTGCGGCCTGTGGCTTTTAGCATCTTCCCTGACTCAGCCAAGACCTTGGATCAGTTGAGCATCATCCAGAGCATCCTTGAGCCCGGGTGTGTGATAGGGCCTGGCTCTGTCGTTGAATACTCCAGAATTGGGCCTGAAGTCTCAGTAGGGAAAGGCAGCATTGTTAGTGGGTCCTACATAAATTTCAATGTGGACATACCCTCACACTGCTTCCTGAGTTCAGTAAGTGTGAAAATGACTGATCGAGTGGAGTATGTCACCATGGTGTTCGGTGTACGCGACGACTTGAAAAAGTGTGTGAAATTGCTGTCAGATATACACTCCCTCCAGTTTTTTGGAGTCACCTTGCCAGAATGCCTTGACCTCTGGAGCTTAGAGGCTTCAGACCAGCTCTTCTCCAGAGACAACACACGTCTGGGGCTGTGGACTGCAAGGATTTTCCCTGTTTGTTCTACTCTGAGTGAATCGGTTAGGATGTCCCTGAACATGCTGAATTCTGTGCAGCACAAGTCAGCTTTCAAACTGAGTGGCTTTCAGCTTCTGTCTGTTGAAGAAATGCTCACCTACAAAGATGTGGAAGACATGCTGAAGTTTAGGAAACAAATTTATTATGAAATCTGCCTACAAAGACAAAAAGAGAAGTCTGATTATAGAATGAACGGTACTTGATCAAACCTCCTGTTTTCATTTGTGGACAATTGATTACTTCCCTGCTTGTAAGAATCCTAAGGGAGAAGTACACAGATCTCTTCTCTGATCTCATTGAAGTAGAAATGAAGGAATTGCATAACATTAATAAAGCAGCAAATGCAAATAAAGTGTTCTTTGATTAAAACAGGGAAATATTTCAGATCTAAAAACAGTATTTGGTGACCTTTTGTGGGTTGGATGTTGTGTCTTGTAGCTTTTTGTCAGAATACAATAGAGAAAAAAATGTCTATTTGGCTGAAAACAGCTTTAAAAGCTTTCACAGGGTAGAATAGTAGCAATGTGGAATAATACAACAACTTATGTTTCCCTCTTTTTATGCTGCCATTTTGCAATACAGTTTCAGACAGTAGTTAGGTGGAGGTAAAATGATTAAAAGTGCTTTTAATTCAAGACATCTTGTCCTGGGCATTAATAAATTTTTCTCTTTTGTTTCTTAACTTTTTATTCTTTCTTGGTTTTTGTCAGAAGAAAAAAGATTGGCATGAGTGATTATTCTTCCCCTTGTGACTCATAGTAGTGGGGTCAACACCAGTCATCAAGACATAATGATTTATTTTTTTTCTAGTAGTTGTTGGAAGCTGGCAGTGTGATGGAGAAGCTGCCAGCTCTTTGTCACCCACGAATTGACTGATGTGTGCCTTGCAAAAAGAAGCACCTTGTATTTCTCTAAACTGAGCTGTTGCAGTCTTTGCTGTCCTTGGTGGGGCAGAGCAAAAGCCAGAGAGGTTTGTTGTGAGTGGCCCCACAGTACTTATCTTCTTGACAAACCCTCTTCCCCTTCTTCCCCTTCTGCAAATAAAGTTAATATTGAAGTCCTCCTGTTTCTACTTTAGATGCCCAAGATCCAGGTCCAAACAGATAAATCTGCTGGTTTTAGGAGTATGCTGTGCAGTGTATCAGCATGATTTGGCTGTAAATGTGATGCATCTTTTTCTCTTGAATGTCTCTGTGGGTTTTCATGTTTTATTTAATGTCTCATGATGACAGTGTTTATCTCCCTGCTGACTGAAATCCCAAATGACACCTTTCTTATGCCACCTACGAGGCAGCAGAGTAAGGTCCCCTGAGCATTACCCACCCTTCTTTAACTGGCAGTAGGTTTCTTCTTCGTTAATAAACCTTCCAAGAAGAAATAGAAAGAAGTTAAATGTGGAGGTTGGGAATTGCTGGAGTTGGCTTCAAAGGAATAAGAATTTCTGAGCAAATAGTCTAACAGTCAGTATGAATTACTAGTTAAACAATGGAAGCAGTAGGTTTGGGAACACTCAAGTCCAAGATAAGCCCTTTAAGTCAGAAAGTGAAAGTAGTCATAGAGCATGGAGTTGTCATTTGTATATCGTCCTGTTTGCATGATTTATTAATCTATTGCTGCACAAAAGATTTTAGGAGAAACATGTTTGATGCAGACTTTGCATCTTGAGTTGGAGACCAAACTTTGGTTGGTACAGACTTCCCTGAGGGTTGCTGTGCTGCCAGCTGAGTTCTCTGAGTGTTTGGTGACAGTGAAATGCATCCTTTTAACATGGTTATCCACTTTAACTGATACAATTGCATTTGTTCTGAATTCCAGGTATTGATTTCATTACTGAAAGCAAACTGGATAAAAATAGGAAGTGGATTTGTTTCTGGTGCATAAGTATTGGCAGAATGAGGAAAAGTGGTGACGGAACAACTTGTGGAAAAGGTTGTGGTAGGTGGGGCCAGCAGCAGCTGCTGTGGTTTAGGGAGCAGTGTGAATTCCAAGGCAAAAAATAAAGGAGTGTCATCCTGGTGGTAGCCATGGACCAGCACAGCTAGCCCCCAGGTCAGATCTTGAGGCAAAGGTTTTAAGGAAAAAAGAAAGTCTGTTGTAATGGAATAAGCATGGATTTACCAGGTAAGAAACATTGCACTGCTTTAATTCTGAGTGTCACCCACTGCTTTCCTCTTACTCTGAACATTTTTGTCTCAAATTGAGAAGGCAGATTTCAGTCAGTATTAGCCCTGGATAGCATCAGCAGGCTTAATGGATTACTCTACGGGTATGGGAATATCTAGTGGTGTACGATTCCTCATTTTTACATTGCAATCAAGTTTAATGTAAAATGTTATGAAAAACATTGTATATTTTATTTACAGACAGCTATACTAGTTATTTTCCCCTGTGATATATTCAAAAGCCACGTGGATGTGGCACTTGGAGACAGAGTGGTGGCCTTGGCAGTGCCAGCGGAGTGGTTGGGCTTGATGGTCTGGGAGGGCTTTTTCAGTCCAAATGCTTCTTTGATCCTACAGTTCTCTGTATTGCAGCTATTTGTGAAGTGTGTACATTTTTAGCTATAACAAATAGCAGTCCTTACAGCAAAGATCATGCTACAGTGTGAGTGCATCTTATTAAAATCAGAAAGCCTGCAGAGCAGACCCTTCCTGACAACAATAATCCAAGGCTGAGGTATTCAATCCATGTATGTATTTTATCCTATTGCATTTACAGCTCTGGGTAATCTTTGTATTCCACAGTCAGCTGTTAATGTAGATGACAACAATTTTCTCATGCAGCCGGCTGGGATAAGTGTGTCCCAGGGGAACTGAGAAACTTGTGCAAGGCCACCCAGTAAAAGTCCACAGCAAGGTCAGTAATTTGGGGGTTGCTGGTTTCCAGTACCAGGCCCTTAAAACAAGACCATCACAGCATCCTGGCCCATGATTTTCCTGCAGTCTGAGTGATGAAGGATGCAGTCGTGAGAGTGCCAGGCATGCAGGACCTCTGTGGATGTGAGTCATCTACTGAAACCTAGAGTTTGATTTTGTCTGATCCTCACAGTTTCCCAGATGGGTGCAACGTTCATATATCCTCTAGATCATTGCCTGGCTCCATCTCTCCTGAAATGCAATTTGGGCTGGTACAATCTCAAACAAACTCAAGATGAGCTTTTAATGATTTTTTTCATGTCAGCTTTCTTTATTCAATTAGTTTTGCTGTGTAGTGCAATAATAGGGCTCATAATGAACATGATTGCAATGATTTCCCTGAATGCCTTGAGCAGGCGCCGTGATCAGCAGAGGTTTAGCCCTGCTGTCTGTGCTATCCTGAAACCTGAGAGGGGGTATTTCAGTGACCTTTGGTGCAGGAAACTGAAACCTGAGAAATTGGGCCCTTAACAAAGAGCACAAGGGAGGGCAGCTGAAATAAAAATGAGCAGCTGAGAAGAATCTGTGCCAGAAGGATTTGGGGAGCTGGCGAGAGGAAGTAAGCTCCAAGGATCAGTTGGATCTGCAGAGTGATGTTCGTGCTTTGTCAGGGTGCTTTTGCTCGAGTTCACAAGTTCCAGCCTCCTCTCGTTCCCAAACCTCTGATGTAAGAGCTCTGTTTTTTGCTCTCTGCACTTGAGCCCCCGTGCAAAGACCTCTCTAATGTTGTGGAGCAAAAATAACAGCGCAGTGCTGCTGTGCACTCTGTTCATCTGCTGCCACGGGGGAGCCACTGCGAACACCTGCTCCCTTACAAGGGCCAGGGTTCCTCCACTTTCTTCTTGAAAACATGTGTTTTCTTTTAGCGCCCTTTTCATTACCTGGGACATACCTTAATGTCACCATAACGGCAATGAACTTTATAGGAGCAGCTTACAGCTTCCTCAAGTAAATGATAGATGTGGATAGTGTTAACTGTGGGTGTGTTCTGATTATCTGAAATAAAGATAATTTCAAAAGACTTACTCCTGTAAGCCCTCCCTGCAAAGGACATTTAAAACCTCAGCTCTCCCAGTTGTTTGGAGACTGGATGTGGGAATCAGTTGCCAGGCTGGTGCCCTTGTGCAAATCATTGGTCAAATATCACAGGATACACCGAGACAGCAGTTCAGACTCTTCAGACAAAGATCCTTGGGTTCATATGTAAGTTTCTGCGAGTAAAGGGACAGGCTGGTAGTGCCAGGAGTTCAAACTCTTCTGAAATAGATCCTTGGATTGGTGTGTAAGTTTGTGCAGGTAGGCACAGGCTGGTAATGCCAGCAAGGTTGTTACAGCAGGCTGCAGCATGTGGGAGGATTTAGAGATGTGTGTTCTGTTAACTTGTCTGCTTGCCTGAAATCCTTCACTGCGATGAGAACTCACACACACAACAGCTGCCAAGGTCAATCACCTCACTTTAAATACATAAATATATCAATATAAATATTTATGTGTGTATGTTTGCATTTCACTTTGAATTCTATATTGCCCTTCCTGAGTGCCATCCCCAGATGCTCCCAGTGCCACCCCCTGTGCCAGGGGGTTGTGAGGGGCAATCATCCCTGGCCTCTCTGAGCTGGGCACCCCTGCGCTCCTTGGGGATCCTCACAGAACACCTGGGATTCAGGTGCTCAAATTCCCTTTTCTCTACAAAATCAGCAGCAAGCTGCCAAATTACCACTTCCCACTAGTTGTAAGTGCTCCGCAGATGAAGGCAAGTGTTTGTGTGGGAATGAACTGGGGATTTTAAGCAAGCTCAGTGGGTGTTTCTATGACTTTAGCCCAGTGGACAGCACAGGCTGTTTCGCTCCATGCTATTGTTGCATGACATTCCTCTTGGCACAACGTTTATTTTTAGCCAGAGACTATCACAAGTATTTTTCAGCAGGACTGTCACTGCCCCTGAACAGGGAATCATATTACTGCAAGAACTTTGCTGAAACAAAGAAGATAAATTGGACAAATGGGAAATTATAAATCTAGACCAACCCAGACTTGCACGGGTAACTAATGTCACTTTTTTACAGGCAGTGTGCCATCCATCCATCAGAAAGGAGCAAATGGTATTTCAGGAGATAACTCATTCCTGGTTTACTCTTGAGTTCAAGGCTCAGGTATTGTTCTTGACTTAACCCAGATACAGGCTGTGAAAGAAGACAAAAAAGCCAAAAAATCTACTAAACTAAATTTATTTGGGGCAATAATATAAGATCATAATAATTTGTATACTATGTTGATTTAACTCATACTTCATGAGAAAAACCTTTAAGTCTCTAACCTTTTTCTGCTGTGTGTCTGTTGAGGAAAAAAGAACTAACAAATGCAACCTGAACTTTAAGTTTTCTCTTGAATATTATTTAATATTAAAATACATATGCACTGTCTCTGAAATCCTTGTATATGGTTCTATATTAGCTGCAGTAGGAACAGTTTAATAGCTGTAATATTTTAAACTTTATTAGAAATATATGTGAAACTGTACAATTGGACGTTTAAAAATCCAGTGTTTTGGTTACTGCGACATTGTTATTTCTGTGCTTTGAAGTGTTTAATCAGTTTGGAGTTTTTGTTGTAGATGAATGGAAGAAGAAAGTCAGTGAATCCTATGCCACAGTCACGGAGCGCTTGGAGGACGACCTGCAAATCAAGGAAAAGGAGCTGGCAGAGTTAAAGCACGTTTTCAGGTAAAATATTCTGTGAATCTGTTTATCGATTTATTTAAAATGACTATTTGTTATCAAACAGTGTTTCCAGTTTCAGGTGTTTTATATGGACAGAGTTTCTCCTGTGTGGAATGCATGTTCCTTATGTCTATTTTTGGGAATATGTCATCACAGTGCTGGCTAGAGCCCCACAGCAGAGTACCAAAATTAGTGGCAGCTGATTATTAATGCCAATATTTTACAACACACACTTATATACTTTTGTAAAATAGGTAGCTCTAGTACAATGTCTGATTTTGCTGTGCACTTTTCAGTTTTGCTGGCGTGTTTCTGCAGACAGGAATATTGCTGAAGTGTACCACTGTGAGCAAACACAAAAGCAGTGGATTCAAAGTTAGGATGGGACTGGTTTTCTCAGGACAGCACATGCTCACACTCAGGCTCACCCAGCTGAGTAACACAGACCTGTTCGTTACCTGCAAAGCTCCAGTGCAGCCAGCTCCCAGCTCACAGACTGGAAAGGAGCTGAGAAAAGTATCGAAACTTCTTTTTTATTGTAACCTTGTTAAATACCTGTAATGGTTGCTCCTCCCTCAGGGTGGGTTTATTGTTACACAAATCCGAGTGTTCTGCAAACTCAGGGTCACGGGTGTGCTGATACTGGATGGAAACTTCTATGGGCAGGCCAAAATTGAGATTCTCCAAAGCAATATTAACTGTAGGTGTATTTTGTTTTCAACAAATATAATTACTTAGAGTGTCTGATGGATCACTAACAAATTAGTCTGTGCTGAAGGAAACCCACAAGGCTCAATGACAAAAGCTAAAATGTCCGAGTACTGTCTCATTTAACAACCTGTAAGCAAGCACAGTGATCACTGCCCCTGTCATTTCATCTGTGGAGTATAAACCCACTTTTTGATAGGCTTTTCCTGGTTATTCTTTTCATTTAGCAAGATGGCCCCTGCTATATGCATGTCCTACTCATTGATTTTAAAATCAATACACATATTTTAAAAATACATCATACTTATTATTACATTAATATAGACGTGTAGTTTATATGGATTGTTTATATTTTTAAAGAGTCTTTCTTCTGATTTCCCCTAATTTAGATAAATTTAGAATGTATATATTGTGATTGCATAGCCAGATTTCTCAGAAAACAATAAATCTGGACCACTCAACATGATAGTAGTAAAGTATTTCTAGATTTACAGACTGTACCCTGGGTATAAATTCAACCTCGCATCTCAAAAAAAATTGCATTGAGATTTCTCTTTTAAATGTTTCCTGTATGCAAGAGGCTGTGCTGAAAGATGAAAGAAATACTCATCTGTGAAATCCCTTTTTCAGCTCTGATGAAGCCTTCTGCAAAGTGAACCTGAATTACCGCACGGAGAGCGGGCTCTCGCTGCTGCACCTGTGCTGCGTCTGTGGGGGTAGGTGTGGGGCCCGGCACCCTGCCCCAGCGCGGGTCTGCCATGGCTGGCCGAGGCCTGGGCCCTCAGGGAAAGCCTCAGCTGTGTGTGGGGTAGGTGTGGGGCACGGCACCCTGCCCCAGCGCGGGTCTGCCATGGCTGGCCGAGGCCTGGGCCCTCAGGGAAAGCCTCAGCTGTGTGTGGGGTAGGTGTGGGGCACGGCACCCTGCCCCAGCGCGGGTCCGTTCTGGCTGGCAGAGGCCTGGGCCCTCAGGGAAAGCCTCAGCTGTGTGTGGGGTAGGTGTGGGGCCCGGCACCCTGCCCCAGCGCGGGTCTGCCATGGCTGGCCGAGGCCTGGGCCCTCAGGGAAAGCCTCAGCGGGAGCAGCAGTTCCCAGCAGGGCTCTGAGCTGCCCTGCCCGAGGCTTCAGTGGAGCCCAACAAGGGCTGATCCTTCCGTCTGACCAAGGCTCTGTGCATGATGCAGCATGATCCACTGCAGGTGTTCAGCTCATCCTAAATTGCTTCTGATTGATCAATCCAAACCCATCGCAGAGCATTTCTGGCTCCACATTTCTGTCCTGGCTCGGGCTCCAGGACAGGAACCTTGTTGTAGCGGCACTTTGTGGTACTTACACCACCAACTTTTCTACCGTAATGAAAATATCTGTATTTCATTTCACATTGATTAAAAGAAGAATTACTGAAATGCTTTGCTGAGAAGCATCAGCTGATAGGGCTTTTCCAGATAGCGCATCAGAATACACAAGGGAGGAGGGCAAGATGTGTTCTGGGATGCTCATACAAACATACTAATGGTGGGATTTTCCACTTGGATCCACACAGCTGCTCTGTTATCCACAAAAAGTCATTAGTTCATGTACTTGCTTTGCTCTTGTTATACAATTTTCAGCAGATACTGGCTGAGAGAGGCAGAGACTTTTACCCTGAGGTTTCAGCTCTGCAAAGTACTGACATGCATAAATGATTTTATCAATCTTAGTTAGATGTTCACTATGAGGAACAACCTGATCCTGCACTACTGAAAAATGAGTGGATCTTTACTTGTCATTTTTGAGTGCAAGATCCTATCCAAAGATGGCATCAATACATGGGAACATCAGTGCAGATGGGGTAGCTGAGAGGAAGTTTAGGAAAACACACACTTATCATTAGTTCTGTGAACACTCAGAGAAGGGCAAAGAACTGCTAGATCTGACATTGTCCTTGGCTATTGTCACAAATGCTCAAAAGGCAGATGAATTTATTGAATTTATGTATTTATTCACTGTGTGTCAGAAAGGTCAGAGCAAAGCTCCTGGCCTGGACCACATAAATGGAGCCACATTAGCACTGCCCAAAATGACTGTCCTTGTGAGGATGTCCTGTGTAGGGAGAGCAATGCTCCAGTTCTGAGATGGCAAAGGAGCTCAGTGACAGGGAAACCAGAGGCTCCAGAAGCACCTTCTGGCTCATGGAGCTCTCTGCAGCATGCTCTGCATGCCAAAGGAGGAGTTTGCTTCTCTAGAAGCTCAGCTACCCTTACCAAACCCTCATTAAAGTGTGAACAAACAGTGAGCTGGCATGTGGCCAGACCTGCAGTTGTCCCAGCCAATGAGGTATTTCCATCAATCTCATCATTCTAAAGTTTCAAAATATATATTTTATTACTTGCCTCAGGTCAGCAGTCAAGATATTTCTCTGCTTTCAAACTCACACAGGAGCTTCTTGCCTCATCTGCATGTTCTTTCCTGTAACTGTCTTTTCTCCACTTTTCTCTCTAAAGGCAACAAATCCCACATCAGAACTCTCATGCTAAAAGGGCTGCGCCCGTCCAGACTAACGAGAAATGGATTTACAGCTCTGCACTTGGCAGCTTATAAGGTAAATTATTTTAAATAGAATTGATGACGGGAAATCAGAACTGAGCAACTGATTTGTCTGAACTGTCCAGATGAGCTCTCTAGTCATTATTTCTGGTGAAAATGTAAGTTTCACATCTGTGGTGCATAGAGAAATGCCCTTTAATGAGCCCATGCACAGAAATCAGCGTGTGCTTTTGCAGTGTCATTCGCGCAACTCCAGTGCAACATCCAGTGCAGCTCGAGGCAGAGGAGCTGTCCAGTGCCACCATAAAATGAGGACAGAGAGTTTTTCAGCAGCCAGGCCTCAGTATAGAGAAGAGAGGCCTGGTGCTGGCAGAGCTGCCCCCGCCTGCCGCGGCACTCGGCCCCTGCACCGCGGCTGCTCCCTCTCCACGGCAGCCAGGGCTGGGCTGCGCGCTGCGGCTGCGAGAGCCTGTCCCAGGAATGATGTGCGTTCATCCCGGCCCGCAGGACAACGCGGAGCTGCTGACGGCGCTGCTGCACGGCGGGGCGGACATCCAGCAGGTCGGGTACGGCGCGCTGACAGCGCTGCACGTCGCCGCCATCGCCGGCCACCACAAGGTACGTGTCCCTGCGCTCTGCGGGACTCGGGTGAGTGCTGGCGTTGGCTGGTCGTTCTGGTTTACTGTCTTTCAAAACACAATTCAGAACTGCTTAAGTACAGCTGGATTTTGTTTAATTTTTTCTGCGTTTTGGGAATATCGTATCTGTGCATGTATTTTTACACTGAACAAACATGCACAAAAGGACGCAGGTCAAAGGTTGGACTTGATAGGTCTTGGAGGTCTTTTCCAATCTTGATGATTCTTTGTGATAGTTCAGTGCAGAATGATGGTGGAGCTGTTAACCTGAGCCCTGACTCTGGGATGGTCCCATTCACAGGTATTTACTGTCTCCTTTGTGGACAGTACAAAGAGATCTCCTCTGAGCACTCTGGGGTTTCAAGCAATTTCTAAAACATCTGGGCCTTCTGCCCTAAATGTCAAAGGCAGACCTGCTGTTGCTCCCTTGTCCTGAGCTCCTGCTGAGGTTATGGGCACGTTTAGGGTGCTCACAACCCAACAATATTAACTCAATAAGAAATAAACTGTTAGTAGTATTGAAAACTTTCTTATTTCTTCCTTTGGAATGATCAGCTCTGTATCTGAAGCATCTATATAGAGTGGGACTCTATATATATATATATATATATATATATATATATATATATATAAACTCATTTGGTTCATCTGCTGCTCAGGGAACCAAGGATTCGTGGTCCGAGTTCTTGCTTTCCTTCTTTACATAGCTGTGAGTTTTTCAGTCAGCTTAGAAGTTCCTCTGCCAGATAAAGTAGCTTGTTTTGTCCACAATTTCATTAATATTTGTGGAAACATGGAATAATTTTTTCAAACCCCTTTATAAGGGTGGGTTTTTACCCCTTGCCCTTTTCCAAAAGACAAAGTCCTTATGATGTCTGTCTCATGGGGTTTTTGTTGGCTCCCTCTAACCTTCAGAGTGGCTTAATTAATTGTCTTTGAAGTGAGATCATTGACTTGAGTGTTCAAAAAACTTCTGATTAATAAACCTTTTGTAAGAGAATTTTAAGAAAAATTGCAAAGTAAGACTATTGTGCAAGTCGTTTAAAGTATTGTTTTGAAATAACATTTGGTTGTGCAAGGAGAGGGAAGCATTAGCTCCCCTTGTTCTCCAGGCTGTGCGGTGTGAACCCCTCTGGGATGCTGCGGCTGCCTTAGGCCAGCCCACCCAGCTGCTTTCTCTGCAGCTTGGGAACGTCCCCTGGGTTACAACTTCACTTCCACTCACTGTCAGTCTCCTGAGGATAAAAATCTTTGGGTTTTTTCCTACTTAGTTTCTGAAGTATTTCTATCCTTGCACATCCCTCCAGCATAGCCTCCTACTTGTGATGCCTATGACAGCTTTCAGTGCTTTCTAAGACTGCTTTCTTCTCTCCTAGAAAGATATCTTGTCTGGGAGACTATCAAGCCTGTCTCTGTACCCCTCTCATCATTTACACTTGAGTGGAGTTTGCTTAGTACAGCGCACAGAATTCTATTTATCAGGGGATCACAAAGCAGCAGGCACGGGTGCAATTGCTACAGCCTGGAAAATGTGTCAAAACCCATCTAGTTTTATGTTCATCATCAGGGATGGATCCACATCACTCAACACAGTTTTTTCACCTTGAAGATCCACCTTGAAAGCTTCTAGATGAATCTAAATTTTGAATTCCAGCTCCCAAAGAATTTGAGGAGAATAAGGAGTTATTAATTGGAGTTATTCACATCCCTGAATGTGTTACAGCCTCACACTTCATGGCTAAATTAAAATCAGCCTAATCCAAAGACATTTCAGTTATATTAATGTAAAAGCTACGGGCCCAAACATCTCTTTTCAGAGACAACAGCTACAACTTCAGGTTTTTTTCATGGTAGTTTGCTGGAAAATGTCTTAGTAGACTAAGCATTTGAAAGCCACCAAACCATTAAATCCCTGGCTGGCTGGCTCTATGTTCCCACCTCTGGCTCACCAAGATATTGAAAATTGGCCAGACACAGGAAACACAGTGGAGGGAATCAGCTGTGTTAGCTAAATAATGGAGTGTGTTCTTTATTTAGCAGCTGAGCATATTCCCACCCATCCCCTGAGTGCCTGTTGCTGAGCTGATAGAACAGCCAGCAGAAAGATCTCAGGGGATCTCTCTTCAGATTTTTGTTATGTAGTCAAATGCTTTTTTGAAATCAGCAGCAAAACATATGTGACATTTGGCAAGGGAAATTCTGACTGTATGTAAAGGGGGAGAGGGGATCACAACGAGAGTGATGCAGCACTGAGGGCATTCCAGGGAGGATGCAGAACCCCACACTTGGCAATAATCACACCTGGCCCTGCAGTGCTGCCTCTGGGGGAAATCATAGCTGATGCCATGGAAAAATGGTTAAAAATAATGGGAAATGGATACATTTACATTTTTCAGGGCACGCACTTTGTGCAGAAAATATCTTCAGGCCTTCCTATGAAAAAAGAATAATTGTAACTGTGTAAAGAAGCAATCCCTGTACACTGATGTTGCCTGGGAAGAGTTTGTGTTCTCAGAGCCCTCGAGAGTTGCATGGGCTGGACTGACTGTCCTTGCTGTTGCATGTTTTATGTGATTTGGGGGTCTCAGCTGAGCGAGCCGGTGACAGAGGTGCACGGTGACACCTGGCACTGGCTGCCCTCCTCCAGGGGCTGTCCATGGGCAGGCACTGGTGTGAGCAGCACAGTGCAGGATGGCCCCTGCCCCGTCCTTGGTAGCGCCTCAACCCCAGCTCTTTACCCTGTCCTGACTCATGGTTCTGTGTCCTTCATCATCATGACTCTCAAATCTTTGCACCCATCAAACTGGTATGCAGAATTTCTGAAGCAATCCCCAGCCCAAGCCCTCTGTGTGCCCAAGGACTCCCTTGTGCTTCAGGAAAACCCCCTCGGGCTTCAATGTAGAACCCAAAGTGGTTTCATTCAGTCTTCTATTTTGGCAGCTATGCAGCAAGGCATTTCCTGAGAGTTCATAGCTTTCAAAAAAACATGGGCCTCCTGAAGGACCAAAAAAAAAAAAAATTTGAAAGAAAGCACTTAGGGTTATTTATTGAAGCCAAAGAGCTGTTATGTTCTAAAATACAAAGAAATCTTTCCGTGTTTGAGGATTTACCTTCACACATTTAAATTTAAAAGGATCTTTCATTTTGTGTGACTTTTTCACTTCTAAAAACTCTGGTATGTTTACAGCTCTTTGTTCATAATGGCTAGAAGAAAATTAAAGGTTGTTTGAGACAGCCAGACGGCCATTTCTGCATCTCTTACTTAATAAATCAGTTTTTTTAGTGGCATGCCGATTTTCAGGCTCATTTGTAAAGCATCAGTGACATTCAGTGTTCAGTTCAAGTACTGTAAGCTAATCACTTTTACATGCTCTGCACCTTTCTAACCCGTTTGTTCGGGGCTGTTTGACGTGTTTTAAATGGGAGGCATGAGGTCTCAAAGTCCCGTTTCTCCAGCTGAGCACATGCAATGCATGCACGGAGCATTGTAGCGGGCCCGTAGCACACCCCCCCAGCGCTGGTGGTGGGCAGTGCTGCTGTTTCCTTGCAGGCTGTGGACATGCTGCTGCAGCACGGGGCCTACGTGAACGTGCAGGACGCCGTGTTCTTCACGCCGCTGCACATCGCTGCCTACTACGGCCACGAGCAGGTAAGGGCCCTCAGCCCTGCCCCGGGGCACTCGGAGCCTGCTCCTCTCTTGTGCTGCTTGGGCTCTGTGCATTTTCACAATTCATGTGTGCTTGCTTTTGAGAATTTTAATATTTTTATAGACATGTAACTTGAAAATGAGTTTCCTATTGAATCAATCTCTTCTCCCTGTTTTAACTTTACAGAGATGCCCATGTATAGTATCACCCAATGCACTGTTGTATCTGGTTTCCTCAAGGTTTTATTTTCATGTAATATTTTAATCAACCCTAATTAATTATTTAGGTAACCCACCTGTTACTGAAGTTTGGAGCCGATGTGAATGCGAGTGGTGAAGTTGGGGACAGACCTCTCCACCTGGCTGCTGCCAAAGGCTTTCTCAACATCACAAAGCTTTTGATGGAAGAGGGAAGCAAAGCTGATGGTAAGAAAACATATTTAAAAATCCTCTGTAACACTGTGTTTTCTAGACAGAGTCCTAGCTTCCTAACACATCCTCTTTGTATGTGTGTCTGTGTATCATCTTTGGACAACTGAAACAAGAAAACAGCAGTTGGAAAGCATTCCTTGGTTAAGCATGCTGGTTTGTCAT
The DNA here is from genome assembly GCF_027579445.1 of Ammospiza nelsoni. NCBI lineage: Eukaryota > Metazoa > Chordata > Aves > Passeriformes > Passerellidae > Ammospiza > Ammospiza nelsoni. The sequence continues at coordinate 36,199,731 of NC_080641.1, forward strand.
CTCATGTTTACTTTATTTTCAGTAATAAGTTAGAGGTAAAAAACAGGGGCAAAAAACAAACTTAAGATTAATATACAGAGGTGGCTTATTATTTAGACATTGATTCAGGTAGGGAACATGTGGCCATGTGGTGGGGATCTGTAGTCAAAGTGACTCAAGTGCACAGAGAAATAGTGAACGCGGTGTAGGAGAAGGATTTAAAGTCAAAATTATGCTGCAAGTAATTTAAAATAATTCATAAGGAAGTCCAAATTCCACAGAGACTGTTTACAAGGGCCTGTAGTGCCAGGACAAGGGGAATGGCTTCACACTGGCAGAGGGCAGGGTTAGATTAAACACAGGGAAAAATCCCTCCCTGTGAGGGTGGGCAGGCCCTGGCACAGGTGCCCAGAGCAGCTGTGGCTGCCCCTGGATCCCTGGAGGTGTCCACAGCCAGGCTGGACACTGGGGCTGGAGCACCTGGGCAGTGGGAGGGGTCCCTGCCCACAGGAAGGGACCTGAAAGATCAGGGTCCCTTCTAACCCAGGCCATTCTACGATTCTGTGAAATACTGAGCAAATTCCAAATTATTTAAAGATTGTCTTATCCTCAGAGTAAGAGAAATGGTTTTTGGGACGTAGCAGTACATTGCTTGGAAATGTACTGCTCGTTAATACATCAATTTACCGTGTTCTCTGGGAGTCCTGCCTGCAATCACACATCCTCCTCCTGCAATAAAAATGCATGGAGGGAAGCAGCACAGTCAGGTCTGTGCGTGCTGTTTTCAGAAGTGAGCTCAGGGTGTTTCAGCCTCGATGTGTATGCACTGGGCTGAAATAATTATAATAAATGGGGGGAAAAAGAGACGTTCTCTCATCATGACAAGGCAGTGGGAGGTTTGCCCTCTGTTAGAGAGTTTATTCCAAAAGGAAAGAATCTGGGGCACCATTTCAGGTCCTTTTCTTTAAACTCAAAATCTTCTGCACAGAAAAAAAGAAAAGGGAGACTGGAAGCTGGAAGCCTTTTGCTCTTAAAGTAGCACACTTTGAAACTTGCTGTAAATGCAGCAGCAGAGGAAAAGTCTTTAGTGCCCAGGAATGAAAGGAACTGGGGAAAGAACCTGAATAAATTTGGCACTGTTCAGTGCAGACCAGTAATTGGGGTCACAAACTTGAACTGTTTCTTTTAACGCAGTGTGAGCCCAAACCTGCAGCAATTGCCCATCCCATAAGCAGGCAGAAGGCTCCCTGGCATGGGGAGCTCCATGACAGCTGGCAGGCTCCAGCACTCCCATCTGCAGATCAAGGATCCCCCAGGGACACTCTATGCAACTGCCCTTGGAATGTTTTGCTACGACTGGTACATGCCAGCAGTTCTGTGCTGCCTGGATGTTCCCAGTTCTGTTGATGTTGTTATTGTCTTACTTTTGCTACAAAATTGCTGTTTCTAAAGGTCATTTATAACTCATGATTCCTTCACGGAAAGCTTTGTCAAAAGACTCAATAAGTTTGCAGCTGGAAGAAAGCAGTCATGCCCCAAGTTCAGAAAATCACCTTGACAGTGCACTGCAGGTGGCACAGAGCAATGTGGGTTTGATATCCAAAAGATCACAGAAATTTCAATTTTGAACAAATACACCCCCAAATATTGTTCCAGGAGGTTTCAAAATGCATAGACACAACACATAAAATTCTACTAAACATCCCAAACCACCCCAGATACACTGTGTTAAGGATAAAATCCTTTCTGTGGTCTTTCTCTTGGTGAACCGGCAGTGAATGCTCAGGACAACGAAGATCATGTGCCTCTGCACTTCTGCTCTCGATTTGGGCACCATGATATTGTCAAGTTCTTACTGCAGAGCAGCTTCGAGGTGCAGCCCCACGTGGTGAACATCTATGGAGACACACCTCTACACCTGTGAGTGCCCTGGAGCAGCTGCTGGGCAGGTTTGGGGCTCTTGGGAAGGCTGGTCTGGCTAACTCCTCTGTACTGGCTTCCTCTTCAGTGCCTGCTACAATGGGAAGTTTGAAGTTGTCAAGGAAATAATTCAGCTCTCAGGAACAGAAAGTCTCACTAAAGAAAATATATTCAGTGAAACAGCTTTCCACAGGTGAGGTGTTCAAATGCCAATGTCAGTAGAGCTTCACTTACACACGCGTGCAGCACAACACCCAAAATTACAAATGTGTCACAACACCCAAAATTACAGATGTCTCACAACACCCAAAGTTACAGATGTCTCACAACACCCAAAGTTACAGATGTCTCCCCACACCCAGGTGAGAGAGCAAGCAGGGAGCTACACAGGGAGGGTGAGTTTGTGTCATGAGATACATGACAGGGTATGAAGCAAGAGGCAAAACAAGGCAGTGAAAATCAGATTCACCAACACCTGATTGGACAGTGGTTCCTCTCCTTGTCCAGTCTGAACAGACTGTTTGCACAACTGTGCAAAATTAGGTGATTCAGCAATAATTAGAATGTTTCTGAAACAATAAAAATGAATATGCTCTGGTGGATTAATCATGCATTTGCACATTTCTAATCATCCTTTATTACTGCATTTTTATTTCTTTGGAATTCTTTTTTGCCTACCCAAAGTACTTCTTTTATGGACTGTGGAACTCACCACTCCCTTTACTTCTGCAGCGCTTGCACCTATGGAAAGAACATAGAACTTGTCAAGTTTCTTCTTGACCAGAATGTTGTAAGCATCAATCATCAGGGGAGAGATGGGCACACAGGTAACATCTCCATACTTACTGGGTGTGAGGGTATATACCAGCCCCACAATATGCACCATGCACCACCAGGATTTCCAGCACCCCAGTACCTTTCAGGCAGAGCACAGCTTTCTAGAAATATTTTTACTGGAGGCATAGAAGTGATAAGACTTCAGTGAGGATGTATCAGGCTCATTAGGGTGTATATGAGTAACAAAACCTGTTCCTCCCATATTAAGGCTTCTAAGTAGTGTTACAGATCATTCTGCAAAGAGATAGGCTTCTGGAATGTAGTGTCTGAAGGGCTGCACACCCTCCTGTCCCCACTACACAGAGCTGCCTTTGTTTCCACTTGCTTTTTCTCATATACAGAGTCGTTAAATGGGGTTTGCAGGTGGCAAAGTGGTGGCACATTGTGCAGAGGCAATAGATTGGTTCTTGCAACCTTAATGTTTAATTTTCACCTCTTGCCTCAGGTATTTTTTGACAACATATTTATTTATCGAGGAGATCAATTTGCACTTTACAGTTGTTGCTGCAGTCCCGTTCTGTGTTCTGACAGCTGTGCTCCCCACGCTTCTCTGATGTTGCAGGATTGCACTGTGCTTGCTACCATGGCCACATTCGCCTTGTGCAGTTCCTGCTGGATAATGGAGCTGATATGAATCTTGTAGCTTGTGATCCCAGCAGGTCCAGTGGAGAAAAGGATGAGCAGACCTGTTTGATGTGGGCTTATGAGAAAGGTATTTCAATTCTCCAGTTTCTGCTACAAAACCCACAGAAGCTGTGCAGGAAGGAGAGGGCAGCATGGGAAGGAGATAACACTGAAAAACAACCTGCCAATGTCTGCAGACAGAGTTCCCACCACCTGTTCCCCAGGCACTGGCACAAAGGGTTATAAACACCAGCCCTTCAATTGTCATCTCAGATCTCTGCTAAACATTCATTTAATCCAGCAAAAAAGAGTTCACTGAAGACGATTGTCAATTTCCTTTGCAGGATTTCTGCCGCAGGGTTTTCCTTTGCTGTATCTTGCATTTTAGGTGGACTCAAGAAAATAACATGCTTGTTTTTACTGGCAGAAATTTCCCATATTTCTACAATTAAGAATCACAGTAGGTTTAGATTAGCATCACCATGTGTTTGCATATTTTATAGTGATGTTTTACATTTTTTTAAAAAATACCCTGATTTAGTATAAAATAATATTTTTTAAGTCTTTTGAGTTACCTGCAAATCTTCATATTTCTCTTTCCTTCCTAGGTCACGATGCAATTGTGACCCTCCTGAAGCATTACAAGAGACCTCAGGATGAATCCCCCTGCAATGAATACTCCCAGCCTGGAGGAGGTATGGGCTGAGCAATCATTTTATTCAAGGGGCCTGATCCAAAGACTGCTGAAATCTCTGGAAGTGCTCCACCCATGTCAGAGAGCTTTGGGTCAGTCCTGTCCAGCACAAATAAAATCACAGTCATGAGACTCAGCACTTTCTGGCCATACTCAGATTCCTTTCGAGGCTGCAGCCATCCAGCACCCCAGTCTGCTGTGCTTGGTATAGTGAGGAAAATGAACTGTATCCCAGCCCAAGCCAGCTCCCATCAGATGTGTTGGTGTGTTCATCTGAATTCTCACCCTTTATTATTAATTCTTTCTGGCACCATTGACTCATTAATTTATCAGCACCATCACTTATGTTGTCGTTGAACTCCATCATTTCCTTCTGTTCTTTATTTCAGATGGTTCCTACGTGTCAGTGCCATCCCCCCTAGGGAAGATTAAAAGCATGACAAAAGGTATTTGCAATGGCAGATTGGGAAAACGTGAACTCTTGTGGTCCTTTGATCCAATGTGTTTGTCAGCCTGAGCATCCTACACAGGATTCATTATTCCTGGACTTTCTGTGGTACATTGTTCTATTTCCCTGGGGTAATTTTAGGAACATACTTAGCTTTGTTACTCAGTATAATGACAATTCCTGTATTTGTCCTGTTTTCATTAATTTTTAAAATATATATATATTTCTTTTTATTTCTTTGAGGAAAGGCTGTGATGTGAAATAGCACTAATGAAATACCCATTTCTCCATGAATGCAAAGTATCATTTAAATCACACCATAGAATGCCTGAATTATCCTTATAAGAAAATTTCTGTCCAAAAATAATTTGTGTTGCTCTGAAAAAAATACAGCTGAAACATTCAGATAAATATTTTAAGATATTTTAAGATATTTCCTCTTTTTTTTTTTTTGTGGTACTTTGAATTTTCAACTTTAAATGTTCACTCTGAATGTCATCAAATCCTTGCATCCTTCACATAGCAGCATCAAAATGCTCTGTTTAGAAATATTCTGATAAACTTTATAATAATAAACTAAAAATTTCAACAAGAGAAAGACATTTGACAACTAAATTCAGTATAAAGTTTAGATTCCACATTTCACCAAGAGCCAGTGAGCTCTGGAGTAGCATCCCCAGCAGCAGCAATGGGCACTGGCTGCACAGAAAGAAGGGATGAATTCTCCATGTAAGGAATTCTGCACTACCATCCCATGGTTCAGGCAGAGTTTGGGGACGTGGGGCAGTGCTCATGGCTGGCAGGTGCTAAAGCCAGGAGGGCCCAAGGCAGCCTGTGGCATTGCAAGGATGTGTCTGTCACTGGGCTTTGCTGTAGCAGAGAGCAGGATTGGCAGTCCATTTACAGGGAAAAATCAGCTTTCCCAGCGCAAGAGCTCTGAATTTCAGTGCTTTTACGCTTGGTCCTCCCCCTGGCCATGTTTTACAAACGGAATGGGTGTTTCTCTTGCAGAAAAGGCTGATGTCCTCCTCCTCCGTGCTGGTTTGCCATCACACTTCCACCTGCAGCTCTCTGAGATAGAGTTCCACGAGATCATCGGCTCAGGTACCAGAAGTGAAAAGGCATTCACTTTAAATGTTCCATGTTCATAACAAACATATTTGAGCTTATTTATTTTAAACTATTTTAGGGTCTTTTGGAAAAGTCTATAAGGGACGATGTAGAAATAAAATTGTTGCAATCAAACGGTAAGTTTGTCGTGCTTTTCCATCCTGCTTGGTCAGTCACCTAGTTTGAAGCATTTCAAAAGCCCATACTTTATGATACCTTTGCCTTCTGCTTCCTCTCATGTCACTCCAAGCTACCGAGCCAACACCTACTGCTCCAAGTCTGATGTGGACATGTTCTGCCGCGAGGTTTCCATCCTCTGCCGACTGAACCACCCCTGTGTCATCCAGTTCGTGGGAGCCTGCCTGGATGACCCCAGCCAGTTTGCCATTGTCACCCAGTACATCTCGGGGGGATCACTCTTCTCCCTGCTCCACGAGCAGAAGAGGTATTGCCCTCATCCACCAGCGGGCCTGCTTACAGAATTTGGAACAGCAGGGAATCTAAGCTGATGTAAATATCCATTTCAGCATAGGACAACAGGGAAAGGAACACCCTAGAAAATGTTGAGCTTTGGTTCAGTTTATTAGGTGTACAAGATAAACTGATAAGTCTTCACAAACTTGTTGTTGTCATTATTTTACAGTATATAGATTTACTTCACATAGATTATGTAACATTATTTTGTATGTAAAACAGTTTTAAATGTTGCACGATTTACAGATCAGAATAATTTTCAACTGTCTATTAACTTCAGGTAATCTTTTATTTTATTTTACAAAATACAGAATTCTTGATCTGCAGTCTAAATTAATCATTGCTGTAGATGTGGCCAAAGGCATGGAGTACCTCCACAATCTCACACAACCCATCATACATCGGGATCTGAACAGGTCAGTTTCTGTCTCTAACCTAAAAATTTAGACAACATGAAGGCTCAAAGCCACAGGGACACTGTGCAGTGTCCTGCAACCCCAGTGTCTCATTAGCACTCAGTTGAAAATAATCTCAGGGGTTTTATACAAACCTGTACAAGTCACAATAGCTGAACTGTGGTTGTCCTGGAAGGCTGCAGTAGCTGACAGTGTTTTCCTGCACCTGTTTGTTTTCCTGAATCTCTGTTTTCCAGTGCTGAGTTTCAGCCTAACACCGTCTGTCAAAGGGCACTTGGTCACATTCCCTCTTCACTTCCTCTCCATCCCTTTGCTTTGTCTCTTTTGTGTAAATATTTCCCCCCAGTCACCGAGTTGGTGTGTTTCTTGGTTTGCTGAGCTCGTTTGTTACAGCTAACTAACAGCAAGCAGCTCTGATTGCTGCCCCTGGGAGCTGGGATCTTGCATGGGACTGGGCACTGCTCCATCTCCTTGGTGGTGTCCCAGTGGGAGCACTGAGGCCTCGGTATCTGCAGGGAAAAGCCTGTTCTTTCTGTTCTAGCTATGGGAACAGTCTTGTGCATGTTGCAGCAACAGGGGATGAAATACTGAGGCTGCACTGACTGCAAGATTGAAGTAGAAAATGACCCTTTGCTAAAGCCAAAACATGGTCCTTTGCTCTCGAGGGCTGACAGAGCTATAGGCAGGCTGGAATGGCATCTGCACTGTACTTTGAGCCTCCTTCACATACCTGCATCCCTGCCCAGTGCTTCCAGGCCACAAACCTGTGTTGTTCCAAGGGACAGCCTTGTTCCTGAGGCAGTGGCACGAGCCAAGAGCCCCATGGCTGACTCTGCAGCCTGTGGAACTGCTCTAGGGCAGCCAAGGCTCAGACCTCACAGTGCAGCCCCATGCCTTGGTGGCTCTGAGGAGAACAATTCTGCATTGCAGGATTTTAGAGAATTATTTCCTCAAAAGAAAACCCAAATCAGTACCTTCCTAGAGAGCCAGAAAGCCCCACAGCAGCCATACAGATCATATTTGTAAGGGTCAGAAGATAATGTGCTCTGGGGTTGTTGGTGCCATTCATGTGTGCTGCTGAGAGAACTCAACTTCTGAAAGTTTAGTGCAAGAGCAGGAGTCATGTTTGCAGCATGAGTCCCAGCCAACCCACAGGCACAATTACCAGATGAAAATCTTTGCAACAGCTTAAGAGAAAGACTAAGAGTGAAATTCTGTGTTAAGTTTTGCCAGTGGCTTCACAGGAGCCTCATATTTTTTACCTTAAATTTTCACATAACTCATAACCACCTTTGTGAATTCTGAAATCTAATGCACTGCATATAATGCATTAAATAAACCTGCAATATGGCTTGACAGAATAGAGAGGAAAATTAATCTTTCGTGTCTCTACCCTGGAAAAGGGGTTATCCTTCCATTTGAAGAATAATTGGGAGTTTTATTTTGCTTTTCAGTTCTGACTGCTATCAGAAACGGTGACATGCATCAACTTATTTCCACTTACAGCATGGTGAGGGATGGCAGCCACGATGATTATAGCACTTTAATAAAAGAGACCATTTTATTATCCATTTAATTTAAGCCATAACAGCTGAACATGGCTGGAGGAAGCCTTTGAGCGACTGACCTGCTTTTGATGACTCTGACTATCTGTGAACACTTCTGAGAGCTGCTTGGTGAGGGAGATGAAAGAGAGGATGGCAGCCTGGTGTAATGAGGATGGAGTCTGCGACTCCTCTTTGTTGAAATATCCCTTGTGAAATCTTAAAATATCCATTGCTTTTCATTACACCCACAGCATGTTAAAGGCAGAAGGATCTTTTAATGGCCCGAATCCCTGTGAAAGGGACATGCTGAGCCTGTCACTTGCCATGGGAGAGAGAGGCCTCCGTGCCTGGCAGACCCAGCACCACATCCTTTCACAAAGCCAGGATGATTGCACACTCCTCGTTCTTATCTCGTTTTCTTCCTTCCATGGTTTCATGATGAGAACAATGCCTGCTCTCACCACTGCAATCCCTGTGTGACCTTAACAGAAGACAATTAATTTCTGATTCTGCTGAACTCAGTATTAGTCTTCTGCCAGCTCAGTTCAGCTTGGATTTTTCTTGCTGTATTTCTCAAAACACAAGCTTAAGAGTTACCTGTTTCATCTGAGGTTTTCAAATTTTCAAGTGCCACTGAGGCAATAATAGCATTTTTAAGATGTACCTTCCAAGCCTTATTTCTGTGGGGTGTATTTTTTACTTTAAAAAAGAAAAATCAGTAACTGTAGTGCTTCCTGGAGGTAGCAGACTGACAAAGCCCTCCCAGAGCCTGCTTCCTGCTCTCAGATATGCCCATCAATGCACTCAGCAGCAAGATGAGCATTTCAGCACTGTTGCTCAGATCCTGGCCCAGGGGAGGTTCAGGTTGGGCATCAGGGAGAATTTCATCACTGAAAGGGTGGCCAGGCATTGGAAGAGGCTGCCCAGGGCAGTAGTGTATTTCCCTTCCCTGGAGATGTCCAAGGAACAACTGGACGTGGCACCCAGTGCTCTGGCCTGTGGCAAGGTGGGGATTGGTCACAGGTTGGACTCTGTGATCTTGGGGGTCTTGGAGACTTCTTTTCCAGTCTCAAAGATTCTGTGCTTCTATGAAAGGCTGATGCATGCCATGAGGAGAAAGGGAATTTCAGTTTATTTCTCTGCTTCTCCACAAAAACTGTCAGCCTAGGTCTTCATTATGTCTTGACTTGTCAAGTTGGATTTATTCAGGTCTACACAATCCTGGAATAGATTGAAGTTGAAGCTAGGGCTCAGTGCAGTTTATTCACATTGAGACATGGTGATATTTTTTGTCCCTGCTGACAGAGGCCAAATTTGAGCAAAGACCACAGCAAAGTCTGTAGCTTTGTATGGCTTGTGTACCTGCACCTACCCTGGGGCACAGCCTTCAAGAGTCTCTCTAGTTCAGCCTTGTGTTTGATTCATATTTTCAGTTGGCATATGGTGTGGGTCTCAAAACAATTCCACGTGTCATACTAAAATCATGTCAATATTTTGATGGAAGGTACGTGTGAGAGCTAAAATCAGATCAAAGATAAATCAAGAGAGTCATGGTTACAGTTTTATGGTTAAATTTATCATCCCAAGGGTTGGATTTAGGTGAAGGCGAAAATCTTGAAGACAGTGATTTGTGGGAGTGCTGCTTGAGAGAGCTTAAATTTTTTTCTGTCCTAAGACTGTTATCTGTTAAAATTTGTGTTCCTCACTTGACTGTTCTTGTTTGTATCCACAGCTCTAATATAAGCAAGTTGTGCTTTTTGTTGAGACCATCAATATTACTTCCATTTTCCCTCTTCATGTAAACTCTTGCCAACTTTTTCATTTCTGTTTTTCATACACTTTTCACTCTTCTGAATTTTCTTGGCTCAGTCAGCATTTGATAAATATCCTGAGAGCACTGTTGTGTCCACATTCCTTATGTTGTGATTTGCTCAGCCCTTCCACAGCCCTGTGCCATGAAGGTGTAGTGACTGGGGCAGGGAAATCTTCATCCCCAGAGGAACTGGAAACCTGTGACCTAGCTAAAGCAGCTTCTGGGTCTTTCCCCAGGTTTCCATTTTGTTTGAAACCCTGAGTTTTTGTTGCTGATTTCTAAAAGTCTCTCTGGATTTGTTGCATACAAGTCAGTCAAAGGTTGGCTTGCCCTCTTGGGGTAATGTGTACTTTCTAACAGTAAATATGAGGCATACCTATAGACATTTAGCTATCTGAGGAGGTAATTTGAGCTCAAATGTTTAGCTAGGACCCAAAAACTATAGCATTTTCACCGTCTTTAAGATGCTATCAAACAATTACCTATGTTTTTTTTCCCCAGTCACAATATTCTCCTGTATGAGGATGGTCATGCAGTAGTTGCTGATTTTGGAGGTAAGGAGTTTTTATGAAACACTTATAAATTAACCCAAATTTTCTAAAAGTAAACATGTGCTTTCTGAGGGGGCACATGGAAATCCCTGTGAAATTGCACTTAAGGTAGGAGTTTTGTATAGTAAGTGTATTGGCCTGAGAGTAATTCTTTTTCTTGCTCTGTTTCAGAATCTCGATTTCTACAATCCCTGGATGAAGACAACATGACAAAACAACCTGGGGTTTGTTTCTTTTGTTTCTTGCTTTATTCCACATAGTTAATATCAAATAGGCAGGCAAACACAGTTTAGGAGAAGAAGACATTGGAAATACCTTTATTGGAATAGGTGGACAGGTGTAGTATCAAATCTCTCTCAATGTTTCTCTGTCTTGATTTTATTTTTTTCCTCTGTCTTCAATAACAGAGATGAGGGAATATATAACATCTGCAGCAGAAAACAATGCTTTATAAGGCTATCTTTGGAGCTCTGTTGCTCCAATTCCTTACTAAAGAGTTATTTTTAATCCACTCTTCCCTACTCACATTCTGTTGGCAGGTGGTTCCTTTTTCTAACAGCTACTCAGCACTGGTTCCCTTATTTCACGGTTCTTTTCTTCACAGCAGCCTGCTGCTCACAGTCAGATTTACAAGACAGCTGTTCTCTTCGTGGGTTTGCGTCCAGATGTGTGCTGTGTGTCACTCCACGGCCAGGAATGTTCACATTATCCCAGCTGTTAACGTGGCCCGGGGTGGGTGATGGCATGGAATGGAGGGGGCAGTGCCAGAGGATGGTGGTGCTGCCCCAGGCCTTGGCAAGCAGCTGGTTAACACTCAGGAGTGGCACTCACTTCGTGGTGGAGGGTAGGGAGCACAAGGACTCTAGAAATCCACCCTGAACCCATCACCCCAGAGAGAGAGGAGTTGCTTGTGAAGCAGCCTCAGAACTGGGGGTCTGCAGGGAGCAGCGAGACCCCAAGAGAGCAGGCTCCAGTCCAATGCAGCTATTGCCAGCTTTTACTTCTGCCAGCTGGAGCAGTGGTTAATTCCCATTGAATGGCATGTGGGCATATATCTCTCAGACCGTGTCATGTGGTCTCTGGACCTTGAGCCTGGGGTTCTGCTTTTATTCTCACCCTACTGTGATGTTTTAAGAAACATCTGTGGCTCTATGGACCTGAGACAGCCCCAAGCTAATGCAGGTACATATCATGCACTGTAACACACTGACTGGATCTTGCAAGCCAGGTGAAAGCTTTTCCTGGCAGATTACCAATTATTTTATGGAGTGTTGGAGGCAGGAAATATGGAAACAAAGGAAAACAAGCATACAAATACAGGAATAGGTGCTTGTTTGAGGAGGCAAACACTGCTAATGTGTGATTGCTGTTTCCTGGTGTGCAGAACCTGCGCTGGATGGCCCCTGAGGTGTTCACCCAGTGCACAAGGTACACCATCAAAGCCGATGTCTTCAGCTACGCTCTGTGCCTCTGGGAGCTGTTAACAGGGGAAATTCCCTTTGCTCACCTGAAACCAGGTAACATGCTCAATGAATTAATGTTTTAAATTTCGCTGAAGTCGAGAAGTAGCTGCACTGTGTAATTTTTAACCCATACCATACTGAAGTGTGCTATTAAGTGCTGAGATACGGCATTTGGTGAAGAGCACAGAACTATCCTATCTAGGTCTAGGACTAGCAACAAGACACTGACTACAGAGTGTCTGTCTCTCACATGAATATTGGGATTGCAGAGCCATTCTCTGGTACATCTCCTTGGTGTGCCTCAGGACAGCATCCACAAACCAGGGGTAAAGGGGGGTGTACAACAGCAGAGCAAGATTTCCAGGGCTGCCCTTTGCACTCATGAGATTCTGCCCCCTGGGTGTCTGACAAGAGCTGTTAGGGGACATGAGTGCTGCAGGACAAGGTCAGAGCCAGCATGGGAAAGGAGGGAGGGTTCAGCCCCTGTGCCAGTGAGACCCTCACTGCTGTCTGACCTGTGACAGATGGCCTGGGGCCATGGCATGGGCATCCCAGTCTGCTCTTGGTCCGATGGAAAAAGCCTCCTTTAACCTCCAGCCAGCCTTTATTCGTTGGTTGGACGGCTCAGCAGAAGGTTTCCACACCTGCTGGGTGTCTCAGCAGCGGGCAGGGGTGTTCCTGGGGTTGGTGTGACTGCAGGGCTGTGTCTCAGTGTGGGCAGGGGTGTTCCTGGGGTGACCCCAGGTGCTGATGGTTGTTGTCTCTGGCTGTCCCGTGCAGCGGCAGCAGCAGCAGACATGGCTTATCACCATGTCCGTCCCCCCATCGGCTACTCCATCCCCAAGCCCATCTCTGCCTTGCTGATAAGGGGCTGGAACGCCTGTCCTGAGGTGAGTATCCCCAGCAGAGGGAAAATGGGCTCTTAGCTCTGGCTGATGCCCCCAAAATCACAGTTTCTGTGGGAAGGGTCACTGCAGAAAGCCCCCAAGCAGGTAATGGGGTGTGTCAGGAAATACAGGAGAGTTGGTGAATTGAGGAGGAAAGTAAATTAACACTTAGCCTTTCAACAAAACTTAATTAATCACGTAATGCTGATTGTGACTTGAGCTGTTACAGAATGAGTAGAAAATTCCTTGCTGCTCTCAGATTTTTGTAAGCAATGGTTAATGACAGCATGTAACACACATTCATTTTAAATTCATTAATAAGATGTCATATTAAAGTGCTGACTTAGGTGGGCACTGAGATGGGTACAGTCCCTGTGTCTTGTCACCATTCCCACAGCCAGTCAGCCCCTGTAAGGAGACACCATCTTTTCAGAGCCCCAGTACAGTTTGTTGCCCATTTGTGACTCCAATGTCACTTCATCTTTAGAGCTTCAGGACAGAACTATAAAACTATTGATGGTTCAATCAGCCCATGGATGGCCAGAACTTTGCACAAGATGTGATCAAAAACTTGCCAAAATTATCTTTATTAAGGGTTTTTTGCTATCGTTCTTTATTAGGCTCTATTTTGCTTTACTAAAAGTGTTTTGCTACCATTTGTTATGGAAAAATGGTGAGTTTTGGGGCTCAACGAGTGTTCTCAAGTAAAATCCCCCACTGGTCCCCAAAGGTCTGCTCAGTTTAAAAGAAAGAAAGGGAGTGGGGGTTTTGCTGGATGGCCATGACATGCCTCCAAGTTAGAAAATGTATCCTTTTATTTATCTTTCATTTCATTCAAGGCTCATCCCAGCTGAAAACTAGTTCCCATGTGCCATGTCCCTGTTTCTATTTATCAGGTATTTGAACATCTGTTTCCCAGAATCTTTTGACAGCAGCTGTTTCCAAAGGCAAACTGGTGATTAGAAGATTAGCAGCATCTCCTGAGAAGTCGTTTTCATTGGCTAATTGGATTTGTGAGCTTTAATTAGAGCTAGGGAATTCGCCATAAGGCCTAGGGCTGAGCTCTGTAAAGAAGTAAACAGTTTTATTAAGTGCAACTCTCATGGACGAGGGAGGGAGGAGGATGGCCACACAGACAGGCTGGCCAGGAACTCATCCACTGCTCATCTCTGCTGTTGCTGTGTCTGAAGTCCTGTTCATGGCCAGAGAGAAAGTCAACCTAAAGAGCAGAGCCAATAATTTATTGATAGTTTTTTTGTGATCTAGTCATCATTAGCTGAAATCTAATTGTTACAGAAAGAGAGATCAATTGCAGTTAAAGTTCATATGCACACACGTCTTCACGTTGTAGCTCAGCACTGAACTTGCAGATTTCATCAGATTCCCAGACAGACTGACAGCTATGCCATGAAGTTCAGAGAGGGGAAATGATGGGGACTGTGGCTCATCCCTTCCCTGTGTGTCAATCTAATCCCATCAGATTTGTCCCCTTCCATTTTTAACCCAGCTCTGGTTTTCCTGCTGTGTTCACAGGGGAGACCAGAGTTTTCAGAAGTTGTCACAAAGTTAGAGGAGTGTCTGTGCAATATTGAGGTAAGGACCTGGCTGCCAGCAGGGGAGGTCTGTGTGTGTGCAAGCGGATGGGAGTGCCAGTGGGCACAGGGACAGTGGCAGCAGCCGGGGACAGCGGTGGCTTTGGAGCGGCTGCAAAAGTCCAGGGAAAAGTGGGATGCGACTTATGAGAGAGATGAGGAAGGACTTGTAAATATGCCATAATGGTACCTTTTTTTTTTTTTTTTTAATCCAGTTAATGTCTCCAGCCTCCAGCAACAGCAGCGGGTCCCTGTCTCCCTCGTCCTCCTCGGACTGCCTGGTGGCCCGGGGTGGCCCTGGCCGCAGCCACGTGGCCGCGCTGCGCACCCGCTTCGAGCTGGAGTACGCCGTGAACGCGCGGGCCTGCGCGGCCTGGGCACAGGGGTGGGTACGGAACCCCCTGCCTGGGCATGGGGTGGGTATGGAACCAACACCCGGGCTGCCTGGGCATGGGGTGGGTATGGAACCAACACCCGGGCTGCCTGGGCACAGGGGTGGGTATGGAACCAACACCCGGGCTGCTCATGGGGTGGATACGGAACACCCTGCCTGGGCATGGGATGGGTATGGAACCAACACCCGGGGCACAGGGGTGGGTACGGAACACCCTGCCTGGGCATGGGGTGGGTATGGAACCAACACCCGGGGCACAGGGGTGGGTACGGAATGCCCTGCCTGGGCATGGGGTGGGTATGGAACCAACACCCGGGCTGCCTGGGCATGGGGTGGGTATGGAACCAACACCCGGGCTGCCTGGGCATGGGGTGGGTATGGAACCAACACCCGGGCTGCTCATGGGGTGGATACGGAACACCCTGCCTGGGCATGGGATGGGTATGGAACCAACACCCGGGGCACAGGGGTGGGTACGGAACACCCTGCCTGGGCATGGGGTGGGTATGGAACACCCTGCCTGGGCATGGGGTGGGTACAAAACACCCTGCCTGGGCATGGGGTGGGTATGGAACACCTGGGCTGCTCACAGGGGTGGATACAGAACACCCTGCCTGGGCATGGGGTGGGTATGGAGCCAACACCCGGGGCACAGGGGTGGGTATGGAACCAACACCCGGGCTGCTCACGGGGTGGGTACCCAACACCCAGGCTGCCTGGGCACAGGGGTGGGTATGAGCCACCGCGCCCTTCAGGTTCCCCTGACGTGACTGAAGGACAGAAGCAGGCTGTGCTGCTGGGAGGTGGCATGGCAGGAGGGGAGAGCACTGGACCTGTGCCATCAGCTTGTCCATCCCAGAGCGCAGGCTCCATTGGGAGAGCAGCGGGGGAAGGTGAAAGTGTCCTTGCTGAGAAGGGAAGGGGCAGGTGGACAGACAAAAAGACAGAATCCAGAGCCTTGCAGCAGCTACAGAGGCAGGAGACAACTATGTAAGGAAGAGCCTGACAGAGGTTTGTGGCAGTCAGCATTTCTGGGACTGGTTCTACCAGGGTACATCCTAAAAGCTGGGTATCACTCATTTCATGACTACAGAACAGTAAGAATGCCTGATATTTTTAAGGTAGGGACACACATGGGATCTACATTATTGTACCATTAAGAACTGGTTTCAAGGGCAAGCATAGCAACTCCCATCTCTAGGATCAGGGATGAACCACGTTAGCAGGATAGTGGGTTTTGTCCATGACTGGAAGATAATTCCACTATCTTCTTTGCCTGAGAAATGTATTTGCAAGAACCTTATAGCAGTGACACATAAAATACATGTCAATGACCCCGGATTGATGCCTGGAATTGTTTCCAAGATGGCAATCCAGAGACAGTTGTGAAGCCCCAAATGGAGTATTTGAGGGCAGTTACTCTGAGAAGGTAACTGTGTGCCAGTAAGCCCTGGGGGCCATGGTCTCACTTCATGACTTATTCTTGCTTTTTGTTTACTGCACTGCTGTGGCCAGGCCCCACGCTGATGTCTCATGGTCTTTCCTTCCACTCTGGAAAAAAAGTGCTCATGGTCTGGAGATGTGCCATCATCAGTCTCACAAACTGACACCTCGTGTTTAAATTGCAGCAGTGGGCAGCCCCCTTCTCAGGGCCTGTCTCTGGATGACATGAGAAGGACCTTCCAGTACCCAGCCGTGGACAAGAACGGTGAGCTGCTGCAGAGCGCTGCCCGCGCTGCCGGGGCACGGGCCAGGCTGCCGTGCTGGCACTGCGGGGCAGGGCTGGGGAGCACTCTGTGCCAGCTGCAGGGACCCTCTCTGCTCCGCAGGCTACGTGTCGGACCCCTTGAGCACCATGAGGTTCCACTCCTGCAGCAGCAGCTTGGAGGACAGCAGCTGAGGGAGGGAGCGTCCGCTGCCCCGGCCCGGCATCACCGCGGAGCCCTGAGTGTCACGCTGCCATCCCTGGGCTGAACAGCTTGGGTGTTGATGACAAATGTCCCTGTCCTGCATTCTGCTTTTGCACTCCCTCAGCTGACCACCCCGTGCCCTGCAGCACCACCTCTGACCCTGGGGCATTGAAAAAGAGAAGAGAGGCAGGGCAGCAGAAGTTGAACTCTTCCTCTAGAAGCAATTACAGAGTTAATCACGCTGATATTTTCTGGGGTCTTTTTTTCAAAGTAACAAAAGTTATCTGCAATACTGTCTGTGTGGCCAAGGCAGAGCTGCCTCCCTGGCTGAGCAGGAATCAGTATTTCCCATTGATGGCAGGGTTCTGTGATGTTATTGAGGATGCTGTTTCTCTGCAGCCATGATCCCTGAAGCAGGTCTGCAAAGAGGCCTCAAGCAGTGTGACAGACATGAGCTATGACTGCATGGTGGGCTCTGACAATGGCACACCTGCCATTACTTCAATAGTGCTGAAGCAATAAAAATGGGGAACATTTCAGTAAGTAAAGCTTAGAGGTCGTTTTCCATTGGTTCTGTTTCACTTGCTGAAAAGTTGATTGGGAGGAAGCTGTTACAGCTCTGTCACAGCTCTCCCAGCACTGCCCCTGGTACCAGTCAGTGGTTACCACTGCTCCACTGGGCTCCTGTCTCAGGTGCTGTTCCATTTACACCAGCAGCTGCTGGGACAGTAGAAATGCCACAATAAATACGCAGGAAAGCCTGGGATGGGGCTCCCCAGGACCCTGCTGGACCCTGTCTGCAACTTCCAGGAAGTCACGAGATTCCCATGGAAAGGGCTGAACAAGAGGAACTATAAAGCTCCAGCAAACCACAACAACACAACATCCAGATTTGTCTACAACTGGAGGAAATCTGCTGTATTTTTTCTAGGAGTACAAGCAAGGTTGGCAGTTTTCATGCTGTGAGGGAAGAGGGGCAGAGCAGAAGGGAGAAGCTGCATCTGGGATGCTGATGAAAATTGCCTGCCTGACTCTAATTGGCCAGAAAATGATCTGCTCCACATGGCTGAGCTACAGAAGCACAGGCAGGGAAGAGGCTGATGAAAGAGGGTGGATAGAGATAAGGTCTCATTCTGGTCTTTGCATTGGCCAGAAACACCATTGGTGCAGAAAGGATCCACTGTCATATCTGAAACATCAGTTCCAGCACAGATTGTTTTTCAACAGGTATCTTACAAATATCTCTGCATTCTTTTTCCCTTGCTTAAAGTAACCAGGCAGTGACTCTGCATTCAGTGACTGGGCCTGAAAACCAGAAACTAAACTGGATTAGAAAAACAAAAGTGGAGCAAGGAAGCAGACTTCATGGGCATTAATACCTCTGTGTACTCACTGATACCTGAGCTGCTGGTGTCATCCCTGAGCACCTTCTCAGAACATGTCAGAGGGGAACACAGGGAAACAACAACAACAAAAAAATCAGAATGCAAAACTTTTTTAGTTTAAAAGCTCTTTAAAAAGACAAGTGCTTGCAACTAATTTTAATACTAATTAAAATTACTGGTTCCTTGAAGGATACAATGTCTTAGTTAATTGCTCTCTATAGCAGAAAATCAGGCTCAGGGGGAAAATGTGTTTCATAGGAGTGATCACTTAGTGAAACAAACAAAAACTCTGAAATATGTAAATGAGTAGAACATGTTCCAAAGCAGTTTGTAAGAGTGCAAGTAGCCTGTGCTGTTTCCAGAGAAGCCCCAGCACTCCAAAATATTTACCAAGAATGAGATGCTAAGAGGATTCTTACCCTGTTTTGGACACCTGCCAGTGCCTGGCAGCTGTAGTGATATTTTAAATGGTTTAACATATCAGCAGTAGGTGATCTAGATTAAAACAATCTGGTGTCCAACGAGACAAGGGTTTGGACAGCAGCCAGAAGTGAGCCCAGCAGCAGGTCCCAACATTCCCCAGCATGGCACAGCACAGAAAAGCCAGGACAGCACAGGACAGCCAGGATAGCACAGAACAGCACAGCACAGCACAGCCAGGACAGCCAGGACAGCACAGGACAGCCAGCACAGTCAGTACAGCACAGCCAGGACAGCACAGCAAAGCACAGGACAGCACAGAACAGAACAGCACAGCACAGCACAGCCAGGATAGCACAGCACAGCACAGCACAGCCAGGATAGCACAGAACAGCACAGCACAGCACAGCACAGCCAGGATAGCACAGCACAGCCAGGATAGCAGAGCACAGCCAGGACTGCGTGGCTGGCACAGCACAGGGGGCTGCCTCAGAGGCTCAGCCCCAATGGGCAGGCAGAGCAGTTGGTCCTGTCTGGTTTGTACAGCTGAGCCCCAAAGCCACGCAGCAATTCCCAGGCAGGAAACCCACCTTGCAGCCCTCGTTTCAGACAGATGGATGAGCTGCCCATGCTGTGCACCCCCAGCATCCTTGGTGGTGTCTGTGAGTCACTGTTGCACGTATCTGCCAGCAATGCCAGGGCTTGGTGCCCATTCCAGGAGCTAGACTTTAGACTTTCCCCATCCTGTGTCCACAGTGCACAGCTGGCATGGTTTTGAACTGATTCAATGCATCTCTTCAGCTGTGGAATGTCACCAGGTTCCAGCTGTTTGAGGCACATCTGAGGCACAACCATCAGAAACCAATGACAGGCAACTGAAAATACCTGACACTTCAGGGAGTTAAAAAAGCCTTCCTGATGAGCCAAGAATGAGTTTTGCCAGTGGCAACACTGTTGGATAGTTTGCTTTGCTCACATATGCTCACTTTAATAATTAGTCTTTTTTTCTTTTTGCTGCACATCTTGTTTTTCCCTAAGTGCAACCTACTTTTCATTTTGACGTTAATTACTAATTAGCACAATATAGGAAAGCAGAAAGGACTATGGGAAGCTTTTCCAAACCTATACAATTATCCTTTTCCATGGTTTCACTTATTACCAAACTTCTGCCTGCTCAAGTGACAGGGACACTAACATTTTGGAAGTCCACATATATGTTCCTAACCGCAGGATTCTTTCCCCCAGCTGTTACAACCATACACATAAGTGTCAGTCATAAATATTTCAAGACTGTTAAATAATGATTTGTCAGCATTCCAGTTCCTTACAGTCACACTGCTCTGTTCATCAAGGCCTTCTCTGATGCCCTGGCTCTCCTGCAGCCCCAGAGGGGCTCCCAGGGAATCTCTGCCAAGGCAAATCCCTGCATCCCTCTCTGTCTCTGCTCACCTGTCCCTGGGAATTGCCGCCCCTGGGTCCGAACACCCAGGTGTGGCCACACCTGCAGCCCTGGGCGTGAGCTTTAGAGGGTACCTGCACAAGGCAGCTTTAGTGGCACAAACATTCACCCCAACATCAGTCAGCCCATTGGCAACCAGAGGCAGACACTGGAGCTCAGGCCCTGCTGCACTGGCAGGGCTTATTCCTACAGTTAAACCCCTGGCACAAACTGAAGGAGCGGCACAGACTGGTACAGGTATTTAATAGGCCTGAGTGAACACGTAGGCATGGGTATGGACAGAGAAAGCACAACCCTCTGAGACATGTGCAGACTAAACACACACATGCAACCAGCTCTAGTACAGGAATGTCTCTAGAAGCAAACACACAGCAACCACTTGATCACGTCTGAGTTTCCAGTTCCATGTATATTGATCTGACGTGACTCACAGCACCAATCCA
Source organism: Ammospiza nelsoni (assembly GCF_027579445.1). Classification (NCBI taxonomy): domain Eukaryota; kingdom Metazoa; phylum Chordata; class Aves; order Passeriformes; family Passerellidae; genus Ammospiza; species Ammospiza nelsoni. Next base: position 36,220,097 of record NC_080641.1, read on the forward strand.
CTCAAAATCCTGCCCATTTCAGCGTCTTTTCCCTCCTTGAAAAGGCAGTTACAGTCCCCACTCTGTGGGCTGAGGCTGCTGCACCCACCAAGCTTGGAGTGCCTACAGGCTGCAGCCCCGCAGGGGTTTTGCCTGGCCCAGAAGGGTCCTGAGACCCCAGTGCTGCCAGAGGCGCAGCAGAGCTGAGAAGAGCCTTGGGCAGCAGGGAAGGGCAGCCAGGCTGAGGCAACTCTAAACTCACCACCCTCCTGGCAGCCTCAGCTGAGGCTCCGCTGACTACTCCTGAGTGACTCCAGCAAAAGCAGAAGGCCAAGCTTTATGCATTTACAAATACCTGTTGCAATTATTCTGATTTAACAAATTTCAACATTTCCACGTGCTGAGAATGCCCTGGAGTGTGGCCAGCAGCAAGCCTGGATGCCCAAGGGGAGGGAAGCCCCCCACACACTCCTGGCACGGGGGCACTGTGCATGCAGGAGGGCTCCCCTGCCCTGGCATGGGTGGGGAAGATGCCAGGATAACAGCCCTGCCTGCCTGCAGGAGCAAGCGGCGCCTAGGGGAGGAGGGGAAGTTCAGTCAGCCCAGTACTTCTCTGGTTTTCAAGAAAAACAAGGCAGACAGGTGTGGAACAATCCTTGTGATTACTGTCCTCGTCCTTCCAAAGGAGTGCTGCTTCCCGGGCTGGCAGACACAAGCTTGTTCCCGTTGTCTGCTGCACGCTGAGGAGCTGCTCCAGTGAAACGTGACAGGTGGCTGCGCTACTCACGGGGTGAAGAGAGAGAGGAGCGACATCCCAGCCGGCACAAACCCGCGGCCCGCTGAGAGCATGTGGCAGGACACAACACCGAGGGGCTGCAGGAAAAGCTCAGAGCAGGGTTTCTTCCCCATCCTCTTCTGAGGACATGATGAGTGGGTCTGGGTATGCACTATCCTACAAAACAACAACCAAACATCACAGAAAACGTGCTGAACTCGGAGCTGCTGAAGTACTGCTGTGACATCTCCTACAAGGAGAGGCCGGAGTCACAGGGAAGCCGAATGCTCCCAGGGCTCACTCGATGCCACAACAACTGTAACACCTCCCGGAGGGGAGGGAGGGCGGAGGGGCTGTGAGAATTAGTGCCACAGCAAAGGCATTTATTTGCACGCGATTTTGGGAATAGGAAAAAACGCAGAAGCCGCCACTCAAAAGGACTTATCACCCCCTGACCCAGCTACCGTCAGCAGACATTTGAGGAACGGATAAAGAATGGGACGAGGTGGTGCATCCCGTCTGTGACAGGAATCGGCCTGGGCACTGCCGGGGGCAGTGGCTGCCCCAGGCAGGACTCACCTGACGGGAACTGCGGCTCGTGTCGCCCCCGTCAGCGGCCGCCGGGACACTCGGGCTCCCTCCGACGGGACCGTCCTTCCTCGGCTCCGCGGCTCCGGCAGCGGGCCCGGCACTGGCCGAGACAGCGGCCACCTCGCCCTCTCCGGTGTTCTCAGGGGCACTCGGCTGCTGCTCCCCGGCTTGCCCTGCGTCCCGCTCCATGCCCGGCTCCTGCCGCCCGTGCCTGCCCCGCGCTGTCCCTGTCGCTGCCGGCTGTGGCGGGGTGCCCGGGCACGGCCCCTCGCCTCCCGCTCCTCTCGCCCTCGCCGCCACTCCCCCGTGCCCGGGGCCGCTCGGGGCGGTCTCTGCAGCGGCCTGCTCCCCCAGCGCCCCCGCTCCGAGCCCCCCCGGGTGCCCGAGCGGCTCCGCGCCCGGCTCCGGCTGCTGTGCTCCGGCGGGCGCCGCGGCCCGCGCCTCGCCCCCTGCCGCCGCCTCCCGCTTCCCCTCGGGCCCAGCAGCCGCAGGTGCCCCGGCCGGCCCTTCCCCGGCCCCTCCCGGCTCCCCGCCCGCCGCCGACACCGGCTGTGCCCCTGCCCCGCTCTGTGCCCCCGGCGCTGCTGCCGTCACCCCGGCCTGTGCCATGGCCCCAGGGCCCAGCCCGCCAGCCCCGGGCACTGCGGGCCCCCCGGACACTGCCGGCTCCCCGGGCACTGCGGGCTCCCCGGGCACTGCGGGTTCCCCGGGCACTGCGGGCTCCCCGGGCACTGCGGGCTCCCCGGGCACTGCGGGCCCCGCGGGCACTGCGGGCTCCCCGGGCACTGCCGGCCCCCCGGGCACTGCGGGCTCCCCGGGCACTGCGGGCTCCCCGGGCACTGCGGGTTCCCCGGGCACTGCGGGCTCCCCGGGCACTGCGGGCCCCGCGGGCACTGCGGGCTCCCCGGGCACTGCCGGCCCCCCGGGCACTGCGGGCTCCCCGGGCACTGCCGGCCCCCCGGGCACTGCGGGCCCCCCGGGCACTGCGGGCTCCCCGGGCACTGCGGGTTCCCCGGGCACTGCGGGCCCCGCGGGCACTGCGGGTTCCCCGGGCACTGCGGGCCCCCCGGGCACTGCGGGCTCCCCGGGCACTGCGGGCTCTCCGGGCACTGCGGGTCCTGCGGGCACTGCCAGCCCCCCGGGCACTGCGGGCTCCCCGGGCACTGCGGGCTCCCCGGGCACTGCGGGCCCCCCGGGCACTGCGGGCACTGCGGGCTCCCCGGGCACTGCGGGCCCCGCGGGCACTGCGGGCTCCCCGGGCACTGTAGGCCCCCCGGGCACTGTTCCCCCGGGCACTGCCAGCCCCCCGGGCACTGCGGGCTCCCCGGGCACTGCGGGCCCCCCGGGCAGCGCTCCGGGCCCGGCCTGCCCGCCCAGCACAGCGATGGCCACCAGCCCCGGCTCCCCGGCCCGGCTCCCGCACGGGCCCGCCGCCCACTCCCCGGGACACGTCTCCTGCCCTCCCGCTTGCCCACACCTCAGCCACCCCTCTGTCCCCGCTGCCGGCTCCTCTGAACCTGCTGCTCCATCTGTGGCCTCCTCTTCATCCCCCGAGCCCGCTCCGGCCGCCCCTGCAGACCCTCCCACCGCCTCTCCCTCGGGTTTTCCTTCCACTGCTCCCTCTGTCTCTGCTTCGCTGCCCTCAGATGGGTTTCCACTCCAAAGTGCTTCTGCTGCACCCTCCTGCTGCACTGCCAGTGTCTCCTCCACCTGTGATGACCCCTCAGTGACAGGATCCCCCCGAGCAGCCCCCAGTGCCCCTAACCCAGGTGCCACTTCCCGTGCAGGACCCTTGTCAGCCTCCACAGACTCTTCTCTTGTGTCCTCCACTCTCTGGAGAGCCTGAGCACTCTCAAGTGCTGCTGCAGCTCCGGGGACAGCTTTCCCCATCTCCATCCATTCTTCCTCTGACACTTTCAGCTGGGAAAACTGACTTGGCTTAACAAACCCTTCCCCTCCAGACATTACTTCTCCTGTTTCCATATCCCCTAGTGCTTCCCAGAGAGCCCCAGGCTTCCACAAAGCCTCCTCCCCTTCAGAAAAGTCTCCTTCAACGGCCTTTTCTCCTTCAGGGCCCACAGCTCTGGCATTCCCATCTGTAGCTGCCACATCAGCATCCTCTCCCTCTGACACAGCCGCCACCGTCGTGTCCTTCCCTGCAGACCCTCCCTGCCCCAGGGGCTCCCCTGCCTCGGACACTGGCTGGCCCACCTCCTCCTCTGCTGGGGGCCCTCCTGCTCCTTTGAGGCCTTCGTCTGCAGCCTCCTCCTCAGTGGTGCCCCCAGCCCCCTCCTGCCCCTGGGGCACGGTTCTGTGTGCCTGCCCCCCTGGCAGTGCCCCAGCCGGCCCCTCTGTGCCAGCTGCTGCCCTTCCCAGCGCCACCTCTCTGTCCGTGCCCTCTGCCAGCACCTCCTGCTCCCCAGGCGACCCCTCTGTGCCCAGCTCCACTGCCTGCCCTGTTCCCTTTCCTCGGGGCCGTTCCTGTGCCACGGTGCCCTCCTCGGGCGCGAACTCCCCCAGCGCAGCCCCCGTGCCTGCCTGGGGCAGTGCATCCCCTGCACCCCCTGCCCCTGCAGCTTTTCCTGCGGCCTCTCCGCTGCCGGCATCTCCCCCAGCAGCCCCGTCCCGCGCCGGGGCTCGTCCCGGCCCTGTCGCCTCCCCTGCTCGTGCTGCTGCCTCCTGCACATCCAGGCTTCTCCTCCCTTCTGCCAGGAGCCTTCCATCTGCTGCTGTTGGGAGATAATCAGACATTGGTTTGCTCAGCAGCCTGCCGGTGCTGCATGCTTCACAGGGTTAGTGCTAAAGGTGCCATTTCTGCCCAGCCATGAGGGACAGCAGCCTGGGCACCCAAAGAGAACGTGCTGTGCTGCTGCTCATCACATCCCTGCACTCTGACCATGATTTGGTACTGCTGTTCTGGCATCTGGCATAAGGAATTTAACTAAAAGTGTTGATGCAAGGCCAGTCATGCTTGTCCTGCCTGCTCTGCCTCCCTCCCTACCTGCAGGGAGCTCATGTGTGTGTGCAACACCTGTAAGCTTGACAGTGACACTCAGAAAGTCAGAAATAGCTGACAGATTGCTCATGTGAAATATGCTCAGAAAGGACAAAGAACATTCAGCTTCCTGTGGATTCTGTAATTACACCAGGAAATAATACAGGGTTAATTCCTGCCCCTGGGAACCAAGGCATTTCCCAAGGAGGCTGCACACTACCAGGAAGCACATGGTACCTCACTACATTCCTGCTTTCCACAGCCATTTTCTGACTCACAGTTTTTTCATGGCCTGGATTCTTCTCCCAGAACCATTTAACGGCCAAAAAAAGCATTAATTATACATGACTACAGATGCCACCTAGTCATCACCTGATTTTTACAAGTTAGGTAAGAAACAAAGCACAAGGAGACTTAGATAGCCAAAGGAAAGGGAAAGGGCAAACGCTTCCATTACAAGACTTCAGGTAATCCTTGTGTCTGACTGACAGCCAATCTTACCTCCACTGGCACTATGCTCTGTATTTGCTGCATTCTTTTCTCCCTCATTGGCACACAAATCACCAGGCTCAGGGTCAGAATTCACAGGATGATCATTTCCAGTTGCTTTTGCTGTTTCCTCCTGGACTGGTTTGCAGTCTTCAAAAACTATCACAAAGAAAACAGGAAGCAAGAAAGAGAAACCATTAAAAAACAAAAAGGGAGTAGAAGCCATTCAGCCATCTCAGCTTTAAAATGGTTTAAAATTCATTTTTGGCCAAATCCTTTCACTTTAAGCACTAGCAGAGAAACACTGAGCCAGTGTAATGTTGTGAGTGGATATTGAGCCCACAGCAGCTCCAGCAGCTCCCCGTGCTGCAGCACAGGTGAGTGCAAGGCAAACAGAGCAGCACAGGCATGCAGAGCTGTGCAGAGGGACTGTACTCACCCCCTCCTTCCTCACGCCAAGGGGGCTCTTCGTTGCCATCCTCCTTGCCCAATACCCTGCTTTCCCAAGGCACTGGAGGACATTCCTCCTCCTCCTCACTCATGTTACTTTCTCCTGACCCAGTCTGCTTGAATTCCCCGTTAACCTCAGGGTTTTGATGCTGCATTGCCCTTATGTTTTCATGAAAAATTCTAGTATCTTCCCTTGCTGTTAGATCTTCTGGTTTTGTCTTGTCTGCTTCATATATTCCTTTCTTTTCCAGCACAGAATTCTCTTGATTTTCCTTCACTCTGAGCAGTTTCTTCTCCCCATTCTCATTTTCACAGTGTGCATGTGCTGCACTATCAGATGTACTTTTGATATTGCAATCCTCTTTGCAATTCCCATGGTCTGCCTTCATTTCAGCTTGCGAGTCAGTCTCAGAGCTGCACTGAGTGCTCATGGATGAGAGAGAGTCTGCAGGTCTCCTCTCTGAAAACAGCAAATTTTAATTTAGTATTTGTCACTAAACCTCTGCATTCACTGGGCACTCACAAAGGGACACAATCCCATCCAATAGCATTCTCTGAATTATACCATCTGAGGATATTGTGACAAAATTCCAGTAAGTGTAAATAGAAGAACATTGCCCAGATGTATGAAGTATTAAAATGAAAGCCATTTAACATGGAGGGTTTTTTTCTGATAATAGAAATAAATCAAAGATTTATAGAGTAGCTCTATCAATCACATAGAAATACACCTCCAAATGCACCTTTAAATATGGCTCAGACAGGGTTTAATACAGACTCTTCAGCTTCCTTAGATAAAATACTTCAACTACAGCAACAATCCCTCAGCACCCTTCTGTTAACTCATTGAATATTAGAAGGATCTCCAAAACCATGTGTAAACCCTTCAGGCTGAACTGGAGATGAAGTTCACTGTCTCCTCTAGAAAAGCATTAGAGGCACCATCATATTAAATTCATAAATGGAAAATTTGAGGGGAAAAAAGACTGTAATTCTCCATCAGACAGTGAGCTGAACAGCAGAGCTGACTTGCTGCTGTCCACAATCTACAGGGCTCAAGGACAGATTGGTCTAACTCAAGACTGAAAAATCTAGTCAGGCCAAGAAAATAAAAGTGTCAGAACTATAATCCATGCAGAAGTGCACTGCACTTCAGTGGCACCATTAATGGCAGATAAAACAGATTTCAGTAGGAAGGGCATATGCAGATCAACATACATACTGGACACGTGCAAACTGTAAAACATGCATCAGGTCAGCTTCTCCAAGCCTTGTCATGACCAAAACTAACCTGGCAGATTATCTTCAGAGTCCCTGTCATCAGAATATCTGCCACTTTTATCTTTCTCACTGTCAGAGGCCTGCAGTGCCTTCTGAGATGAGGTTTCACTCTCCTTTCCATAGTCTAAATTATGGTTTTTATCATTTGAGGATGACTTTGACATTCCATTCATTTGGTCACCAATCTGTCCCTCTTCATTAACTTCTTCATCTTCAAAATCTTCATCATATTCTAAAATAGAAGAATTGTATTGTGAGACAGGAAACAGAATTCACAATTTTAAAAGTTCTTTTTAAGCAGATAGAAACACTGAGCCAGTGTTAATGTTCTGAGTTGATATTAATTAACGTCATTAATCTCCTTTTGCCCTTGAATTTGCACAGTCTTTTTAAAGCCATGAGAGAATCTAAGACCACAGATAGGAATTGTGAGAGCATATTATCATAAAAAAGCATTGTGTTTTTCATAGAGTAGCAAAAATGTAGCAAAACTAAAGGTATGAGTAATACATTAAACCAAAAATAAACAAAGCTACCAGCCATGGAAAGTGAAAATTTAGAGCTGGGAAAACTCAGAAATTAAATGTAAGAATCTCTTGTAACAGGAGAAAAAACTGGATGTGATGAAAAGAAATTAAAAGCAATTGAGAAAGCTGGAGAAAGGTAATATAGTATACTGCAAAGTACAATAAATGTATATTGACATGGCTAAATAGCAAAGAAGTGTCTTACAAGCTCAATGAATTTAATGAACACCAGCCAAAGGGCACCGCAGAGGCACGCTGTTATCACAGTGCTCTAACGTGCTCCTCCAGCACCCGGGGGAAAACCCAGAGCAAAGCAAGCCTGCACAGAATCACCACTCTTATATCCACATTCTGGAGCTCAGGCAGGCTCTAGCCTGCCTAGGTCTAGGTCTGATGGACCACAGAGTAATCGTCTGATGGACATCTGAGAGATCCCTGAGCTGGAGGGGACCCACAGGGAGCCTCGAGTGCCGCTCCCGGCCCTGCACAGCTCTCGGCTTGGCTCTGGAGGCGGAACCCTCTGCGTGCAGGAGCATTAGAGAAGCTCCCCTGGCCCCAAAGCTGTGCTCTGCACACCCCAGGCACAGCACGGGCATGTCGGGGATTCCCACCCAAAATCCAGAGCAGCCCTGCAGCCGCGGGCTCCCTGCGCACGCAGGGCAGCTGCACTGCTGGAACACGCTGCTGGAACACCAGCTGCACTGCTGGAACACGCTGCGCCACGCAGGGCAGCTGCACTGCTGGAACATGCTGCTGGAACACCAGCTGCACTGCTGGAACACGCTGCTGGAACACCAGCTGCACTGCTGGAACACACTGCTGCCACACCAGCTGCACTGCTGGAACACGCTGCGCCACGCAGGCCAGCTGCACTGCTGGAACACACTGCTGCCACACCAGCTGCACTGCTGGAACATGCTGCTGGAACACCAGCTGCACTGCTGGAACACACTGCTGCCACACCAGCTGCACTGCTGGAACACGCTGCGCCATGCAGGCCAGCTGCGCTGCTGCCACACCAGCTGCACTGCTGCCACACCAGCTGCACTGCTGGAACACGCTGCGCCACGCAGGGCAGCTGCACTGCTGCCACACCAGCTGCACTGCTGCCACACCAGCTGCACTGCTGGAACACGCTGCGCCACGCAGGGCAGCTGCGCTGCTGCCACACCATTCCTCACTTTGCAGGTTTTTTTGCTGCCCTCCCTTCCTTCCATCAGGGCTTTTAATGCATGGAAGTGACAGAACACCAAGGACAGAAATGAAGAGTTCCTGATGCAGAACCAGTCAGGCAAACAAACAATTACCAAGACAATGAGAACTAAGGGAATAAGGAGATTTATTTTTCTGTATTAAAAATCAATTGAGATTCCAATTGCAGTGTTGGCAGTGAGGTCTCTGTCAGAAGGGCAGTTCCTCCTGAAGGAAAAAGGCTTCATTAATCCCAAACACACATCCGGAGGGACTAACGACTGTCAGATGAGTAGCAATACTGCAGAACTGTGAAAGCAAAAATAGGAATAGGAAGTAGGAATTAAAATCTCTCTGTGAATGCGATTGCCTCCAAAGAAGATTATGATAAGGAGGAAGTAAAGGCAGAGACTGAGCTTGATGCCTCTTCCATAGCTGAGTACACCTTCCACCATCCCAGACTGCTCCAAGCCCTGTCTGACTTGGACTTGAATGCTTCCATGGATGGGGCAGGCACAGCTGCTCTGGGGATCCTGTGTCATTGCCTCACCACCCTTCCTTACTCACTTGCTTGGCTCTTGCAAACCACCTCATCCTGTTGCCTGGCTGAAAGGAGCCCCTCCAGTTCTGTGGCCCAGATACAGACATCACCGCGTTTCTCATGCCCCAGTCAGAGCTGGCGGTCCACAATCCCAGACCTCCTCCAGAACCATCCCCTCCCATTTCTCATCCCCTGCTCATGTTTGGGAATACTATACCACTTTCACTGGTGGTTTCCTGAGTGGTGGTTTCCTGAGTGGTGCCTTCGGTCTCCACAAAAGATCGGTCTTCTGTTTGTGCTTCTTCTTCTACTTCTTCTCCTTCTATTTCTTCTATTTCTTCTCCTTCTTCTTCCTCTTCTTCCTCGCAGCACTCCTGTTCAGAGTCGAGAGTTTCGTCGATAGTGTCCACGCTGTCCTCTTGGCTGGCTATGGTGAGTGACACCGAGTCTTCAATGGATTTGGGCGGCACGTTGCTGTCACAGGGCTCGCTGTGCGCGCAGTAAGGAGAGCAGGAGCACATGTGCGGCCTCGAGTAGAACTTCAGCTTCTTCTTGGGAGGGTACAGCTTTTTGTCCAGACCCATCGCGAGAAAGCACCTATAAAATAACGCAGATTGGGAAGTGTCACATTTTTCTTCCTTTGAACAAGAGAGGGCAGCAGACACAGCGAGTTCAGCTCGTCGTTAGCAGGGACAGCAATGCCCATCTGCCTCTGCCCGCAGGAGAAGCGCCCCGAAACCCCCGAGAGCTCCCCCAACACGGATGCAGCTCTTCCTTGAAGCACAGTAATGCTGCCTACCCTGAGGCAACAACTGACACACAAACAGAACCAAAATTATTACAGGTGCCCATTCATTTGAAGCTGCACCGAGCACTGGCTGTGAAGACAGGACCACTGAGAAAGGCAGACAAGCTCTGATGTGCTCTGGATCCAGATCGTGCTGTAACTCCCAGCAGCGTGATAACTGAGCGTTTGGGGGTAACACTGGGGGTTCTGTACTTATCTGCTGGGTCTAGAACTGTGGGGGAAGAAGGTTGAAAGTAATTTTCTGTTTCTGTTCTGTTTACCTACTTAAAAGAAACCCAAAGAGATGGAAAACAAAGCATTTTGAATGAGTTGTTGAGACTGCCCCTCTTGTATAAAATGGAGTGATATGCTCCCCCTCTCTCTCACAGCCAGGAGCTCCACAGAACTGCAGAGCCTGGCCAGCAGAAAGCTCTCAGAGCAAGGCTTGCAGCATGGTACAGGAATCCCTGCAGCATCCCCTCGCTGTGAGCCAAAGCCTCGACCCACCAGGGAGAATCAGCTGGGACTTTACTGGCAACCAGAGTGGGCATTCCATGTATGTCATACAGCAGAAAACAAACACAAGTGCGCTTGGCCTGAAGAGGCGTGAAAATAGTTGTCATTTATGGGGAAAATCAGGTTAATGGAGATGATTTTTAGTCATCAGATAAGGTCAGCTGGATTGATAAGAGGCAGGAAAAGAGAGATATCACTAAGTGTAAGAGGGAAAGGGGGACAGAAAGGGAGAGTAACTTGGGAATTAATTAATCAATCCAGTTTTTGGATACTATATTAAATTCTGAAAATTCACTTCACATCTTTATAGAAATCACAAAAAGCTGAGATTGGGGCATTTCCTAAAATCTGTAGCCACTATAGGCATTCTGAGTTCAGATGCTTCTCACTCCTTTGAACATGCAATGAACATAAATCATGTTCATTGTTAGACTGGAGCAAAAACTATGGTACAATAAACTATCATTTTTTCCAAGAATTTAGTCCTTTCCTGAAGGAACAGACTACACCTCTGTGAAGAGTCTCTTGTTCCAACTGCTAGCTGCTCTTTTAAAAATTATTTATTAAAATAATACAGAAGATTTTAAATTATCCACATGTCCGTAAGGTTATGTATGGCCTGAATTAACAATTACAGAAAAGGAAGATTTTATGAAAATTAAATCCTCTTGGCGGAATCACAGCTGTTGGTCACAGCACTGACATTTGCCCAAGACCTTTCTGCACAGATTTGGTTTCTGAACCATAACAAATATTCAGTGCTGCCTTATTCTGAAGCTGGGACTATTACAACAGAATCTCACTTCAGAGGCAGAGCTGGTTAAAAATCAATTATGACAAAAAAAGCCTCTGGAAACCACAGCTAACTGAGCAGCACACTCGGTGTTTATTCCACTGCCACTGTGCCACAGCCACACGGGTGGCACACGGAGCCCACCCCGGAGGCACTGCCCTGTGCTCCAGCACAAGCAGTGTCCCCTCTGTGGGCACACAGCACTGGAACCAGCTAAGCTGGTGCCCTGGCATGGCAGCCCCGACAGGTGCCCTCACCCTGCCCCAAGCAGTGTCCCCTCTGTGGGCACACAGCACTGGAACCGGCCGAGCTGGTGCCCTGGCATGGCAGCCCTGACAGGTGCCATCACCCTACCCTGGCATGGGAGCCCCGACAGGTGCCCTCACCCTGCCCCAAGCAGTGTCCCCTCTGTGGGCACACAGCACTGGAACCAGCTAAGCTGGTGCCCTGGCATGGCAGCCCTGACAGGTGCCCTCACCCTGCCCCAAGCAGTGTCCCCTCTGTGGGCACACAGCACTGGAACCGGCCGAGCTGGTGCCCTGGCATGGCAGCCCTGACAGGTGCCCTCACCCTGCCCTGGCATGGGAGCCCCGACAGGTGCCCTCACTCTGCCCCTTCCACGGGGCACTGAGAAACAGAGCAGGCTCCACAGAGCAGCGCAGATGGAGCCAGGGAGATGAAAGAAGAGAAACCAGCTGGAAACTCTCCAGGCGGAGTCCTTGTGAGCAAAGCGCGCTCTCGCCATACCTGTAGCAAGGAGGGGCTCCTGCCACGTGCAGCACCCTGAAGTAGGTGTTTCTGCGCTGCAGCCGGCAAGGCCTCTTGGTCTGAAAGCCTCTGTACTCACAGCAAGAGCTCAGCCTGTCAACTTGGAGCCCGTTCAGGAAAAAGGTGAGGCTGAACGGGTAACCGAGGTACCTCTTAGAAATGAACTGGAAGGTGTCTGCAATCACAGAAAAAAAGGGTTCAAAGAAGAACATTGTGCTTCACTGTCAGCTTGTAGCAACTGCTCTATCTTAACTGCATCACCACAGCATCACCACATCACCCTCTGTGGACAGGCACTGGGGTTCTCAGGGCTGTCCAACAGTTGGTTCAACTCAACCCCTCCACACACACAGCCCTGGCTCTTGCCAGCCCCAGATTCCTAAGGTGGGACAGCTGGGACAAGTGTCACACTGTCAGCCTGGCCACTCACTGCTACAGCAGGACAAAGACCAGAGCCTCCCAGCCATTTCCTGTGTCCAGTTTTCCAGAACACAATTCATCTTTTACTGCTGTGATGAAATTGCACTCACACTTCCCAAAAACAGATGGGAACTGGGCTCTCACTATGTACTTTTACTTCTGGAATAAGAAGCAACATTCACTGACCCATATTAGCAACTCAGATTAACCCCCCTTTAAGGATGGTTTATTACTACAGCTGCTCTATTAACCATATAACTCTAGAGATAATTAGCATAAGCCACAAGTATTTTGTTAAATCAATTCTCTAAATTCTTCTACCATCATTGCAAAAGTAATTGTAACCTCACTTTCAATCATGGGACAGTAGATCCAGGTTTAATGTGGAGGCAGATGGTATAAACATCCCTGGATGCATATATCTTGACCAAGCTGAGCTGTAATCATTCTGATGTCAGGGCAAAGTTTTAGCAAAAAAACGACGTTGCCACAATCAATATGAACTCTCTGGCTCCATCCTTACCTCCTTCCAACAGGTCGCCTTTATAGACACAAATGTTTTCTGTTCCACAGTATTGCTGATAGACTTTGATTTCATCCTTGTGATCACGGAGTGACACGTGCTTACTCTTTCCCAGGTAGATCATGGTGACCAGGGCGTTGCTGCATAATGGGGACTTGGGGAACCCATTGGTATTCTGCAGCAGAAAATGCACAGAAATGCCTTCAGCTCCCAGCTCCAACAAGGGGCAAAAACACGGCTCACATCTGTGCAGCCCACGCTTGAGACTTCCAGGCTTTTATAACAGGAGGCGAGCTGATTAAATGGGGAAGTGTTTGTGACATGTAGAGGGTGTGGGATACATTTCCAACTGAAAACCCAATGCACTGGATAGCCCCAAATGTCAAGGACCAGGTTTAATGACCCATATCATCCCACCCAATCCAGGGCTCCTACAACTTTATTTACAGGAGTTAAAACTGGCTGCAGACAGTGTAACTGTTCATAGACTCAAGGCATTTCACAAATCCCTGAGATTCTAGTGCCAGAGACAGGATCAGACTGACTGAAGTGGCAGGCTTTGAATAACTGTTAATCTACGTAGTTGTTCAGCACCATTTTTTCTCCCCAGCTGATGAAAAACACCAAATGTTTTACTTTACAGGGACATGCATAGCAATTATATATATTTTAATAGTTATACATTTTCTTTATGCAAACTAGGCATGCACATCTTTCAGCATCAGGCAAACACACCAGCGAGGAATGCAACACGCCTGTACGGGGACAGAGAGTACTCACATTGATCAAGAACTGCTCATTGAACCCCGTGGTGGAGTGGAACCATCTCTCGACGGGCAGCCCGCGCCGGATGCCGGGGATGCACCTGTCCCCGACGTGCGGGCGCGGCGGCGGCACCGGGGCCACGCGGCGGCGGCGCTTGCTGGGCCGGTACGGTGACGCGCCGGACACGTAATCCATCGGGTTCCTGAACTTGAGCTCGCTGCTCTGCCTCTGGAAAAGCACCTCAGTGACGGGACACCGCCTCCGCAAAACCCCGAGCGTACGGAACCGCCGCGGTCTGACCGCTCGGTACGGCGAGCAACAGGCACCCTTCTGACACAGCTCCTGACCCAGGGCCTGGAATTCTGCTCGTGAAAATATTCCCGTGCTAAACCACTTTCTTTTGTTTGCAAGGCAACATTCACATTGCTTGAAAATGTCACCTTCAGAGATACAGACAGCACTGCACACCAAGCCCTGGCTCCCGCGCCACCGAGATCCCATCTCAGACAGAACCCTGCACAGCCCTGCAGCACTGCTGCTCCCTTGCAGCTGGAAAGCACATCCCAGAGCAGCCAGTCATCCAACAGAAACATCCTGGCATCAGTTATACAGGATGTGCTTCAAAATGCTGCTTGCTCATCTGACTACAGATTTAGTCCTCTGCAGAATGAAATGGACCACAGCCCATAAGAGTAAGACATTATGGAGAACAAGTTCTGTAAACGCTGCTTGCTGTGGCTCTGAGTTCTCATCATGTTCTCAGAAATTACATCTGATTTAGTGCTCACAACTGTTTTGTCAGTTGTGAGCACTAAAGAAACCATTAAACCACCCATAATTTGAGTAGACATAAACAGGACCAACCAGCAAATTCTTGAAGAACCATGACCATGCTGATACACAGCAAGCACAGATCAGAAGGGAGCTATTTACACCAGTGGTAGCAGATCACAGTCCCAGTCCAAAGCCCTCTCACCCCATGGAATGCATATCACAAAACCAATTACATTATGTTTCTCTAGAATAGAAGACAAGTCCAAATGTCTCTTGAAAGTAACTGCAAATATATCAAGACCATGTTTGACTCTAATTCTCTAAGCCCACTAGTGTGATTTAGTAGAAGGAATCATCCAAAAAAAGGAATTTTTTGCTACTTTGCAGCTCCTTTGTAGGTGATGATGAAAACTTGTAGGGCTTGCAACTGAAAATATTCCAAAGTTCCTGGAGTCAACCAGGTGCTGCCTCTCTCTCTCTCTCTACATAAGAGAAAATCTACATAGAGGGAGAAAATTTTGTATGCAGAAAGATTTTATACTATAAAAGGTAAGTCACCACATTTTTCCTCACTGTGATCAAGAACTGGGAATTAGACCAGTAAGACAGTGTCTTGAAAACTGAGGGGAAGTGAAAAAGGACAGTTTAAATAAAAGTTGATGCCATTTGAAAGGGATGTTCCCTGTCATGTATACAGTTCTGGGAACCACAGTACTTAAACAATATTACAAAACTGTCCCTAAAGTGGGACAGTTTATTTTCAGAATGAAGTACAGCCTCACCCCACAGGCAAATTGCTGATAATGTTCCAGTGCATGGCACTTCTGTTTGGAAGCCTTTGATACAAACCCTGCTGCAGCCCCACCAGGAAGGGGGGTATATTTCCTGTATATTTCCTGGAGCTGTATTTGGTCACAAGGAACTCTACAAAAGGAGAAAGAAAACAATGACAAAATCTCAGAGTATAGCTCCCAGTGCAGAGCAGCACCACGAAGAAAAATAATAGCACTGATGAAGATACCTGGAAGTGGTGAGTGATTACAGGTACCTACAGGACATGACATTTTCTAGTCTGCCTCCAAAGAGCCAGACCCCTTTAGGCACCTCTAACTGACCAGTCAAAACAACTCTTGGCCATAAATACAAGGTTTGCTACTATCTCCTCCTCACTATGCAGTCTTGTAGCAAACACAATGAACTCACAGAAACTGTAGCAGTGTGCTGTGACTTCAGCACACGGACCCAGGGAGAATGCACAACAAAAATGTACCGTTTTTGTTCAATTTCACAGATTTTTCTGACTGCTTTATTCCATGTTTTCCTTGTATACCCTTCAGAATACCAAGTTAAAACGTTAACATCCAACAGCACTGTTGAACTGAGGTTCACTCACCACCTTAGAGACGGGAGGCTCCTTGGCTCGGAAATAATAACGCCCATCACCATAATCAAATCTAAGTCTGGGTCCCCTCTATAGGAAAAAAAAGGTCATTCAGGACTCAAAAGTTTCTCTTCAATCTGCATCAATTATCATTATTGATATAGAGAACCAGTTGAAACTGACCTAGATATTTGACCTTTGACTTCAGGCTTAAGTACTATTATATTTCAAGTATATTTTCATTATATTAACACTCCTTCTTTGCTGTTCACAAAGAGCAACAGCCAGAGCTCCTAGACACAGCCTTCTGAAATGACCTCCAGTCTGATTTCATTCCTTCAACTCTGTTTTCTAAAAGACTCCCACCTTTCTCAGGGCTTTACAACATGCGTAACGTTGCCCGCAGCCCCTGTGCCCACTGACAATGCTCAACACACTGATACTGGCCTGCCTGAGGTCATGAGGCAGCTCAAAGGGAAAGACTGAAGCAGATTTGTCAGACAGCAAAGGTTTTGGGGTTTTTTCCCAGGTTCTGACGTGCCATTCCTGCAACACTAGCTTCTAGAGATTCTTTAACCCAACCCAGCAAAGAGGAAAAGAGCCTCAAGTGATGAAGGATGTGGTCCTAATGCAGAATGCCCCAGTGCTGGGGTCTGTGGGCACACCTGGAGCTGGCTGTGCCCCCATGGCAGAGTGCCCCTGGCAGTGAGTGCCCTGTGCTGGGGTCCCTGGCACACCTGGAGCTGGCTGTGCCCCCATGGCAGAGTGCCCTGTGCTGGGTCCCTGGCACACTGTCCCTGGCTGTGCCCCCATGGCAGAGTGCCCCCGGCAGTGAGTGCCCTGTGCTGGGGTCTGTGGGCACACCTGGAGCTGGCTGTACTGCCCTAATGCAGAGTGCCCCCGGCAGTGAGTGCCCTGTGCTGGGTCCCTGGCACACTGTCCCTGGCTGTGCCCCACGGCAGAGTGCCCTGTGCTGGGTCCCTGGGCACACTGTCAGCTGGCTGTACTGCCCTAATGCAGAGTGCCCTGTGCTGGGTCCCTGGCACACTCAGTGTCTGTGCCCCATGGCAGAGTGCCCTGTGCTGGGTCCCTGGCACACTGTCCCTGGCTGTGCCCCACGGCAGAGTGCCCTGTGCTGGGATCTGTGGGCACACTGTCCCTGGCTGTGCCCCACGGCAGAGTGCCCTGTGCTGGGATCTGTGGGCACACTGTCCCTGGCTGTGCCCCACGGCAGCCCAGGGGGAGCTGCTGCACTCACCCGCAGCGAGCGCCCGGTGCGCTCTCCGGACACCAAGGGACAGAGCGCGTGGTGGTTCCTGGGGGCGACGGGCGGGTGGGGGGCGTACAGGGGGGACACTTGTCCCATCAAGCGCTCGATCTGAAAGAAAGGCAGTTTATGTCTCTGAGGCACTGGATCCAAAACCAGTGCTGTCTGTCTCATTACATCTGCCTGTCACTGGACAGCTGTGACAATCAGCTGGCCTGGACCCGATGGAACAGCTGGTTAAGGAAAGAAAGAACATCATGGGAGAGTGTGAGACTTGTTCCCACCTCTGATTCATTTTCCTGCAGCTCTCTCCAGCTGCTGACCCACTAGAATCAATTCATGTCTGTTTCTGTGTATCTCACAATTCTTGGTTTGTTTAAAGGTCTCTTTCTTTTTTAAATTTGAGGGCACCTGCCACTTTCCTGCGGTGACTGCAGCCTCTCCCCACCTTCTCACCTCACCAGCCCAGTGCTGGGATGGCTGCCCCCTGGAAACAGACAGCTCTGTCTCTCACCCTCCCTTGCTCAGCCATCTGCCTTTCTCCTTTCCTTTCAGATGAGCGACTCAGATGAATTCACTAAACAGATGAGGTGAGAATTAAATTACACCACTGGCTCCAGCCAGGCTCCTGCACCCCAGCACAGCACACACAGATCAGGTGTCTGCAGGTGTCTTTCTGAAGGAAGCAGTTGTGGTTTACGTTCCAAAATTATTCAAGCCCAGGATCCCTTGACAGGGTGCCTGAATCACTGCTTCCACGGGGTGACTCCCTACCACAGGAGTTCCATCAGCAAACTACACCTTTTCAATTTCCATGGTTATCAGTGTCTTTCAGGAAAATCTCCTCCTCTCTTTACGCCATGATTTGCTTATAGATGTATTATTTACAGTTTAACACACCTGACATTGTTTACCAGCTGCTCAATGAAGCAGCCACCTTCTCAAGGCACTCTTCTCAAAGCACTCAGGTTCCTAATACAGAAATAAAATTCTGAGCATGTTTCTGCCAAAATGAGGATGACTTTTCCCATATGCACTCAGGTGATTGCATGGGGAGAAGAACCAATGACTTCTATGGGATTTCCATGACTATAACTAGAGAATCAAGTTCAACCTACATGACAGCTAAATGAAGACTCCTAAAACTCTTTGATTTCTCACATGCCAGTTCTGCCCAAATCCTGTGGTGAGGCAAACAACCAAACACATGAGCTCAGTGCTCATCAGCGGTCAAAAGCAGAGAGGTCTAGAATTACTGGGAGGAGAACGTATCTTGAATTATTCATTCTGGTATGGTTCCCCATTTCAAAACAGAAATAGTAGAACGAGAAAAGGTAAAAAAATAGCAACGGTAATGAGAAGCCTGGAGTGGTTCACCTAAGAAAAATTCAGACTGAGGACCTTCGGCTTGGAAAACTGAGAAGGAATGAGAAGAACATATGTAAAACCACAGACGCCTTGGAAAAAGAGAACATTTAATAACTTTTGTCATACCGAGAACAATGGAGCATCGAACAGACATATCAGACAGCAGATACATTTATTACTATGCAGAAATGCAAGGAGATACCATTTCATGCAATTCATTATTAAATCACCCAAACAAGACCACAGCAGAAGTAGAAGAATAACTAGATTCAGAAGGAATTAAATGCATAAATGGAAGCTCCTGAACTTCTGGACAAAGGAGATGTAACTGGGGCGGGATCATCCTCTGCTTGCCTGTTTCTTGTACTTTTCCACATCAGAGGCAGAGCACTTGTCTCAATGAACCACTGGTCAGGCCCACGGTTGCCACCCAACACAGCAAAACTGCTGAAGCCTTACCTTGGCTGACTGCATCGTCTCTTTCCTTGCAGAACAATCAAGTCTCCTGTTAATCCCCAGCTGATGATGATGCTATCAATATAAGAGGAAGAGAAATCCTATTACTGGCCATCATGAGATGTCAGTGTGTGCAAGATCTCTTGCTTCTGTCCTGCTTGTCCCATGCCTTCTCCCTGGCCACTACTCTCATTGAGCCCTCTAATAAAACTACTGTGTATTGAATCTCTTTGCATTTCATCTGCATGTATTCACGCAGCCAAGGGAACAACTGAGCACTGGTACAGTTGGTAAAGTTGTAGGAACCAGCTCCATTCCTGATATCCCATAGGAATGTGCCCAGATTTTGTACTCAGACAGCATATATATAAATATGTTCAAACTGGTTTGTTTTTATCAGATTTTTTTAAGCAAATTAGCCCTGTGAATATCATCTCATAATCTGAGAGCTGTCAAAAAACAAGGAAGGCAGGACAGTGCCTGCTCTCACAATAGCATGGTGTGACAATGAGAGGCCCGTGGAGGTTTCATGTGGGGAGCCTCAAGCACAAAGTCTGTCCTTTTTCCCAGCAGGAAAGAGCCTTCCAGGGGAGCACGAGGGCACACGAGGAAAACAGCCCAGTACACGTCAGCAGCCCCTGGCTGTCAGTGGGGAAACAGCCGAGAAGGCTCATATAGTAGGAGTCTTAGTAAAATATCTGTATTGTATATTGAATATCTGTATATGGGCCTTGCCCTGATAAGCCCCGGTTGTTTTTGATGGGCTGCAGCGGCAATGTCCTTCATTGGGCTGCAGCTGTAGCTAGCGAAGATAACTGGGATAAAAGGGGCTGGGCTTGGCCAGTCAAGCTGAGCTGACAAGGAGCCCTGATGAAGAAGGAGCAACAAGCAGGAGAAGAAGTCAGAGCTGTGAAGAACTGCCCCCAAGAAGTATCACCGAGAAGGTACGACACTTTAGAAATATGGTTGCGACAGTATGGGACTTTAGAAATGCAACAACAAGATAACAACAGGCTCACATGTCCTCAGTAAGGGCACACCTCAATGTCAAGGACCTTGTGATATATGGCATCAGCCAAGCAGCCCTGGACGTGTCTCTGGTGGTCCCTCCTTATGGCATTGAGGCGGTATTCCTTCTCCGGTATGATTCTGCCGCTCCTGGAGATCTGCCACACACAAACAGAACGTTACTGAAAAGTACAAGACGAAATAAAGTACGTTTGGAAACAATACAATTTCCCAGAAGACCGCTTCCTCCCTCTGGCTTGTTTCCGCTCTGCCCCTGCCATGTGTGGAGCTCAGCGTGCAGCACTGCGCTGTCTCTGAGCCCACGAGCTGCACCAGCCCCATGGCAGGAGCAGCAGCCGCATTTCTGACAGCCCGGGGCTCAGCCTTACCCTCGCAGGCCGCTGCCCAAGGGCGGCAAGGATCAAACACTTGCTGCCCTACTGCACCTGGCCGTGCAAACGAGGCACACCCAGGAGGGCACCAGGTTTTTAACAAAATGTTCGGCATATTCACCGTTACCAAATCCTTCAGTTTTCCATTAAACACTTCTGAAAAATAACACTGAAGCTATTTAAACAAGCCAAAGATGCTTACATTTCACAGTGTAAAAACCATGAGTGAACCAATGTGATTCTGTATATCTGCAAACTGAAACACTTTGCAGAGGGAAACTCGAATGAGTAAAAGGAAATATTTGGGGGGAAAAAAGCATAAAAACATTTTGAATTGAATGTAGAATTGAGGAAAACTTTTCAGTCTCACCAGTCCTGATTTCTGAAGATGTCGTCTTATCCTGGCATTGCTGAAATATCCAACCAGGTGTTTGTCTGTAAGACTGTTATAGGTTTCAAGAATACTGCAACAAAAAATGGAGATGTTTATAATCTCCTTGACTGACAAATTATTACAGTCTACATTAAACAGAGCTACCCAACAGTTTACTACACAAAATGAACAACATATCTTACTTCACCCTCTGGAAAACAGGACAAATAGAGAAGTCAGTGACACTAGGATGCAGTTGGTAATAGTCAAAATCCTTTCACATTTGTACAGTTTGCACACTCAGGTACATGTCACATAATATGTTCAGACTGATCTCTAGGCTCTCTGGGCTCAAGTTACTCAAGAGACTGAACTCTTTTGTTTTCTTTGCTGTAGATTTAAATGCACTGTGCCTCTATTACATCCCTTTCAGCTGGATAACTCAGTTATATGTTTATTGCCAGGCTGATCTGCCACACACAAAAGCATATTCAAGGAAAGAAAGGAGAAATGCTTTGAAGAAATCATGGATTTACAGGAATTTTACATAGGGTTTCACAAAAACCTCAAAGGTAGCTGCCCACAATAAATTAAACTTTAAATAAACAATGTAGGTTACCCTTTTATGCCTGTTGGTTAAATACTGATATTTATAGCAACTGTTCTATGTTACCTTTTTAATCCAGAGTTTGTATTTGAAACCACCAGATTCTACCAATTTTGCTAAGTATTAATTTATGGTATCACCTGACAGCTGCATGTTGAGGCAGAGGAGAAACTCAATCCAACTCCTTTTAATTTACCTCCCTCCACCTAAGACATCCTGGACGACATAGCTAGTTAAAATGCAGCTCCCATCTGAACACAGTGATGTGGCAATTTCTGTTTCACCAAAGTCTCAGAACATGTATTTTCTCATTTAAATTATGAACAGGCGGGCCTTCAAATATATTGAATTAAATTCAGAGTTGAAAAGGGTATGAGAGGAAATAAGGAATTGTGTTGGGCCTGAACCAACATCCATGAAATCATTGTAAAGAACGCAAGCAGGCCCATCAGGGTCTGGCTGTGCCACAATTCCAGCCCTGGAACCTCCTGCAGCCATCAATGCTGGCATGCACCAGTGCCTGGGGGTAATTTTATATTTCAGGAACACTCCAGCAAAGCAACCACTGCTCCCGTTTAGCCTGCTCCTGGTATCAACACAAGGATCAGAGAAGCTCTTGTCTGAGCTGTCTTGTTCAAGGTTCCGGTATTAAAGAACCACACACAAAAGTCACCTTTAAAACCTCTGCAACAGGCAGAAGTGCAGAACTGACAAAATCCATGTCAGGAAAAAACACAGCAAAGGGAAAGCACCAGCCTCAGACAGCTCTATACAGCCTGTGTGTCACAGTAATCACATCCCTTTTCTGAGTATTCCTGGGACCCCTTTATCTCTGTCCATTTATCCTCTTCATTCTTCTCTCTGAAAATGCTGGGGTTTTATTAGAACAGCAGACAATTTTCCTGGCACAGAACCTAAACTGACTGATCTGTAGATTCCTGGAGTGTGTCGAAACCTCTTCCCAAGATGAGTGTCATGTTTGTTTCCCTGGCATCGCAGCCAGTGACAACATGTCACTCTTAGGTCAGTAATTTTATATTTCAGGTTATTTAGAGTTCTATGATGCTATGATCATCAACACTATTATTTATTGACAGTATATTTGTTCTCAGCTGGCAGCTTACCCAAAGCCCTACACTCAGACCCAGAGCTGTGTACCACGGTAAATTTTAAGACCGCTCTCACTCATTTGGAAGGGTATCAAGACAAAGCCACAGCAGGCATCCTATGTGTTTTGTAAAGCAAACCTTCACAGTTAATATTTCACAGTGCAATTAAATTGGAGATCACCAAAAAAATTATGTAAGAGAGCACCAAGGCTTCAGTTATTAATAGCAGAGCCACAGGGCACCATGGTGCCTGTGCTCTACCTGGCACCCGTGTGCCATCCACCCCCCCGGAGGAAGTTTTAAGCCTCACAACCACACACGGAATTGGGAGCCAAAGGTGTGTTCTGCTACTGATCTCTTGTGCGGCCCAGGAGCAAGTTCTACCGCTGCTTGCTTACTCAGATCATCGCCCACTGCACCAGGATGTGCCAAATTCTGTCACAGAGCCCTGCAGAGATTCTCTGTTCCTCGCTGTTTGTCTGTGACATCAGCTGGGGGGAGTCCGGATGCTCTGAACCCAACACCTGCGGGTCCGGAGGCAGGTAACCAGGGACTCACCTGCAGGCAGCAGCCCCTTCCCCACGGCTCCCGGCCCCTGCGCAGAGGAGGCCTTACCGAGCGGAGCCCCGGGCGGCTCCCGGGCTCTCCAGGCAGGTCGGGCACCCCCAGCCCCGCTCCGTGCCCCAGCGGGCTGCAGGGAGGCGGCCCCGAGCCCGGCACGGTTCCCGCAGCGCCCAAAGGCCGGCACGGACCGGCCCCGGCCCCGGCCCCGGCCCCGGCCCCACTCACCGCGGCTGCGGGGCGCTCATGGCAGCGGGGACAGCGGGGACAGCGGGGACAGCGGGGACAGCGGGGACAGCGCGGACAGCGGCGACAGCGGGGACAGCGGGGACAGCGCGGACAGCGGGGACAGCCTGCCCCGGCACCGGCGCGTCCCGGGCGTCGCCAGGAGACGGAGGGAGGGACGGAGGGAGGGACGGAGGGAGGGACGGAGGGAGGGACGGAGGGAGGGACGGAGGGAGGGACGGAGGGAGGGACGGAGGGAGGGACGGAGGGAGGGACGGAGGGAGGGACGGAGGGAGGGACGGAGGGAGGGACGGAGGGAGGGACGGGAGAAAGGGACGGAGGGAGGGACGGGAGAAAGGGAGGCAGAGACGCGCAAGGGGGAGCGAGAAGCGGGAGAGGGCCGGTGCTCCGCCCGCAGCCCCAGAATCACAGAACCCCAGAATTGCTGGGGTTGGAAGGCACCTCTGGAGAGGCCAGGTCCAATCCCCTGCCAAGGCAGGGTCAGCCTGGGACAGGTGACACTGGAACGCATACAAGTGGGTTTGGAATGTCCCCACACCCTCCCCAGGCAGCTCTTTCAGAGCTCTGCCACCCTCCGTGGAGAGTTCTCCCTCACACTGAGGTAGAACTTGTTGTGCTTTAGGTCATGGCCATTGCTCCTCATCGTGTCGCTGGGCACCACTGAGCAGAGCCCGGCACCGTCCTGTGACGCCCCTTGGACATATTTGTATGGATTGGTGAGATCCTCTCTCAGCTGTCTCTTTTCCACACTAAGCACGCCCACCTTGGGCAGTCTCTCAGAGTTAGAGATGCTTCAGATGCAATGTGCCTCATCATCTCTGCGACCCTCTGCTGGACCATCCCCAGCAGCTTCTTTAGTTGGGGCACAATGGGATTAACCAAGAGCAGCTGCTTTTCAGAACAATTCCACTCTTTTGTGTTCTAGAAACACATAGAACAGCAGCTTCCATAGCTTGCATTGCACACAACTCCTCACTTTGAACCCCAAACCTCTCCTGCAGATGCCAAAGTCGGCACAAATACAAGAGCCTGTTCAGCCCTTCCAATCACCCATGGCAGCACCAAGCAGGCTGCAATGGGGAACCACCGCCTCCAAAATCCCATCCAGTGAAATCAGGAGAAGATTCTCACCAAACTGAGATAATTATTCTGCCAAATTCAATAGTCTGTGGCCCCCACTCTCTTCCTCATCCTTTTCTGCACTGCCAAGGAGCAGCATGTCCCAAAAAGAGAGCGAAACCAAAGACTCTCCAGGATGACATCTCCTAGATTGGTGGCTTGCACAAATCAGACATACCTCATTAGTTCTATCCACAGTACTTCTTCCAAAATTAAAAAAAATCCTTCAATTTATACAATGCATTGGAAATTGACAGAAGAATAAACGTTATACGATATTGCCAACAAGTCAGTCCGAGTCCTGCTGCGCTGTTCTGCCAGGTCACCTGGCAGGGAGCAGCGATAATGGGGTAACATTACATTGAGAACATTACATGTGGTAACATTACATTGAGCAGCAGAGCTGCTCTGACACCTTCTGGTGACAAACTCCACTACAACCTCGGCCCTTGGGACAACAACGGCGAGGGCAGACCAGAGACTTGCTCTGAATTTCTCCTCTGAACATCATCCACGATGCAGTGGCAGCACTAAGCAAGAAAGGAGCCACTGCAAACCATCAGCCTCTCATTCATGTCATGGACCCCTACTAAATTAAGACTGAATTAAAAATATTATTTGAATACAGAATATAGGAGAAAGGTATATACTTTTTATGCACATCTCCAAAATCTATGTCATTAACCATTACTTTTAACCTCTGTTTAGTACTTTGATATTAAGAGATGTTTTACTTTCTCTAACAGTTTTCAAGAGGAATAGCAGGTTCCCAACTGACACCACTGCTCAGGCCACATTCTGCTTGAGACAGCAGGAACAGTCAGCACCTTTCACCTGGATAATCAGCAGAGACACTAGCTACACACCACTTGCACCAGGTGAATCACTGAAATCTTCACAAAAAAACACAGCTCCCTACTGCTGTGGGAAGTGCTAGGAACAAGGAAACCAGCTCCAGTGCCCTGGGGCAGCCCAGAGGGAGGAAGGAGCCCACTGCACCTTGGCAGACAGTCCCACAGCTGAGCTGGCTCGTCGAAACCACTCGCTGAAACACTAAATGGAAATTATTAACTCTAGAAACATTCCCCCATCTTCCTGGCAACACCACCTGTTGTGCAATGGACTGAAGGTTTATGAGAACAAGACACAATGAAATGACCCTACATAGACACCTGCACACAGCCCTAGTGTGAGGCTGTGCCCTGCCCACTTCAGCAGCTGGAATTTCAGGAATTTCACAGCAACTCTCCTGCCACAAAGCCATGCAGCCTCCACTCTCCCCTCCGCTCTCAGGGCAGCCAGGGATCCAGGAGACTTTTATTAAAGCTCATAGGAAGAACTGAAATCTTCACACTCAGCCATTCACCATCCAGAAATGAGCTGCTTTGGTCACGATTGTCATTTCCAAAGAGGCGAATCCCAGGCTGCAGCTCCAGAGTGACAGTCCCTCTGGATGGGCCAGGATGCTGTCACCTCAGCCTCAGAGGCACAGACAAGAACAACTGCCTCGGCTCCAAACAGTTCACGTTTGAGAGATTCTGCCCATCTTTTCAGCTGGAAAGTAAACTATTTTGTCAGTAAAAGCTTTAATTTCAAGTAAATTACGTGACAAAATTTGAGTACAAAATTTGAGTACACACTTTGTGGCTAAAAGAATTTACAATTTGTATTAACACACATAGTGAGTTGTTTACTTTTGTGTATCTGTCAAAAGCATCTTCATTCTGTTACCTACAGTGGCATTCACATGTTCCATGATACCAAACCCTACCATTCCCTGCAGCACAAAGTACGCCAGCAGAGAAAATTTATTATTGCCACATCAATCAAAAAAGCTACCAAAATTACATTACAGTAAATGCAACTCTGCTTATTACAAAAAGAAAATGTTAGCTAATTCATCTAAGTGAGCATTTTCTGCTACTGTCAAACATGATCAAAGGTATGTTTATAACATACATTTAGTGAACCATGTAAGCAAAGGTGCAGGTAGAACAGCTACAAAATAAACGGAAAAGGGTGCTCCTTTATAGAAGGAGCACCATCTTCCCTCGGGCACCACTGCTACAAATAATGTCTTCATGGGCCTTGGCTACTTTCTCCAGGGGATATTCCAAGCCCACAACTGGTTTCAGCCAGCCAGCTTCTATGCCATCCAGGACTGCTGTGGCACATTCACGCCTTTCCTCCTGCATGCAACAAACACAGAGTTTATGACAAGGTCTTTGCATTTCAGAATACTATTGTCAATTTATGCAATAATTAAAGCAAATTCCACAACCTGAAAATATTTTATGATGTTCTGAGATTGAATCAAAACATAAAGGAATGAACTAACAAGTTTGTTACAGTGAAATTATTCTTTCATTCTTCCAACTAATTTTAACTGTAAATAGAAGGGTGCTGGAACAAGTCAATAAAGCATACTTAGAAATAGAAATGCTTCTCACCTCAGTTGCAAGAAACAGACTCACTCCAATTATGCTGGACTCCTTGCTCATTGTGTCTCTTGGGTTTATCTCGATGCGTCCCCTGCAGCCCACGACCTGCCCAGAGGAGTCAGAGCTGCTCAGCGTGATGCTGAACGCACAAAGTCAGTGACACAAGCACCCATCAGCACCTCCCTGCCCGGGACACAAACACTCGCTGTCACCAACGCACAAAGTCAGTGACACAAGCACCCATCAGCACCTCCCTGCCCAGGACACAAACACACACTCACCATCCTGCCCAGGACACAAACACACACTCACCATCACCCTCCCTGCCCAGGACACAAACACTCACTGTCACCCTCCTGCCCAGGACACAAACACACACTCACCATCACCCTCCTGCCCAGGACACAAACACACACTCACCATCACCCTCCCTGCCCAGGACACAAACACTCACTGTCACCCTCCTGCCCAGGACACAAACACACACTCACCATCACCCTCCTGCCCACCCTCCCTGCCCAGGACACAAACACACACTCACCATCACCCTCCCTGCACGGGACACAAACACTCACCATCACCCTCCTGCCCAGGACACAAACACTCGCTGTCACCCTCCTGCCCAGGACACAAACACACACTCGCTGTCACCCTCCTGCCCAGGACACAAACACTCGCTGTCACCCTCCTGCCCAGGACACAAACACACACTCACCATCACCCTCCTGCCCAGGACACAAACACAAACTCACCATCACCCTCCCTGCACGGGACACAAACACACACTCACCATCACCCTCCTGCCCAGGACACAAACACACACTCACCATCACCCTCCTGCCCAGGACACAAACACTCACCATCACCCTCCCTGCCCGGGACAGCAGCTGCAAGTCCGCATCCAGGTTGACATTGGAGAGCATTTCTATGATGATGTCCACTCCTCCCGGCCCTGTGCATGCCTGTGCAGGACACAGGATGTTACTTCAGTGCTTGGTACCATCTTTAATTTTAAACACTACAGAAAGTTTCCACTTTACAGCTCATTGTTTAAATTTTCAATGTGGCCTTTGTGCTGCAGCTGACAGCAAATGAGCTGATTTGTAGCACATTTTGCTGTGCTAACTTGTGATGTGATCCCACACTAGAATTTGCTGAATGCAGGCAGTTCTAAATGCCACAGCCTGTGAGGAAAGCTCAGCTCTTCCAGCCCAAGAAAGTTTTTCCTTGTGTAGAAATGAAAAAGGTAGTACACTATTGATCTACATAAATCTATTTTAAAGTCTTCTGCAAACAACTGTTCACAAGTTGTTAAGAACAACACTACCTGCATTCTTGAGTCCAGACACAGGCCTACCTTAATTTTCTCTGTATAATTCGGGTCTCTGTGATTAAAGGCTTGGTGAGCGCCGTTTCTCAGGACCACATTCATGCCCTCCTCAGTCCCTGCTGTGCCCAAAACCTTCAAACCACAAGCTCTGGCAATCTGACATGCTGCTAGTCCCACCTGAAGGGAGAAAAAAAAAAAAAACCAAAAGAGAAATTATTTTACCTCTTTCTTAGCATTTTAAATAGTCTACCAGCAACTTGGAACTTCCCCATTTAAAAAGCTAGTCTGGTAAAGTGTTTTTTAACCAATAATTTGGATCCCAAAGACAGCCAAATACTCTTTAAAAAAGAAAAGATATTTACCAAGGCATGGTAAATTTTTGAGGTTTTTGAATAGCTATCAACATTTGACACACATAGATGTAGAATGCCGAGTATCTGTCAAACCTGAGCCCAATATTTCTTATACAAATCCAAGGAAATTCTTCTCTTCACAGAATCACCTGCTATTAATACCAGCATTACACATTGCAAAGAAAATCTGCAGGCACAAATTTTACTAACACTACTTTAGAAAGTGAATTCTCAATGTCTCCTACCAGCTTTGCACTCCAGTAAAAATAGAAGCACTACATTTAGTTTATGAAAATTTTAAAAAGGATTTACGATGCTAAATGCCATTCTAGTATCTCAGAATAAGATATGAATTCATCTTTTTGTTGTCTAACAAATAATTAAGGAAACTTGGCCTGTTCACAGAAGCTGTTTGGTGCATCACCAGAAATGAGCAACTACAGAGTGTGGGAGATAAACTAAAATGTTGAGTCATAAAGATCTAAAGTAAATTTGTCAAGAAAACCCAAAGAAAACTAGAAGTGCCATTTCATGCAGGTTTATATATTCCAGCACCTTTCCTTGTGCAGCCAGCTGTTGGCTCATGGGTAAAAACATGAAAATGCAAACAGAAATGCACAGTTACCCTGCACCAGTGACTTATTCTCAGAGGACTGAGAACAATTTGTACATATTGGAAAATTAGAGCTTTCTGCTATCAGCAATAAAGCTTCCAGAGCAACCACCACCCGCAGCAAACACCCGTTCAGGATGTGACCCTCTGACTGGGAACTCACACCAGCACTCGTGCAGTCTCACAGTTATTGGGAATAACAGGGTTTTTCTGAGAAAGTGTACCCTAGAGTATCTGAAATAAAAACCTAATCTGCTAATCTATTGACACAAATATGACCACAACTCCTACCCCAGGAAGAAGCAGATGCAGGGACAGAGAGCAGGGCTCTCTACCCCTTGCCCCCTTGGAATACTTACCCCCCCACTGGCACCATGAACCAGCACGCTTTCCCCTGCTTTGGCACAGCCTCTAGGAGAAGAACACAAGAAATGCTGGCACTGTGACTGCAGCACACACTGACTGAGCACGGGGCTGCAGGTACTGACACCAAATCTCATTGTTCACACAGCATTGCTTCCAGTTTATGTTCCAATTATATTCCAATTTATGGCTAAACAGATATCATAAGCCTTTTTGGGAAAACAAGGAGGCAAAATAAATCCTGTGACTGATGACTTGAAGCAACGTGCAGCCAGCAGCCAGTGAGAGCCTGGTACTGAGCTTCAGTTCAGGACTTTGGCCTGCCACAGGAAGGCAGTGGTTCTGCTCCACAGCACCTGTCTGCTTACTGAGGAAATTAGAACTATTGCTCTTTTTCTTCCCCAGCCAAAATACCAGTGAGTACTGAGAGGGAGTCACATATTTTATGCCATGAAGCCTTTCCTGGTAGGTTCTCTCAAGAAAAAAGGCTCAGCAGGAAAACACAGTCACAAGCTGCTAGATCACAATTATTTGACAATTCCATCAGCGTAATGTTTTTAAACATCTCCCAGTCACCAACCTCCCCCTTTTACAGGGCAGTGAAAACACGAACTTTGGCACTGTAAATAGCAAAGGTTAAAGTGCACAAGCGTGGTTTGGTGCCTTACTTCTGGAAAAGGGCCCGGTAGGCAGTGAAGTAGGGCACTCCGAGCGCGGCTCCCTGCCTGAAGTCCAGTTTGTCTGGCAAAGGAAAGACTCTGCTGGCTGCAGCCACTGCATACTCTGCATATCCTCCAGAAAGCGTTTCAAGGGTGAAAACTCTGTCACCTTTCTAGAATGGACGGAGAGAACACAGAGAAATCAATCATTTCCCTTACTTTTTCCTTCATAAACATTAAGATGAAATTAACAGAGGCTTGGGCTATTTCTAACAGTTCTCCTATCAAAAATAACCAGTTACATTTGTCAAAGAAATTTTTATAAAATCCGATACATACCAGCAATGCAACACAAACTGTATAATTTCTTATACTTAAATCTAAGTATCATAATTATAACCCCACCCAGCAGTGTAACACACAAACTTACTGCCTCATTAATATGAACCTTAATGAACTTTGACTGAAGTCAGGAATTCCATGCACAGATTCCAAATGAAAAACCTCAAAAGCTTTTACAAACACAAAAGAAACATTTCTAAATTATTTAAATGTGGAAATATTTTTCCCCTCAATATACCCTAAGACATCTCTCTCTCATTCAAGCCCAGAGCATCACAATTGTCAGAGGAAGCAAAAAGCCACACACAGCAGATATAGCAAGCTGTTAGTAAGAAAATATGAAAAAAGATTATTCTTCTCTCTTGATAACCCTGTCTCTCAGATCTCCCAAAATTGTTACATAAATTCCAAATCAGGAAATTCCAGCCCAATTTTACCTACAGTTTTTATGTTGGTTTGGGACCAAATGTCTAATGACTTAAATAGGAGAACCAATTTAAAAACTAAATTGGCATCATAGATATCTTTCTTAGCAACTGATATTTGCCTTCTCCTGTCCTGAGACTTTCCCACTGAGAAATCCAAATAAAATTACTAGACAGGAGTAATAGGGTATTTGAACAATTTTAGTAACAAATAACAGAATTTATGGAGCTTTATAAGTAAGCAATTTCCATTTCTCAAATACTTCACAGGAAAATTTTTAGTTCTGCCTGAAATTACTACCCCCAGCAGGAAGCTTCCAATCTCAACTTCTTCTGCAACGCCAGAAAAATAGCTCCAAACCCCAGCTTTTGTACACCAGATACCAGTGCTTTGAGCAGACAGAGTGCAGTGCCTCTCGTGAGAGCCCTGAGCTTCAGGAGGGCACAGCATTCCTCACAGCCCCACCAGCAGACTGGCTTGCCAGTGCTTGTACAGTCCATGGAGGGTTTCCCCCCTTGAAGAGATTAGGTGATTATAAGCAGCAAAACCAGCTACAGTGTCACAGCAGTCAGCCACAGAGGACCCACGAAGCAATGGTGAATATACCCGGAGTGTAAATACCTTGAATGCAGTCACGTGCTCCCCAACACCTTCAATCACCCCAGCCACATCCGAGCCGGGAGTGTAGGGCAAAGCTGGTTTCCTGGCATAGGTCCCAGAGCGAATGTATGTCTCAACAGGATTGACCCCACAGGCATGGACTTTAATTAATACCTAAAAGAAAAGACACTTCTTAAGCAGTAACTAAAATGATTTAGCCCTTGAATTCACAGCATGGTGTTGTAGCATTTTTACTGAATTCTCAAACAGCCTCTGTAACAACCCAGTGTCAAAGGGAAGCTAATTTCAGGGAAATCTTGATGTGGAAGCCCACAGCAGAGTAAAGAGTCACATCTGTTAAGCATGATATCTCAAGTAGTACGAACACACTGACCAAAACTCATGTACTCTAGGTGTAGGGTTTTGGTTGTATCTCATTCTGTCCTGCAGGCACTTGTTAACATTCATTATCACTATATTCCTTCACAGAGCTCACATGTACCTGGTTTTCTTTTGGAGCAGGAACTAACACATCTGACTGGAGTTTAAGCACTTCAGGGCCACCAAATTCAAACACCCGGACCGCTCTCATCACACTCCTGGTGGCTGCCATGGCGACCAGGGGACCTGCTAAAAGACACAATGAGACCCCTGGTACCTGTGCAGGTCACGGGCAGCCTGGGCCACCTGCCCTGCGGACACCGCCTGGAACACGGCACGCACCGCGGGGCCGAAGGGCGATCGATCCTGTGGGAACAAACCGAACTGGAGGGGAGGCAGCGGGGCAAGGGAAGGCCCCGGGCTGCTCTGGGCCCTGCCACAAACACACCTGCACCGCCGGGCCCCGCCTACAAACACACCTGTAGCGTCAGGCCCCGCCCTCAAACACACCTGTAGCGTCAGGCCCCGCCCTCAAACACACCTGTAGCGCCGGGCCCCGCCCTCAAACACACCTGTAGCGTCAGGCCCCGCCCATAAACACACCTCTGCCGTCAGGCCCCGCCCACAAACACACCTCTGCCGCCAGGCCCCGCCCACAAACACACCTCTGCCGTCAGGCCCCGCCCACAAACACACCTCTGCCGCCAGGCCCCGCCCACAAACACACCTCTGCCGTCAGGCCCCGCCCACAAACACACCTCTGCCGCCAGGCCCCGCCCACAAACACACCTCTGCCGCCAGGCCCCGCCCACAAACACAACTCTGCCGCCAGGCCCCGCCCTCAAACACACCTCTGCCGCCAGGCCCCGCCCACAAACACACCTCTGCCGCCAGGCCCCGCCCACAAACACACCTCTGCCGCCAGGCCCCGCCCACAAACACACCTCTGCCGCCAGGCCCCGCCTCTTGATACGCCTCGCGGTCAGGCCGTGCCCCGGAAGCGCTCCTTGCGATCAGGCCCCGCCCCTTCGGGCCGCCTCGTGCAGCCGTCGCCCCCGTGTAGCCCGGCCGTGTCCCCGTGGCTGTGGAGCCTGACACGGGTAGCGCAGAGCCGCTGCCTTATCGGCCCGTCTCCCCGGACGAGCGCCCGGGAGCCCCCGCGCCCACCGCCTACCTGCGGAGCGCCGCTGCCGCGCGGCGGAACGCGGAGAAGGGCGGGGCCGTACCACCACCGGCCCCGCCCCGCCGCGCCGCCCGGCCGCGCGCCGAGGTTTGTCCGCCGTGGGACGCCGTCCCCCCGCGATGGCGGCGTTCGCGCGGCGCAAGGCGCAGCGGCTCGCGCGGCCGGACCCCAGCCGGAAGCGCGCGCTGGACGCGCGAGCCGCGGAGGTCGCGCGGTTACTGAACGCGCGCGAGAGCTTCTGCACCACGAGCTCGTGCGACGGGAGGGTGATGGTGACGGTGCGTGAGGGACGGGAACAGCGCGGGGATGGTGACGGTGCGTGAGGGACGGGAACGGCAGGGTGATGGTGACGGTGCGTGAGGGACGGGAACGGCACGGGGATGGTGACGGTGCGTGAGGGACGGGAACGGCAGGGTGATGGTGACGGTGCGTGAGGGACGGGAACAGCGCGGGGATGGTCACGGTGCGTGAGGGACGGGAACAGCGCGGGGATGGTGACGGTGCGTGAGGGACGGGAACGGCAGGGTGATGGTGACGGTGCGTGAGGGACGGGAACAGCGCGGGGATGGTGACGGTGCGTGAGGGACGGGAACGGCACGGGGATGGTCACGGTGCGTGAGGGACGGGAACGGCGCGGGGATGGTGACGGTGCGTGAGGGACGGGAACGGCACGGGGATGGTCACGGTGCGTGAGGGACGGGAACGGCAGGGTGATGGTGACGGTGCGTGAGGGACGGGAACGGCACGGGGATGGTCACGGTGCGTGAGGGACGGGAACGGCACGGGGATGGTGACGGTGCGTGAGGGACGGGAACGGCACGGGGATGGTGACGGTGCGTGAGGGACGGGAACGGCACGGGGATGGTGACGGTGCGTGAGGGACGGGAACGGCACGGGGATGGTGACGGTGCGTGAGGGACGGGAACGGCAGGGTGATGGTGACGGTGCGTGAGGGACGGGAACGGCACGGGGATGGTGACGGTGCGTGAGGGACGGGAACGGCAGGGTGATGGTGACGGTGCGTGAGGGACGGGAACAGCGCGGGGATGGTCACGGTGCGTGAGGGACGGGAACAGCGCGGGGATGGTGACGGTGCGTGAGGGACGGGAACGGCAGGGTGATGGTGACGGTGCGTGAGGGACGGGAACAGCGCGGGGATGGTGACGGTGCGTGAGGGACGGGAACGGCAGGGTGATGGTGACGGTGCGTGAGGGACGGGAACGGCACGGGGATGGTCACGGTGCGTGAGGGACGGGAACGGCACGGGGATGGTGACGGTGCGTGAGGGACGGGAACGGCAGGGTGATGGTGACGGTGCGTGAGGGACGGGAACAGCGCGGGGATGGTCACGGTGCGTGAGGGACGGGAACAGCGCGGGGATGGTGACGGTGCGTGAGGGACGGGAACGGCAGGGTGATGGTGACGGTGCGTGAGGGACGGGAACAGCGCGGGGATGGTGACGGTGCGTGAGGGACGGGAACGGCACGGGGATGGTGACGGTGCGTGAGGGACGGGAACGGCAGGGTGATGGTGACGGTGCGTGAGGGACGGGAACGGCACGGGGATGGTCACGGTGCGTGAGGGACGGGAACGGCACGGGGATGGTCACGGTGCGTGAGGGACGGGAACGGCACGGGGATGGGGATGGTGATGGTGATGGTGCGTGAGGGACCGGAACGGCAGGGTGATGGTCACGATGCGTGAGGGACCGGAACGGCAGGGTGATGGTGACGGGGCGTGAGGGACGGGAACGGCAGGGGGATCGTGGTGGTGCGTGAGGGACCGGCCGGGTGATCGTGGCAGTGGGTCTGGTCGTGGTGTGATTTGGCTCTTGCTTCAAGGGGCTGCTTCTTTATTTCCAAGGAGCGTTTTTGTAGCAGCACGAGATTAAACCTCACCGAGCTGCCGAGCCACTTTAATGGTTTCTGTCCATCACCAGGACACAGACGGCACGGGCATCCAGAAGAAGAACTGCACGTGGCTCCTGGTAACACATGACCCGTGTGTCAAAGGCGATGTGGTAAGGGCACAGTGAGATACAGCCTTTATTTTTATTCATGGAAATGCTCCAGTTGTCATAGAAAACACATGGTGTCAAAGGGTTTTTATTCCTGCTACTAACATGAATTGATACTCGACTCTCAAAATTAACTTTTCCACAGATGTGTTGCTTAATAAATTCTTCAGGCCTGTTTTAAGAGAATG
Source organism: Ammospiza nelsoni (assembly GCF_027579445.1). NCBI lineage: Eukaryota > Metazoa > Chordata > Aves > Passeriformes > Passerellidae > Ammospiza > Ammospiza nelsoni. The sequence goes on from NC_080641.1 coordinate 36,255,045, forward strand.
CTTTTAAACTCAGTATCAAATTCTCTGCTCAGTTATAAAGGCAGCTGATATTCCAGAAACTTAGATAATTTCATACTGTCTGGAGTCATATTTAAAACTCTTGAATTAAAAAATATCTCTTGAGCCCAGCTTGCTGTGCTCGCAGACAGATACCTGAAGGTGGTGTAACAGGGAATCTCTTATATAGCATTGTTAATTTAGTATCGTTAAATACCCTGAAATTAAAAACATCTATAGTGCAGGATTTTTCATTTTTAATATGCTTTCAAAATAATCTACTCTTTGCATATATTGCTTTGTCCCACAAAAGAGGCAGTTGCAAGATCAGCATGTTCTCACTCAATTTGTAGTTCACTTTACCATACATATACATTCTCACACATGCACAGGAGTGTCCTCCAGAATATTTGTTTTCATTAGTATTTGTTCCAGCAAAGCAAAGTTTGCTGAAGTTTCAGGCCAACACAGCAGGGTGTTGTTAACTCTTAGGAGAGGAAGTACTATGATTTTTATGTAAATATTATGGTATATTTTCCAGATGACAGCACTGAAGAAAGCCACTGGTGATGCTGTGTTCAAGTTTGAACCATTTGTTCTTCACGTGCTGTGTCGGGAGCTGCAGGATGCGCAGCTGCTGGTAAAGCCACGTCGAGTGCAATGTGGCATTGTTCTGTTACATTCTTGCCTGCAAAAATAAAACTATTGGCTCCTGGGTAAGCAGTTGCACTTAGAAGCAGTCCCAGGTGTGCTGTGTGTTTAATAATTAGAGTAGTAAAGTAAGCTGGTGAGAAAACACAGCTTTAAACTTGGTGAGTGTTTTACTGTACTTAGAAAGAAAAAAGACTCACCTGCAGTTCAGTCCTCAAGCTGAAGCAGACTGCTGCATGAAACGCTGCCTGAGGGGCCTGGGCTGCCCTCACTGGCTGAAGGGGCTGGATTTTAGATGGTACCTTGCTACCAGCCAGGCCATCTGGGTCCGTTTTCAGTGCACTGAATGATGCCTTTGCCTTCTGCTTTTCCAGTGTGGCTGCGGAGAGCGATGTGTGCTGAGCTGGGCTTGTTTTGGGTTCAGTGCAGGAGAGCTGAGGGACTTGGGTAGAGTGCAGCTGCGCTCATCGTTGTGAGTGCGTGGCACGACTGTCTGTGAAGTTCCAGCTCCTTGGCATAAAACAGTTCAGTGCCCAGAGAGACATTGCACCCTTCTGCACCGATGGATTCAATTAGGATCCACCGTGGGCCTCTGAAAACCACCCACCATTTGTGGGTTTGATCTTAAAAAGTATTTTAATGTAACTGTTTTTTAATAAGTCTGGGTAGATGATTTGAATATGTTTTTTGCAAAATTGAGATTGTACGTTGCATTGCAAGGCGTCCATAAATATTTTTTGCTGTGAAAGTGTACAAGACCTGTTTAAGTATTTATTTTTTCTGCAGCATTCAGTGGCTATTGACTCTGGGTTCAGGAACTCTGGTATTACAGTTGGCAGAGGAGGAAAAATTACAATGGTAAGTACTCTGCTACTGTAAGGGATGTAATGAAGTTGTGTTGTTACGTTAACCTTGATTTTTGTACCAGCCAAGACCTGACTGGTGCTTAGGAGCTGTCACAGGGCATGCTATAGCAAAGAAGTAGCTTGCTGCTTTAGGTGACAGCAACTTAAATAATTGTATGGATAAGCAGGTTTTTTGTTATAATGAACTCCATACATTATTTAAATAACCTTCATAAACTAAAAAACTTTATTCCAGGTAAATCATGTTTGTGTTTTCAGGCTGTGCGGAGCACTCACTGCTTAGAAGTTCCATTGAGCCACAAAGGGAGATTGATGGTCTCTGAAGAATATATTGAATTTCTGGTACATGTAGCCAATCAGAAAATGGAAGAAAACATAAGGAGGATTGACAGGTTTGTAAGAAAACACCAGTTCTGTTCATGACATCTAATTTTTCTTCAGTATTAAGTAAAATGTTAGCAACCACTTTTCTCCCCTTGCATGTTTTGATTACATTCTAAAAGCATTCGTTTCTCAGAGTAATTTTCAGATCCTGAGCAAATGTATAAAGACAGTAACTAGAGAATTGTTTCTGTCTAGATTCCACAAAGGCTTGGAGCTGGCTCTGGAAGCTGCTGTCCCCGCAGACACCTTGTTTCCCGAGGGGCCAGAGAAGAGCCACTCTGTGTATGTGCATAGAAGAAAGAGACGGCCTGCTCGGGAACAGGCTGATCCCAGCAGAGAGCTGGAGCCCCAGGATGATACTGAAAGCAGCCTTGGTCTGTTGGCTGAAATCATGATATAGACTAAGACATTTGAAAGCAAATGGCGAACTGAAAAAGTTATTGTAATGCTCTTTTTAAGAGATTTATGTACTCCTGTGCTCCAAGTAGTAATATTCTCATGGACATAGACCAGAAAAAAAGGTAACTAACAGAATAGTGAGCAGGACACAGAGAACAAAGCCATAGAATGTTTCGGGAGTTTTTAAAGTGTACTGTTAAATTAACAAAGTGATACTCCATCAGTTATCTTAGAAATAACTGGTTTGCTGCGGCTTTTCACTGTGTTCTGTGTGGCAGCATTTCACTTCCAACTTCTGGGTTTTGCAGAGCCAGCTGGCTCTGCAGGTTTCCCCTTCAGCAAGGGGAAGACAGGCATTGAAGACTGAAGACCATCCAGTACATGCGGTGGAAATTCCTCAGAAACCTTCCAAAGTAGCGCTGTGTGCCCCAGTCTCAGGCCTCATGTGCGTTTGGGCGGACTGGCTAGAGTATGACTCAATCGAGGGGCGTGATTTCTAACAGTGCAGAGCTGCTGGCCAGGAGCTGTGTGAACAAAACTGGAGTCCCACAGCCCGTGGGGCAGCAGGCAGGTGGTGGGAGCAGCCCACAGCAGGACAAAGCACAGCAGCTCCTCAGGTGTGGGGACATGGCTTCTGCCGCAGGTGTTAGTGCACCATTGTTGGGATGCGGGCTTGTGTCAGACCTTCCTCTCCACTCTGAGGGTCAACTGCCTGTCTGGACTGAACTGAAACTCCAGGGCTTCCATCAAGGAAAAGCAGCATCTTCCTCCATGCAGAGGGTCCTCCCAAGCTGCTGCCTTAGCACAGCCCTGGGGAACCCCTGTTGCCATCCCCACTGCTGGGAGTCCCACCATTCCTGCAGATCCCTCTTCACCACCTGGGGAGCACGTCTTGCACACAGAGGAGGTAGTTGTTGCTTGTGGATTTCAACCTTCCTCTGCATGTGACATTTCTTAAAATGTCTAGCACTGGTCTGTTGGACATGGCTCAAGGGACTGATGGCAGCAGCACCAACCACAAGCAGTGCCCACAGACCCTGTAACAGCCCAAACCCTCACCCTGTGTAACAGCACTACAGTATTTACATTCTGAGAAATAGTTTGTCAGAAACTGATCCCACATTCCTCTGAAAAATGATAAAAAATTCAGGAAGACTTTTTGGCGTCTTAACACAAAAATGTTATCCTAACCCCATCCAAGGCTGCAGAGGGTGATGCTGAGGAGGTTTCTGGGACCAGCAACGCCTTCCTCCGTGCACCGCTGCCCTTACACCTTGCCCCATGCTCACCCAAGTTGCACCAGCTCATTTTGAGGTTAATCTTATCAAGCTGTGTTTTATTTCCAGCTGCTGTATGGGATTCTGTTGGGCTGTCAATGTGGGAATTGAGGCAGCAATTGGGAGGAGCATCCAGAGGCATCTGGAGGCAGCACCCTTGAAAAGGGGATTCTGGGGCTTATGGCTGCAGGGAAATTCACCAATAAGCAACAAGACTCCTAAAACTCAAATCTTTATCATTTGTAAGTGTGCTTAGCCACTTAATTAATCTAAAAGGTATTTTTATACTTGCTCTAACTGTGTTAAATTTTTTTTAAATTACAGTTTCACTACCTGTGTACTCAGTTTTCCTGGGGACACAGATGGGTTCATTCACTCCAGGAACTGATTGTCATTTCTCACCCCATAGCATTTCACATCCACACCAGGAAGCTACTCAAATCAGCGCCGCAGCATTCCCTGTGGCTGTGCCACAGGTTCCCAGCCAGTTGTGCTCCCCAGCGCATCCGTGCACTTGACCCATTCGCTGGGATAATTCTGTACATGCAAATCACAAGTGTTCGCTTGAAACAGCTTCCTCTGAAATTCAGATACTTAAAATGGTTTACAAGAGCATGGCAGTAACAGCTGCAGAGTGCAGTGAAATCCGTGTTCTCACATGGGGTTAAACATCTCCAGACCAGGGTGGCTTTGCACCTCTCAGCTTCCACTCCTGCCAGGGCTTCACTTGGATTTAACCAGGTCTCAATTTAATTTAATCAGTCTCAAGTTTTTGAATTTATCATATTATATGTATAATGCACTGGAGGCTTAGCAGCTCTTCAGTACTTTTGGTTACTGAAAATACACAATTATTTTGTAATATCTTGTGAATTTGATTTTACATAGTGGGATATTATGGGAGATATTTCACTTCTGATCTAACCATATTTGAAAGTACCCCAGGGGAACATGCTGGGTGGTTTTTTTTGAAAAGGTGTGTCTTTAAAAAAATTGTGCCTTTAGAAATTATATACATACCTAAATTTCCTGAGCTGCTCGCTTCATTTCTTCAGACCAGGAGAAAATAAAGCTGGCAAGAATTGCTGTCAAGCATGCTGTGTTGGCAGTGGTGTGACAGCAGGCAGCTACCTGAGATCAAGGTCAGAGAATTCTCCGTTTTTTTTTTTTTTTTCCTTAAATCAGAGAATGACACCCAAATTCCATATAGAGATTACATGAAAGATCTTGTTCTGCTTTGTGGATGCAGTTTATTTATGGTACCTGAGCAGTTATGCTATTTTGGTCAATTTTATACTGGAGGGGGAAAGCTTGTTTTTATTTTCTGCAGGATCCCGAGAAAAGAGAAATATTTTTCTCAAAATCAGCTTTTATAGCTGTAATTGTGATTTTTGCGGAGCAGTTCTGACAGCTCAGAGCCTGGTTGCTGGGTGCTTGGCCCAGCTGGCAGAGGACACCCACTCTGCCCCATCCCGCACCGCCTGGCTCTGCCCAATCCCGCATCGCCCTCTGCCCCATTCCGAACCGCTCGGTTCTGTCTCAGCCCGAACCGCCCGGCCCCGCTCCGTTCCGAAGCGCCCGGCTCTGCCCCAGCCCGAAGCGCCCGGCCGTGCCCCAGCCCGAAGCGCCCGGCCCCGCTCCGTTCCGAAGCGCCCGGCCGTGCCCCAGCCCGAACCGCCCGGCCCCGCTCCGTTCCGAACCGCCCGGCCGTGCCCCAGCCCGAACCGCCCGGCCCCGCTCCGTTCCGAACCGCCCGGCCCCGCTCCGTTCCGAACCACCCGGCTGCGCCCCAGCCCGAACCGCCCGGCCCCGCTCCGTTCCGAACCGCCCGGCTGCGCCCCAGCCCGAACCGCCCGGCCCCGCTCCGTTCCGAAGCTCCCGGCCGTGCCCCAGCCCGCCCCGGGCGGTGAGCGCGATGCCGCGGGGGCAGGACCCGATGCTGACGCGTCCCCTCGGTGCTCAGCTGACACCGTCCCCCCGTCTCGGGGATTCGGGAGAGGGGGAAGGTGCCGGCGCGACCAGCACTAACGGCGGGTGAGAGTTCACTCGTACAGGCGCTGGGGCTCCTCCGTGAGAACGGAACAGGATTTTTCGTTTCTCTCAATAAGGACCTAGTAAGTTCTTTTTTATGGCATGTTAACACTGCGCAGGGAGCGCGGCTCTCCGCGCCGGCTCTGCTCCGCCAGGCCCTGCTTGGCTTCATGTCCCGGCGGGTGCCTGGCGGCGCCGAGGGGCGCCGGGACCCCAGCGTGGGCACCGACGAGCGCGGAGCCCCCGCAGCCGCCGGTCCCGCTCCCCGCGCCGCCGAGCTCGCCAGGCGCCCGGGAAAAATCAGCCCTTGAGCCTCCCCTGCTCACCCTCCGGCCGATGGCGAAGCCATTTAAACTCCCGAAACACCGAACAGCTGGCAAGGAAAAACCTGCTTTCCTTGGGATGATCAGCAGCTGTCCGCTAATGGAGATACAGACGGCCCCATCACTTCCCAACCGCTTGTCCCCGATAGATTCAGCATCCATGTTACACAGGCAGCACTGCTCTTTTAAAATCTGCTCATTTAAATATTTTTGCATAATATTGCTAGCAAAAATCAAGAAATATTTACAAGGGAAATGCATCCAGATTTCATATAAATAATCCACTTTTTTTTTTCTGTTATTTTACATCCCTTGATGTCTTATTTCAGAGTTTTCTTCAATCGCACTTAGTCTGAGACTTGTTTTGTTTTCTCTCACTTGAAACACCTTGAAAGTACTGCACAGAGAATGAAAGGAAAGCTAAATCTGCCAGGATTTCACTTAGAGCTCTCTGCAGGATCTGCTCGTTTTTCCTGTAACATATTCACCTCGTAGTGACATACAGGATCCAGGGACACACCAGTTTTGGAAAATACTCAGGAATGCTGCGGGTAGTTCTATATGAGACCAGAATTTGTCCCAAAATGTACAATATTAAAAATGGCAATTTTCCCTTCATTCCTATTACCTAGATATGAAAGTTCCAATTCAAGAATGTGTTTTCACATCCACAGCACTCTGGGGTAGTATTAAATGAACTCTGTTTAATAAAACACATTCCAAGCTGCTATTTTGATTGAAGCATTATACTTCTTGTCTTGCTATAAGTAGTTCAGATTTCACTGGGTCATTGAAAGTTTTTGAATCAGTCTCTCTTCAAATCATATTTAAAATACAGACATAAATAACTGAGACACAGATCCCTTCACAGCACAAACCAGGAGTAAGGGACTCTGTTGCACAGCCAGTACTGCAGTTACCTCCCAAGACAGGGAGGAAATTTTGTCATTCTCCAAACACACTGATCATACCTTTCATAAAACATCTCACAATCATCCAGGGAGACAATAGCATCCCATTTTGTCCTTGAATCATTGAAATAAGAAGTATTTTGATCACAAATGTCTGCTATTATCAAAACATCATCATGATTTCTGCAGGATTGGAATAGGTAACCCAGGTGAAGCTGTGCACAGGTCTCCCCCAGCACAGGTCCCCCCAATTCTGTTTTTCTGCATCAAGTTTTATCTGTTTTTAAACACTCTGTCTGTGAGAACAGCAGCACCAGGCAAAGTCCTTAGTTCTGCCCAGGGCAGCTGTGGCCCTCACAGGTGATGGCCAAAAGGAACATTGCCCAAGTTCTCTGTTTTGATATTTTCTGCCTCGAAAACCCTAGAATCACAGAATTGCTTTGGTTGGAATAACCTCTACAATCAGCTCTGACGTGCATGTGAAAATCACAATAGACTTGCAGAAGATGGAAAAAATATTCACATAAACACTGAAATATTTACAGATGCAGTTCTCCCTGCTTGAACCAGAAAATAAATGCAATAAACGGAGCTCAGGGTTCCAGACGTGGGATTTCCCGTCAGGATAACCTATGGCTCAAATGGTTAATGTCCCTTTGCCTGCTCCAGACAGTCCAGGCAGGACTGGGACAGCAAAGCACCAGCTCCATCCACTGGGTGGGCCTGACCGAGGCCAGGGGGCTCCAGCGAGGGCTCGGGCGGGCAGCAGGCTCTGGCTGCACCAGCAGCCCAGCGTCGCCCGTCCACCTGCATGGTGGGCCTCATCCTTCCCTTGGGAACTTCCTGATGCAGGAGGTTTCTCACTCTAGGGAGCTCACGCAGGAGCCCTGGGCTGGGAGCAATGCTCAGCGCCCCTCTGATCCCTGCATGAATCTCTGGGCACCCTGCAAAGGGAAGAGCCATTGCACCTTTCTGTGCTTCATGCCGGCTTCTACACGGCACAGTCCCACGGTCAGAGGATCCCTCAGACTTTGCTTTCTTACGTATTTCCCCTGTGCATTACTTCCCTTCCAGTATGAGATTAAGGAGAAAAGGAGTGGTGGAAGTAGGAGAGCTGTAGCAGGAAAAAAATATCTGACAAACAGCAACAGCTCCCCAACACCCCTTAAAAGTAATGACGATTTACCAAATGGTTGGGAAGTTGTTATAATTCCTTTTCCAAATTATTACTCACCCTTTAGATTAGAAATGAGGCCAGGGTTAGCAATCAGCCATAAATGGTAGGATTTCTGAAGTAGAAGCACTTGTCTGATTGTGAAGTGGAGGCCATTATTGCCTTGATTGAGTCTTTTTTTTTCCGGGTTGTTTTTTTTTTTTTTTTAAGCTTGCTTGATTTGTGGCTGAGAGCACACATTCACCACAGTACTGGGAGCAATCAGAGTCTTCCCTGCTCTTTTTTGCTCAGCGATTTAGGGTCCACTACTTTGGCACAGCTGCCACCTTTTAGCCTCCATCAAGCAGAGATATTTTTAAGTGAACTGCATTTTGTGCTTGTCTTTTATCCTCCCATTGCCTTCCTCATGCTTTTTATTTCTTTTTCTTTTTCTTTTTTTTTTTTTTTTGAGGGGGGATGGGGGGGATGGATGTCTCTGAAAATATTGTGTGAACTTTAGTTACAAGTATGAAGTTGAAAGAAGGCAGATGAAGCTGGCCAGTTGTCATCTGGCTCTATGTACATATCAGATCTGCAGTTACATGAAAAATGTAAAAATAGTTGAAGTAATTTGCTCAAGTACTGAAGTAAGCCAGAAGCACTGACGGGTGTTTGGGTGCTGGAGTTGAGTTTAGTTTGCCTGAAACTCAGAGTTTAGCCAAGAATTTGTATTCACAGGATTTATTTCCAGAAGTTATCTGCTTTGCTAGCACACTGTATTTTAGAGCTCCTCCCAGGCTGTCTCTGGAGGTTGAAGCACAGCTGAGGGGCCGGGGCCTGGCAGACCCCGGGCTCACCCTGACCCCAGCCTGGTGCAGCTGTGACAGGAACTGATGCAGCCTGGGCACAGGAGCAGCAGAGCAGCACCAGGCCCACCCTGCTCCATCCAGCCGCTGAGCCTGCCAGCACGTTGGGCTCAGGATCACATCAGCACATCTGCAGGATGCCACAGGCACAGACCTCTTTCCTTCAATTGCTGCTGCTCTGAAATAGCTGTTTTGCCCCATAGTCCATTTGCAGGCAGGAACCATGTCAGCTAACCCAGTAAAACACTTCCATGGGCCACTGGCACATCCCTACAACCATGGTGAGTGGAAATGCACCAAATCCCCAACTACAGTGGTGTGATAGGCCCTGGGAACACAGGGGCCAGGCTGTGCCATGTAAAGCCATGTAAATTGATGTAACGTTTGCTGTGCAATGCAATGTGATGCCATGTAGTGTGATGTGATGTTGCATTAGAAGGATAGTCCTGTTGACTGTGTGCAACAACAGGCAGTGGGAAAAGAACAGAACTAACATTTCCAGGTCCTGGAAACTGCAAATGCAGCAGAACAGGTTTTTATTGCATGTCTGTAACTCAGCTATTCCTCAGACATGTTTTTCAGAATGTCAGCTTGCAGGATCTAGTGCATCACTGACATCAGCCACCAGCCAGCAGCTCGCCTGGGTGGGACACAGAAGAAGTTGCTCCAGTAGGTTGTGTCTCCTTCTAAGGACAGCCCATTTGGAGCCAGAGAGGGGCTGGGTGCCAAAACCATCCCGGAGGGGAAACGGGAGGCAGAGAGCAGCTGTGGTCACAGGGCCAGCTTGCCTCTGTCCCTGCAACGTGCCCCAGGGTTTATCTGCTCATCTGACAAGAACCTTCCATCAACTGAAAAAATGTTATATTTTGAACAATCCTTAGTTAAAGTTTCAGCTCAGTTGAAATCTTGGGGTAGATGCTGTGGTTATTTGTGTGGAACAACTATCTAGTATTTTTCCAGGGATAATTTCTTTTTTCTAAATTCATATTTCAGGAGAGGTTCTGTTAAAAACAAACACTGAAGGAGGTTGGCCAGTTGCTGTTGCCCATCAGCCCGCTCAGAGATCTCTCCAGTTGTATTTTGTCAGCTCTGAGGAGCTTGCCGCTGGGGTGACTTTTCAGATATCCACACCCTGTGTGTTGGCCAGTTTTATGAATTGAAGGGTGTTGCTCTGCAAGGACTATGAGAGCAAAAGAAAATGGTCCATTTTTCACACGTGCCCCTTTTCCAAGACCATACCCCTCCTTTTCCTTAGGTCAGGCTGTGCTGCTGCAGTCACCGCAGAGGGCTGGCCAGCGCGGGACAGGCAGGATTCCCCCGGCCAGCACGAGGTCCAGCCCCAGGCAGGGATGCGTGTCTCGCTCCCTCCCCGCAGCCCGAGGCTGAGAGCAGCGGTTCAGAGCTGTCACTAATCATTATCAGCTACATCTCCTGCCCTCCTGGCCGCCCCCACAGCAGAGGCTGCGCTGCAGGGTGGTAGCCTGTCACCGGGGCTCCCAGGGAGAGGGATAACCATCTTGGTACAAACTTGACATCTATAAATTGATTACATAAGTGGGCAGTGGTGGTCCTTTCAAGTATGTTCCTTTTGTTTCAGCTTTACAGTAAAATTACCAGCAGCAGTTTACAATTAAGGGAAATAATAATAACTGCATATGCTTTCATCTGCACATACAATTACAATAAACTGCTTGCTTTAATAGGATTGTGAAAAATCTATGCTTGACCCCTACAAAAAAGTAAACATTCTTGTTCTGGATACTATATCATTATCACAACAAAGGGAAACTCCTGAAATCCGATGATTTAAACATCTGGAGAATGTTAATCACTTCAAAATGACGGATGTTTTTTATTTCAGCTTTTGACAGACACACTCCTTTCATAGATAGATGATTATTTACATAAATTACATCACCAATGTGAAAAAAAAAGTCCAAAATAACTTCAAAGGATAAAGAGCTTAATTAAAAGGAGGCCTTTGCATTTCTTTTGTTGTAGAACGCAGAAGGAATAGAAGAATTTGCAAAGGGAAAGTGTAACGCCACCATTTTAAATGTTTTGCAGTTTGGCTGTTGGCTTTTCCCCTGTGTGCTTGGGCTGTGGGAGCGCACTCTGGAGGGGGCTGAGGTGCAGTAACAGTGCTTGCAAATGTGGCTCACACTGCCCCTGCCCCAGGCAACGTTGCCAGGGCAGCTGTGAGATGGGCAGGGGGCCCAGGGGCAGCTCAGCTTCCCAAGCATTTTCTGCAAAGGCTCTGTAAAGGTTTTGGCTCCACTCTGGCCAATACCTGCAGCCTGCACTGCTCTCTTACAACCAATTCCATACAATATAAAGCCACTGACTTCAGCAGAACTGCTCCTCACAGCTCAGATTTGTTTGGCTTTACATGTATAAGTAAAATAAATAATGTTAAATATATATCAAATGCATAATATGTTCTGTATAACATAACACGTTCTATTTAACATAATGTGGTCTATTATAACATCCAGATCTACAAAGAGCAGCACCGAGGCACTCATCAAGAGTGGGATTACGGGATCTGCATCCAATCCTTCAGTCCCGTGCCTCAGTGTTACTCATCAGGAAGCAAATTCAGCATCCTCCCCCCTGCCGTTGTGGATGATGAGAGCAGGCTCAGCTGCAAGCTGCCAGCTCCCAGATACTTGTAAGACAACAGTTTCAAAGGAGGTTGCAGGAATGAGAGAGAGGAGCACGCAGGACAATGTCACAGTGTGCCATCTGCAGAGACCCACGAGCACTTTGGGTATCCTGCGTTGGACCGAGCGGTCTGAAAGGCGGCCGCACGCCCAGCGCGGAGCCAGAAGGGTCCCGTGCTGATCTAACTCACAGCCACCGCTCCAGCTGAGCTCTGCCTGCTCCAGCAGGGCTGGAATTGGCCACGCTGCAGCTCGGCCCTGCCGCAGAGCCCCGGGCCGGGGCTGCCACAGCCAGAGCCGTCGCAATTTGGCTGATCCGCCGCAATTTCCTCCTACACGCTGAGCCGATCCGCACGCTGACCTCAGCCAATTTGTCTTCTTTCTGGCAGAAATGTCATCTGAAAGGAAGTTATTAAGTCAAGGAGGTAATTCTGCAAGAGCAGTCCACTGTATAAACAGAACTTGACCTAGGGTAATTTATTTCCAGTCCTGCACAAAGGTATGACCAATGCCTTAAAAATATTCATGAGGAGTTTTCTCTAGAAAATGAGAAAGAAGTGTAAAACAGCCTTTAGAATCAGAAGAGATTTGGTATCTGTATTTAGGAGAATAAACATCTGCAGACAGTAGAGCTTGGCCTAGAGTTTTGCTAACCAATAGCAAATTTTATTTAATTTCCTCCCTAATGTGTTAAACTACATTGATGTTCCTCCACTTAACAACATTGCAAAGGGATCATTTACTGTCTTTTTTCTTTACCAACTTGATAGACTGCTTAAAAATCATTTTTAAAAGGAGGCAAAGAGTGAAAAAAATACTAATTCCTGCTCTCCAATGTAGAAAAAAAAATTTAGAATGCAGTTGGAGGCTGTCTTCCTTACTAATATTAAATTAATGTTTTGCTTAGCCTAAAGCAATTTCCTGACCCAAGTCCAGTTCTCAGCACATCCAAGAACACAAAGCATGGGTGGGCACACAGACACCAACAGCTGGAGGGAACCTGCGGCCCCCGGCCCCTGCAGCGGCCAGTGCTGCCCCGGCACCCGGGGTCCCGGCCAGGCCCCTCCGTCCTGGGCAGGGCGACAGCCACAGGCCCCTCCGACATGCCCTGGTGTGGACGCCCTTTGGGCTGGCTCCAGGAAACGGCCCAGCAGTGAGAAGACGGGAAAATCACCAAGCTGAGTCTGCAGAGAGCCGCTGGAGCAGCCTCCGTCTGGGCCAGGAGGCGCCAGGGCTGCTCTGCAGGCAGGAGCTCACATCCAGTTTTTGGCAAAACTGCCCGCAATGTTGTCACAGTTTCAAGAATCAAAAGAGTACAGAGGGCTAATGTCACAGTTCCTACGTCATCAAACCTTCTCTTGGTGTGCCAAGGTATGAAATGGTTAATTGTATTTATATTGGGCATGCACATGACTTCCCGAGCTATGGAAAGCGGCTCCCTTTCTTGCCTGGTATTTACACTTACATTAAATAACTCACTTTCTAGAAATACCAGCATTTGAAGCTTAAGGAACTTCATGGTATCAAATGTTCCCTTGATGGCTGCACCTGGACCCGGATGAGCTCATTGTATACAACTACAGCCCCACTCAAATGCATTGCCTGCTCTGTTTGCTTTCACCAGTGAAACATGATGTATGTCTCCAACAAACACAGAATCTGCTTTTTGTTCTTGCTCTTGTCACCCAAAAGGAATTTCACAACATATTTTATTTGGTTATCACATAAAGTCGTGTTATTTGCAGTGAGTTTCATATCAGACATGCCTCAGATTCTTCCTACAGCTCATAGTACCCATCAGTCCTTCATACTATTATCATAATAAATAATTGTTTGGAATTATCATTACTGTTATGTATGCAGAGAATAGAAAATTAAAGTAGCACACAAATCAAATGGAAAAATCCATTTTAAAAGACCAGAATTCAAATCTAAAATGACAGGCACAACAACACTACCTCTCTGTGGAAAAGATGTGGATCTTCACAGCTGTGGATGAGGCACTCCAGAAGATTGTTCATCAGTATACATTTTAATACAACCTTAAAATATTAAAATTAGAACTGGGTGAGAAGTGCTCAGCCAAATAATTTCAGTTCTGTTTCAGAACACAAGCCCCTCTGTTCCCTTCCTGCCTCCTCACTGTCAGCCACAGGCAAGGGGACAGTGGTGTCACCCAGCAAGGTGTCCCAGGGAGTTTCACATCCTCCTCCAGCTGCAGCACAGCCAGAGAACCCACCAGTGCAGCACAGCTTGTGGGGAGCCCTGAGGGCCCAGGATCCCCTGGCACAGCTGGTGCCAGCCCTGGACCTAGGCCAGAAAAGTGATTAAGGGCAAAACCAAAGGAGGAAATTTCACAAACAAATATTTCTTTCTGTTCCAAACCTTAGTGATCTTTTGTCTGACAGTAACAGGGATGCATTAGCAGCCTAAGTACCCGTGCCACAATCAACCAACACACAAACACGACACACGTGTCCAAGTTACTGAGTTACACTCTTAAATCTGGAGCAAGATATCCTTTCAACGAGTCAGTCTGGAATTGATGTCAAAACACTCCTGCTTAGGTCAGTCTTTGAGCAAATTGAGGACAGAGGGTGGTTTCCAGCGGGATATCAAGGTTTAGTAATTTGATGGACAATGTATGATTGGACCAAGCAAAAGTAAACTGCAAGAAGAGTTTCCTGGTTATATATATAAACATACATACTAGCACGAGCAGTTTTACCATGGCAAGTGCAGCAGGCAATGAACCATTGCTCTGCCTCATTCCTGCCATAGGGAGCACTGACACCTCTAGGAATTTAACCAAACAAGCTCCTGATAAAAGTGCAAATAACATAGAGTAAAAGAGATTTGAAATTGTAGTTGAGGCCCCCAGCTTGAGAGAATTGATCTCTGTCTTTTGCTTTCCAGTAGCTTCTCTGTGTGACTCAAATATATGCCCCACTTTACCTGTCTTTCCATAAGCAAATAACAGTTTGCCTTTTAACGCGAGATTTAGCTCTGACTGTGGCTGCAGCGTGCCCACAGCAGCGGGGAAAGCACCTGCTGCTACCTCACAGCCCCGCACACCTTTGCCTCGCTCGTTTCTCTTGCCCTGCCCCGCGGTCTCTGGAGGCACACCCAGAGCAGAGCAGAGCAGAGCAGAGCAGAGCCTCGGGCAGCTCTCCCCAGGCAGCAGCGCTGAAATCCGCCAAGGGGGTCCTTGAGGCAGGGTGAGCTGTTACAGAGCTTGCCCAACAACAGCCTGGTTTGGGGGTGCCTCAGCCCGTGCTGCGCGCCCCTGGTGCCAGCGGAGCCCTGTGGGTGCCAGCCGTGCCCTGAAACAGCCCTGAGCGCCTGCGAGCAGAACCGAGCCCAGAGAAAGCCCCAGACAGACACACAACGGCTGGGTCTGAGCTGCAAACGCAGCTGATGCCCAAAGCAAACGCTGCAATCCACTATTGCTCACTGCAATCCCTCACTACTCACTGCAGATGGAAACAGTGTAAGCCTACACTCTTCACACCACATTTTGATTCAATACCAGCCAAAGACCAGAGCCAAAATTCTGTCAAGACTCTGCTCTTTTCAGTTTTCATTCCTTGAGAAAGAATCTGAGGGAACAACATGACTAGGACACCTTTAACCTAATTAGAAACTTATGCCCTCTTACAAATGAATAGAAGAGATACAGACAGTGAAAGGAAATGTCATCAAAATCCCAGGATTCCAACAGTCACAGGGATGTGAGCAATCCTCTGGTAACCCTATAGCTGCATCAAAAGCAGCCAGTGAACCCCAGGCAGTATTGCCAAGATGATTACTCAGTTCCTCTTGGAAGTTTGCATCCAGCTTCATATCTTGCGTGCCCCACACTCTGCATTCTGCAACAGGTAAAAGGAAACTAAGCCATGTGTTCCTGTTTTAATTACAAATCCAACCCTTTCAACTCATTCCTGGATGACTTAATCATGCTGGGAGATTGAGCAAAGCTGACAGGTGAATGTGAGCATAAGGAACACACCGTTGTTAATCTAAACCTTTCCTCTGCACTGGGGGCCTCCCACCACGACTGGCAGGAGTGAAACACCCAAGGGCCTCAGGGAGGACTGGTGTGGTTGCAAGGCTCCGGAACCTGCACAGCTCCCCATCTCTGGTACATTTTCCTTTGTAAAACCCCTGGGAAATGCAGTTGTGAGCCATTTTGCAGAAATTGAGAGGAGGCATACCAAGGAACCGAATGATTTACCCATGGGCATACAGATGTCATGCCACTGACATGACAGGGGACTGACATTCAATGTCCAGAGTCCTTGGCTCCTTTGCCAAGAGCACTCTCCACAGCCAGTCCGTGCCCAAAGGCCTGTGCCAACCAGCCAGAACCAAGAGAATGGCAGAGCCTGGGGTGTTAAAGTCACCTTCCAGCTGTAACCACGCACGGCTCAGCACGCACTGCCCTCGTGCCCAGCACGGTGTCACGGTGGGGAACAGAACTGCCTCTGGACTATGGCAGGACTGTGGCAGAAAAGCAGAGGGAGGTTTGACCTGATTCAGGATTTTCCTTCCAACACCCACTACCACATACAGCACAACACTCAGTATCCAATTGAGATCTCCTAGCAGACTGGTGATGGAACATTCCAGGCCCTTCTCAGCCCTCAGGATGATAGCAGATGGCTCTGCACTTCACCACTCAGATGAAAACCCATGGGTTCAGAGGTATTTCATCTCTCTGCAGCATGTCTCAGCTTTTTCTCTACCCATGACGATTATTCAATGAAAGTTTGTAACTTCAACTTCATATCCACAATATAAATCAGTTTTAACTGCACAGTCTAAATATGTGAGTGTTCTGGCAACCAATTGAAAACAGATAGGTTCCTGCTCACAGCTCCATGGCAGTGAAAACCATGACAAGCTGAGGAAGGTATGCTCAGAAAGGAAAATCTCACACCAGTGCTCATATGGAAATGATTTTTTCAAAACACTGTGGTATTACAAACCCAGCCCAATAAATAGCAAGGTCACAGTAGCATTGTTCATCATGGCATCTCCCGTAAAATTCAGCTTATTCAGCATTTTTGGCAGTCAAGACCCTATTTGCTCCTCAGTGTAAAAAGTTAACAGCTGCACAAAAGAGTCATCTTCACCATTACTAGTTATTTCTAAAGGTTCTCAAGCTCAGGAATTAGGATATAATCTCCCAAGCGCTGGAACCTTACCTGTAATATAATTGCCTACCTACCAACATGAGACACTGCACACTTGCTACTTATAGTAACAAAAAATAACAACTTTATTCATTAGCCCAAGCCTGCCAGGGCTCAAAGATCTCTTTGGAGAAAGCTCTCTGATACATGGTTTAACTTTCAGTCGCTCTGTGTGGAGTCGGGAGCTGCACTCAAGGGCTCCCATGGGTCCGTTTCAGTTCAGGATATTCCGTAATTCTGTGCATGTTGTTGGGCCAAGACCAAAGCACCCATGATAACATGTTCAAAAGTCGTGTACATGTGTCAGTTTACAGAGGTCTTCTTGAGAGCCTGTGTGGGCTGCCCTGGATATGTCTGTGCCTGGAGAAAAGCCATGATCAAACACACACATTTAAATTAAGAGGCAGGAACAATTACTCAGAAAAATTCCTGAGTGAAGGCTAAATTTGGTCCACTTGGAGATTTCATAAATACAATGTAGTGGTGAGCAAAGTTACCATAAAACAACGTGTTTCTACCCAGTCACGCAGCCCTGAGCAGGGGCTGGCCACCTTTGGGTGGCTGGGAGGATCCAGATGCCACCTGTTCTTCCTGGCAGCCCTCAGATGGACAGACAAGGGGAAACAAGCATTCCCCTGCTCAGGGTGCTCCAGCTTCTTGCACCGGGGAAACCCTTCAGCTGCTGCTGTGCCAACCATTCTTGTGGCCTGCACACCCTCATACCAGACACTTTTTCTGTTTTCAATGGTTCCTAATCCAGGACAGGAATCAAACACGTGCTTAAACACATACTGGAGTCCCATGGAAGCAAAGAGAGCAGCTTAGGAATCAGTGCCAAAGCAAGGAGAGTTATTTCAGTGGCTTGGGAAACAAAGCTGTGGTTTTGCTCTCCCCTCCCTTGCTCCGAGCTGTCTGTTCTCAGCCCACCCCCTGGGCCAGCGAGGCCGTGTGCCCCTGCCAGAGGAACGTGGCACCAAACCCCACCTGACATCCCTCCCCACAGGTGTCCCTTCAGGGCCTCGCTGTGCTCTGCTCACAAACTGCATCTGCCCAGGAGCCTGTGAGCGATGCTCAGGGTGCTCGGGGGCAAGGACTGCGTGCTGCTTGAAGATTGGGGCCACATTATTCCCAGGGAATCTAACCTGCAAGAACCATCAGCACGATGAGAGGAGATGGCCCCAAGGTGCACCACAGGAGCTTTAGATTAGATATTAGGAAAAAAGTCTTCCTGGAAAGGATTGTAAAGCCCTGGCACAGCTGCCCAGGGCAATGGTGCACTCACCATTCTTGTAAATGCTCAAAAAAGTATGTGGCTGTATTACTTAAGGACATGGCTTGATGATGAACATGAGGTTGATGGCTGGACTTGATGATCTTAGAGGTTTTTCCCAGCCTTAACAATTCTATAATTCTGTGGTTGTAGTTTCTTCTCTGTTATTTGGAAAAGCCATGTTTTTACTATATTTTTCACTCGGGCAGCTCCTTGCAGACTGCCACGACGGTGTCACACAGGGAGGGGCAAAAGGCAGCTCCAGGAGCAAGAGTGTCTGCTGGGAAGGAGACAACCAGCTTTGTCTGTAGAGGAAAGAGGAAAAGTATTGCTGCTACCCAAAAAATCACACTGTGACTGGGCAGCAGGCTCTCGGAGAGGTCTGAGCAGCCACAGGATGGCTGCAGTGACAGTCAGCCTTCCACAGAGGCGCTTGCACATCACAGACACAACCAGCAGAATTCAGCTCGTTACAGCCCTCCTGGTTCTGGATATGCATTTTTTCCTGAAATGTACCTCTGCCATCTGATTGCTTATCAAATAATTAGCCTAAATTTGGTCTTTGAGTGGTTGCAGCTTTTGGGGGTGAATGAGAGTTTCTAGCAGCTCGTTCCTGTCCTCTCACTGACATGCATGATGGAACATGGGCTAAGAAAGGGAGTAAGGCAGGGGCCTCCAGCACTGGGTGGGCAGGGCTGAGCACCCTCCAGAGACAAGCCCCCACACTGCTCTGGATGCTCGGGGATCAATCAGCCCTTCCCCATATGTTGTGGCAAACACTTACGTATCCCACGGAGGGGCTGTGTTCACTGATAAATACCAGATTGCCTCAACATGGCTGTTCTGGGACTTAAGTTTCTTGAAAAATGCAGCTTTTATTAAAGACAATTAAGCATTGTTTTTTTTGGTGTGAGTCACTGAACTGCATCATGTTCTGTCTTTGCATTTTGGATGATCTGTATGATGATACTGGGAAAATATAATAATTTTGATTACCACAGCAAGAGCAAGGGCAACAAGTTCTGATCTTAAATTTCACAATGTGCATCTATTACTACTCCCATATTAACAGAGCAGAGGCTTGAACATGTTCATTTTTTACCCATGCTCCTTGGGAATATTGGAATAGTTATTGTTCCATCCCAGTTCTTAGATACTACAGCTCTGCAGTTTACCAGCTCAAGCCAAATTCATACTGACTTCAGGAAACTATTAGAATATTTCAGCCAATTTTCCTCTAGCAAGAAGCAATCACTTGGGAACAGAAAGGATTAAACTCCATCTTCAATGGGGTCTAAGCAGTTTTTTAGGCACTTTCTCAGGAATACCACTTTGGAGAAGCCAGTTTTCATAGTCAGCCTTGTAAAGGATTTTCCAGCAGCAGTAAAAGCCTTCGGAAGGGCACCAAGACCTTGCTGTCATTCAGTCCATGGAGCCAAATCCTCATCACCCGTGCAGAGTGGGGGCAGGATTTGCCTCTGGCCGCTCAGGGGGATCAGACACTCTGATTTCAGGGCACATCCACCTCATGCACAAAGGCAGCGCTCCAGGGTTCCAGTTCCCATCAGAAATTATTCTCCCACCGTGATGTAAAGGTGTTATGCCAAAGATGTTGCATAAATTCCTCGGCTTTCTTTTCTGTTATGACTGCTGGCTAACTCCCAGGCAAAAATGGGCACGTGAGTGTAGACACACTAGGGTTTACCTCCCTCCCCTCAAGAGCTGCCCAAAAGTCAGTTCTGACTTGGTGGAATTTCTATTAATTACAAGATCCTGTGCCTATTGCAAAGGTAAAAATCTGCCTATTAAGAATAAAAAAGTGTTAGGCATCAGAAATTACCAAGCAGACTTTCAGAGCCTCAGAGACTGTGCTGAAGCATTTTCTCATGATCTGTTAACAAATGTTGTGTTCCCTGAGAAGAAAGACTCTCCCCTTGGTTGCTAAATATAACTCAGACCTATAAGACCTGTACAAAATACACTAAACCCAAAATAATAAAGCAGCAGTTTGGATTCCACTTCCATCCAGATTTTTGGAAATTTCTGTAGTCTGATCTCCAGCTGACGAAAGAGGAGCATGACCATGTCTGCGAGAAGAATCTGCTCCATGATAAGAAAACCAGCTGTGCTAGGACAAGAATGGCCCTCAGGACCATTATTCTGTTGTGCAGCACAGGTAACAACGCCCTGCAGCTTACAGCAGTGCCAGCCTTGTGATTGCTGTGGGAAGCTTCAGCCTTAGTTCCTTTGTCTCGCAGGTTTGGATTTCAGGAGGTTTCAGGGCTTAACAAGTCCTTGAAACACTTGGCCAATTGCTGTTTTTTCCTTTCATGTAGTTAGAAAACAGAGACTGAAATGGGGAAGAATCTTTCAGAAAAAAAACCCAACAATTATAGTTGTTCTTAATTATTATAAAAATATGAAGATATATAGAAGAGTTAGATTTCATATGGAAAATTCTAATCTCTAATTAGAATTCTCTTTAAAGCTTGATTCCCTACAAAATACATCTCTGTGACACAGCTTTCCAAAGGAGTCCAATTAGTTTCTACAAGATAAAATCACAAGAATTTCTCAAGGGGTTGGTTTCTAAACCATTTTTATTCTAAATTAATTTTTATTCCTAATACCAGTAATAAATTATTTTTACCATATTCTTTTACCACATTCTGAGTTACAGGCTGCCACAAAATTACCAAGCCACACTACTGGAATAAAACACTAAAGCTTACCATTCTTATGAAATATTTTGATTACATTATTCCGTTGATCTTAAAGATAAAAAAAAAATCACAAGGGAAATTCTTGTGTGGTTCAAAGCCATATTCACCTGGTTTGATCTTTTGTTTTTGTCTTGAGTTAAAGCTGCACTCATTAACTTGAAACAATACAAGCAAACTTTTAACACTTGTGAGTTGAGTTTGACTCAATGTCCTGGCAGCTTTCCTGGGGAGGTGTTGCACAGTACCTTATTTTGCTTTCACAGATGTACAACAACATAGAGCTCCACAGATGATGCTGGTGCCTCTAAAATAGTCCAGATATATTTAAATTTACATTAAAACACAAACACTAGGCTGCCACAGCCTTACAAAGGGTGACCATAGTGCCAGCGTTTACACTGAAAACTCAGAGTAAATATTGGGATGTTCTTCTGTGATGAAGAAAGGTGCAAAAAGCAAGGACAAATGGGTCATCAATTACTAAATAAGATGTTGGATTTTCCTGAAGGTGCGTGACTGTGCAAACGCCATTTGTCAGCAGGAGGGACTTTGCAAGAGCACCTTTCTTACCACCATGTAGTTTGATTGTGAGCTTTGAAGGTCTCTGGGGTACGGTGCACAGCCTCTGCCAGGGGAGAAAATTAATCCCCGCAGTGTAACCTGATGTTCAGGACACCCCTCTGCCTCTGCAGCCCCTAAACACAGCCAGGGTTACCTTGGTCACACACAGGTCACTGTCACAGGAGTGCTCACTGACAGCAGTGGCCAAAACAGCCCCACAGTCCCCTGAATTTAAGGCAGATGATGATTGTTGAAGTGTTGTGACATCTCACATAAGCAAGTAATTGTTGTCCTGTGCCAGCGCTGAGCCAGCCGCTGACCCTGCACACGCACAAAATGCTCGTTTTGTCCCACTCCAAAATGCTCATTTCAGGTTTTGTTAGCATGGCAAAAAAATGCAATACAACGCAGCACACTAAGGAAGCCAAAGGATGCATCCACAGAAAAGATTCGCAAGGTAATTTTCACTCATGGCAAAACTGAAGAAAATCCCAACTCCCACAACACACATACCAGGTCCAGACATAAATTTCCATCTCTGCGCACATGCTGTCTGTACTTACATTGCCTGCCAAGTGGTTTTAGAGAAACGTTTATATTAAAAAATGTGCTGATTCATCAACAGTAATTTTGTATGTAGGGAGAAAGGTCAGTTATGAGAAACTGACAGTTTCAATATCCAATCAGAAATCCAATTTTAGAAGTCCAAATTAACAGTTTCAAGTTTTTATTCGAAGTCACTCTTTTACTATGAAAAACTAATAGCTTTTTTCACAATTTTTAAAAATATAATATGAAAGGAAAAAAAATTAAATTGAGAACATAATATTTTTAAATATTCTAAGCAAGCAGTTACAACTGACTCCCTTAATTTTTGTATTTTCAGTTCTTCCTCACATCTTAATGGCACGTGCAGTAATATGAATAGTGGTCTTAAATGTTTTCGCACTATTTTTCCCTTCAACATCCCTCTAAGTACTATCCATAGATGCCAGAGCTTTGTATCAGCATGATTCAGACTGATGCAGAGGGCTCACTTTGCAGGGAATCAAGTCCAACACACTGTGGAGGACCTGCTCTGACAAACATTTCTCGTTACAGCATTCCTCCTTCATTCACCCTCTGCCAATGCCCCATCACAGCAGGGCAGACCGTGAGCCCCTGTGAGTGTCCCCAGCTCCTGCTGCCCCTCGGGCCCACCAGCAGGGACACGGGCACCTCGGGGACCTTCAGAGCTGATCACACAAAGTCATTCACAGCTCTGCAAAATTACACCCAGGTATTAAACACTGTCCTGAGCCACCACCAGCAGCAGCAACCCAAGGACAGAAGCCTAGACTAGACTACAATTTGCTTCTACATTTTAATCAAAAATTACCTCCTAATCAGCCTTTCCTGTAAGTCCCAATTAAAACGACATCATGGAGGGTCTAACAGAATTCTCCAAAGTTTCTTTCTACAATTTTATTTTAAACAAAACAAAACAAAAAATGAAAGTTGCGTGGGATCTGTGTTGCAGGTCTTGGCTTTCAAGGCAATTAAATCCTTCTGCTTTTAAATCCCCAGGTTTTTTACGCAGCAGAGCAGAGAAAATCTCTCTGTTCATGGGGAAAATGACAACTGGGATTTACTTATTTGTTCTCACTGCGAGGCACCCCACTGCCAAAGCACTCCTCCCACCCTGACCACGCACCTGGAAAGGGCTCTGCCCGCTGCACGTGGGGAAACGTGCCCTTGGCTTCCCACAGCCACCAGCACCAAATGCCAGAAAAACACACATGCAGGAATTAAATTAAACAAAGGCGGTACTATAGAAAGGGTCCCTAGTACACAAGATAAGCTTTCACACTTTAGCAAACATTTTACTTCCAAAGGACAGCAATCTGGGTAGCCCAGAACATTATGTAAGGGACATCGACAACAGAAGAATCATAAAGTTTAAAAGTCTCTCTTAATCAATGACAAATTTAGTACTTGTTGCTACAATTACAAAGACAATAGTTCCTTATGTCAGTGCCTTTGGTTTTGCAGCTGTAAAATAGCTTTGAATTCAGCATTTCAAGTAACAGAAATTAATAAGAGGTCATTCCTACCAGAGAAATTTTAGGGGCCCATCCTCTCTAATCATCATTAAAAACTAAATCCACAGGAGAAGAGGCACTTTACTGATTGTCAAGTGGAAGCTATTATTCATTTGATGAAGCTCTTGGCACTGTGCCATTTATTCTGCTGTAGAGCCTGCTGGTTGCTCTACTTCATCTCATGCAATCAAGGTTGTTTCTGCCTGCCAAGAGTTATTTATAGAGTAGGGGAAAAAAATAGCAATATGCTCTCTTGCTTCAAAAACAAGTTTCAAACTTTCTAAGTGAACAACTGCCTCCCTTCCCCCTGGTGACATTCTTCTTTTTGACCTGCACTAGCACAAAAACAAAAGCACTTTCCTAGATTTCATCTTTCTTGAAACATGAAAACAATTCTCGTGCCGTGGACGTTTTCATTGAGAAATCATCTGATTTTCTCCAGTTAAGATTCTGCACAGCCACACAGCCACAGCAGCAGGCAGCTGCTCCCCTCGTGCCACCCCTCGCAGCCCAGCATGCCAACGGGGACGGGCAGAAAGGACCTTTGAGGGTCCCTGCTGCAGCTCACCTGTACCTGCAGAGCAGGGAAATTGTGTTGGTGATGGGGACACTCCCCGTCTCCACTAAGCTGCCAGTTTGGGGAGCCAGCCAAGGCATTTCAGATGAGGGATGATGAATTTCCATCCCAAAGTTTGATTCTCCAGGTCCAGACCTTGTATAATCCTTAGACCCAGGTGGGGTGGGCTGCAGTGCTCTGGGAGGCCTTTATACCCTGTTTGATGTGCAAATGACTGTAAATTCCTAAACAAAAGCTTAAAGTCTGTTTTTTACCTCAAGACCAGTTTAAATTAGGAATCCTAACGTTCTTGAACTGAAATACATAAAATCAGAAACAGTCTTTAAAGTGAATGTAGTAAAACATCACTACTGTTGAGTTTGAGCATAAAACTAGCACCAACCCTTTATGGTTTATGTAGTTTTTAAGAGCAGCCCAAAATAAAGCTCAGACTAAACATCTGAAAAGGGGAGAAAATTGATTTCCTGCATGGTAAGACTAGAAGTCTCACAAATGTTTGGGGAGAAAAACTATCAAAGTGCAATTGAGTAATATTCAATTCTGATTTATTAATCTCAAAGCAAACTATTGTCGTCTCCACTCCAGGAAATGTTGTTAACCTTCAATTTCCAGAGCCATTAACCAGTTGATTTAAACAGACATGGTTATTTCAAGTTTACTCATTGCAGTCCTGATGCCTTTGCTCACACAAGTAGCACCCTATTCCATGGGTCTTTTCCCTGATATCACACAATTCTTTCCTGAGCTACCTATCACTGGTACTCTATTCCACCTTCAAACATAATAAACAAAGCACAATCTCTGCACCAGTCTCCTTCGCCCCTAGACCAAACTAACAATTCCCTGATGAAGTCCATAATAAATTCTCTCTGGTGTCTGATTTAGGGATGTCTGGGTGACAGCACAGGCAGGGGCAGGCATGTGCAA
This sequence comes from Ammospiza nelsoni, assembly GCF_027579445.1. Taxonomy (NCBI): domain Eukaryota; kingdom Metazoa; phylum Chordata; class Aves; order Passeriformes; family Passerellidae; genus Ammospiza; species Ammospiza nelsoni. Next base: position 36,279,900 of record NC_080641.1, read on the forward strand.
ACAGCAAGGGATGCATGCAGCAGCTCTGCAGTAATCACAGAATCATTTGGGCTGGAAAAGCTCACCCAGACCACTGAGTCCAAGTGTTCCCAAGCACTGCCAAGGCCACTAACCCATGTCCCCAAATGCCACATCCACAAGGCTTTTAAATTACTCTGAGAACGGGGACTCCAAAACTGCCCATGGCTGACAAATTACTTGTTTGGTTTGCTAACTTTGTCTGGAGACTAACAAAGATGATTAAACTAGCCCTGTTTCTAAGCTTTTATTATTTTTATCATCTTTTTATCAATCTCATAGACAAAAAAGCAGAAATTTTATTTCAGATAATGATTTCCTAAAGTACCAACCAAATGCAGAAATGCTATTTTCTATTCCCTTCCTTCTGACCAAAATAAATTTTGCTATAACTTCGTGGATTATCAGTCAAACAGAATTCATAAGACATACAAAGAGCTACTTAAATACAACTGCTATGGAGAGACTACCAGGAACTCCCTTCAGTAAAGAAAATGTTGAGTATTTGTTGGCCAGTTTCCTAGGGATTTCATACATAATAAACAAAGTACATTACAAGCTCTTGATTTAACAAAAACCCCTGAATTATGCATTTGTGTAAGAACAAGTATTGTAGGCAACATTTCACAGGTATGCAAATTTTATGTAAAATATTGTTTGCATATGTGTAATACCCATCCCCCAAATAAAACATGGTATAATTTAAGGAAGAATTTTCAGCACAGTAAGCTTGATCAAGAAAACACAGTTTTCTGAAACAACCAGCAAACCTATTGTTAAAACTGGGATGTGAAAAAAAATATGCATAAATCACTGGAAAATCATGTGTGCTTTGAGGATTATGTCTTGGAGCTGGTTTTCCCTTTGGATGACATGCCAAACCCCAGACACCAAAATGGGTTATGCTGAAAAGCAAATACCAGTCATTAACTTTCCTGTGGTTTAATAATTACACCTCTTCCTGGGGATGTGATTAAACCACACACAGCATTAGAAAACAGAGGGAATTAAGTCAATATGCCTCAGAGCTGATGAGTAAGTCAATGTGTGGATTCAAGAAAAAGCTGGATCAGATGGCTGACTGAATGTTTCCAAGGTCCGTCCAGCAGTGCAACACACGAATGCAATAAGAATAACATCACTACCAGATGTAGCCATATTTCCCCTCCGCAAGGAAAATGCAGCATTGCATTACGGACCAGCACGAGGAGCCCCATGGTCAGCACAGACCTGGCCCCCACCACGAGCCCTGGCTCTCCCAACGGAGGGATGACTCCTTGGCAAAACATTTTGGCCCACCATTTATTCCATCACCGGTGCTGTGGGTTTATATCCCTAGCTGGAATACAGAGAAGAGCACCTGAAATGCCTGGCAGGGAACTGAAGCCCCTTAAATCGTAAATACAACCAAACTGAAGCCTGTAGAAAGGAGCATTCAGCTCAAAGACAAGCACTCCCATTCCATACGTGCCTGGCCAAAGACAAGCTAAGAGTCCAGACATTTGTGCTCTCTCTCCCTTCACCCTTGACCAGCACTGCAGTGTTGGAAACACTCCCAACACAGTGCTACAGCATTGTGCCATGATCCACGTGGCCCTGTGAGACGACATAAGCCACAGGAAACATAACTTGTGAAGAACTGTGTTAAGCAAACACTCCCCCATTTCTCCATTTTTTAACTGGAGTAACTCCAGGAAATTCACTCTAGTTACATCTGGGTGGGAAGCAAGAAAGGGGGGACAAACAGTTTCTGTGTTCCTGCCTTTGCCTGCAGGACAACACTGCACGTCACACTGACTGTGGGAAACTGGCACGAACCAAAGCATCGACAAGGAGACAATGAGCTCAGACTGTGACACTGCAAGGGACAGTTTCCAGCCCTACCCTGACGTGTCTTGCCCTCCCCACATTTTTCTCAGCCCCCCTGCTTTCCAAGCCACAGCTCACCTTTGTGGCTGCAGACCAGTGCAGCGCCGGGGGAGGCTGAAGGAGGAAGGACTGCCCGTTCTCCAGGAGCCCTTGGCATGCACTGGGCAGCTCCATCACAGCCCCCGAGGAGGTTTTCAACCTGCTCTGGATCTGAACCGGTGACCAGGACAGAAGGGACCTTGTCAAGGTTTTGTCTGTTGAGCCAACCCAGTGCTTCTTAAGCTGAGCAGCCCAGCTGCCAAGTGTTTGTGGACTCCAGTGAGTGAGATTATTAGTTTTTACCTTGTACTATTTTACATTCTCTGGAGAAGAGAGCATTTTGGCAGAATTTGATGCAAGCAATAAATAACAAATTGTAAAAAACCTTCCAGCTTTATTAGGCCCACTAATAAATCAGCTAATACATCATGCATGATCTCTTCAGGTCAAGTGCCAGTCCGTAGGCAGGGACAGCTCTTTTCCTTTGCTCACTGACCATGCGCTCTGACTGTGGCATGGGAGGAGGGCTCATTCTAAAACCATTTGCAAGCAACAGGAACAAGCCAAAAACGTTTGGCAAAGTTCAGAAGGATGCTGGCTGAGGAGGCCAAAGTAATTGGCTTTGATGGAGCAACATCAGGGAGGAATTTAGGACTAAGGCATTTCAGTTGTGAGCAATTTCGGCTCCAATGTCACCATCTGGTTTTGGACAGTTCTGTAACTGTGCTGCTCAAGGCTATGCTCCTGGGAAGACCTGGCAGTTTTGTACCAGAGCAGGGACACACAGCTACCCAGATGCTGCTTGCAATCCCGGGTAGGGGGAAATAACAAAAGTGACAAGGTTTTTATTGTTTTTGAGCATTTTTCTTGAATAGTTTTGTGGTTCTCTGTGAGATATGTAAAAAGAAGGCATTGCATCTTTCAATCATTTGAGAAATCATTTTACATAGGTGGTAACCAGATTTTGGACCAGATATACCCAATGTACAGTTTATTTAAATTGTAGGGATTGCAGGACTGAAATGTGTCACATCCTCAGAGTCAGTGATGTGATATTTTATACTCCAAGACCCAAAAGCACACCAGTTTATTTGATAGACTGGTCTATTATTAAAAAAGTTATAAAGATAATAAAAATAAATACAAATTATAAATATAAATTGTAAATAAACGTCTCTTTGCGAGAGAGGTGATAAATACATAATTTTTAATGAAGATGCAGGCCTCTGAAATTCCTCTGACCACTGAAGCAGAAATGTAATTTATCCCATTTTGATAGTCTAATCAGGAACCTTTAAAAAAACAACTATTTCACTGAATACCAGAGCCATTTCATAGCTCTTTTTATCAAAATCATATGGATTTACAGCATAAGCAAGGGACCCACGAAGGGTATGGAGCTCAAACACTTTGACCATAATGAGTGCGCTGATTTCTGTATTTTCTAATGTAAAAGAAACTGAAGAATTAAATTTAAGGTACATTTCATGTTCTGAGCTTCTTGCAAGAATCAGACTCTGCTGAAATTCAGTAGCTCTTTCCCTTGTCAGTATCTCCTCTACCTGGACTGCCTCACTATTTTCTTTAATGTATTAAATCTACTCTGTAATCACAGGAGAGGAGACCGCTCAGGTAACTGCAGTTTATCGGAGGATGTCACTTTAGCCAGCTATCAGGCCACACTTCCACAGCCACACTTAACCACATGTATTGCACATACTGATTTTCTCCCGAGCGGTAAGGAAGTACACAGCACCTGTGTGTGGATGCTCTCACTTTGAGCGAAACCACGTTACTCATACAGACTCAAAAATGCTATGCTTAAATGTTGACATTCACAAAGTTCTACTGCAAACCATATTTAAACAAAACAGATTTACAATGTATGCTCTACAAGAAGGGATTTTTCTAGAAAATTCTGGGATTAGCCTAAAGGAAGTGTGAGACAATAAATTTTAGCACTTTAATAAACATGTGATTCCCTGGAGAGATAAAAAATTTTTCAAAGAGAGGTGTCATTGTGGTCTGCAGGCCAGATTGTTTCTGTGTTTCTGCCCTGTTACTCGCTGTTCCCACTGTGTTTACTGGAATAAATGGGCAGGTCTTCTCGGAGTCAGGTAGAAGCTCAAGGATTCTTTTTCACCTTCTGTAATTTCACCCACAGCTACCCAGGGAATCAGGCTGTGTAAATATTGACAAAGAAATACACATAACAAAAATATTCATCATTTCTGTTCAACTCAGCACTGAAATTTTGCTTCAGGACATGAAGTGTCCGTTTCAGTGAATCTGCTCACTAGCAGACAAAACAAGCAGGATTAGAAGATTTGTTTTTCAAACAGGATCCGTGATGCGTGCCGTGGCTTAGAGGCTGTCCGGCCGACAGCGAGGCCGGAGGAGCCTTTGGCAGAGCACAGGGGAGATGGCGTGCCTGGCTCCCTGCCCCGGCAGCGCCGCACCAGAGCCCACAGCGCTGCTGGCTGAACGGAGCTCGCTGCGGCAGGTGCAGGGCAATAAATGCACTCGTAAGCGCCTTATTCTGACTATATTGAAGCAAAAAGACATTTTTCCTGGACTGTCCTTCCTAGGAGATTCCACACAGACTGGAGTATGAGTAAATATTGAAACGCAGACGGATTCTCAGCGTAGCAGCAGAGCAACGCCATTCCCAGTCCAGCCAGAGCGATTTCAGTGCTAACAGTACAACACGTGGAAGAAGCACGGCGCCCAGGTCAGAGTAAGTGGAGCCCTAGCACGATGTCAGTGCCAGCCCACACCTGGCTGCAGCCCAAAGGAGAGCGGGCACAGCAGAGCCGCGGGGATGCCCAGCGCCTGCTGCTCCTTTCCTGCCAGTGCCACCTTCACCAGGAATCTGGCGAGCACGCCGAGGGCCCTGTTCTTGACAACCTCAAACAGCAGCTTGGCTTACTGAGCCAGTTTTCTGCCATCTGCCATGAAGAAAATAAGGGGAGCCATGCTGTATTTGTATGAGCTGCTCAATTCCTATGCCATCCAGGCAAAACAGGAGCCCATGTTATTTCTGTCATTAGTTATAATTAGAGAACTCTAATCAACCCCCTGCCTGCCTCAGTACTCAAGTGTTTGAACTGCAATTTTACTTGTGTTCTTCATTAAGCAGAGGGAAAAAGGAAAAGAAATTCATTCATGAAATTTCCATCCATATCAAAGTTTTTTATTTTAAGATTTACTTCCAACTTACGTATCTTTAGACCTCTTAAACAGAAATACAGTCTCGTCCTCTACCATTCTCTTTCATGCAACATCTTTGTAACGTCTGTTAAAAAGCAGAGAATTCTCATTCTTCTGTTCAAGTAACTACTGGAATTTGATGCAGAGATGAAGAAGAAATATTAAGAGAACACAAAGATCTTTAAGACAACAGAGGTATTTATTGCACATACTTTCTGGTGCAGAAGGTCAAAATTACTTAAAAATCTTCAGCATCTTAAGTCTCAGCTATTTCCAATAGATGGAGCTGACGACATAATTACTAGTGATTAAATTTTAACATTTGTTAGTGAAGGATCTTAAAAGGCACAGGTTAGCAGCATCAAGCCCAGAGTGAAATCTTCACCAGGACTGCCCAGATGCCATGACACCAAATTTCACTTCCACCCACTCCACTGTATTGACACTGGGTGTCACAGATTTCACAGGTTGCTGGATTTCAGAGGTTCCTAGAGACCACAGAGAGGGATAAATAATCATCCTTTTACTCCATCGTATGCTTTCAGGAAAATGTGCCATCTATGAGAGCTACATCAATCAAGGCTTCTTTTGAGCCAGGTGTTTCTCTCTTTTTTCACAAACAGAACCACATGCTACTAAGAGAGCCTCAAGGAGACCAAGCCACCTGAGCCTGACATAGTGACATTTGCTGGACATTGATACAAGAGACTGACACAGCAGAGTTCAGACACCAAGCTGATCAAGGCATGTAAAAGTTGATGAAAAACTACACAAAAGGTTCTGTTTTAGAAGAGATCACTCAACTGCTGACTGTGATATTAGCAAGACCTTCTAGCCAAATATCAGAGAGGAATACCTTTTTTTTTCCCCAGAAACCCAGGACAGTTTATTCAGAATTTGGCCTCAGACACAGCTAATGGCCTATATACTTTAAAGAACTAGTAAAATTTAACTAAAATTTCATGCGGCCTTGTGGAGAAGAAAAGTCCTCTGAACCTAGAGTGGGCAGAACCTCGAGTAGAGCACATCCTGAAATATACCCATGTATAAAACGTGGCCAAACTGCCAGCCCTGAAATCCCTGCAGTGTGCTGTGAACTCCAGCAGTAACTGGGCCAAGATTTACTGGATTCAAGGAGCTCAATGTCACCAAGTATGCATCTTGGTAACATTTCCAAAGAGGCTTTCCAGACTGGAATCAGAAAGGATGACACCATACATCAGCAGCAGCCTCACCCTCTTTCTGGAAAAAAATCTGCTGTGTTCACATCTGGCCTGGGTCTGCATTTCCCTTACCTGAAGCTGCATGGTTTTGCTCAGCTGTAGCCAGAGCCCCGATTCTTCCTCAAGATCCCCAAAAGCCTGTTCCATTTTGTGGGAAAGTGTCTCGGGTATCAAGCAGGTACCAATGTATGACCAAATGCATGTTTTTCAAAAGGCACCTGGTAGACCAGCAGGCAAATAAAAAGTGTTTTTAGCATTGGTCGTCTCCTGAATTTCACCCACACAGGAAATGGAAAATGTTCTCTCTGCAAAGTTAGAAAGGAAAAAATGGACCCAGATTTCAGATCTGTTTTTTAACAAATCAGGCTAAACATCTGGGAAATTCAAATCCCCTAAAAGGACAAGGACAGTTTTAAACTCTACTTACATTTGTCAGAAATACTAAAAGTCTTAAGTTTACTCTGAAGGATTGACATTTCATTTTATTCACCCTGAAACAAAGGGATGATAAGAAGTACCACCCAAGTCAGGAATAAACACAAGTACACAAAGTCAGGATCATCTGAGAATCTTAAAAATGCAGAGGGAGCTTGGAGACAGACCCCTAAATTTTAAACTTCTACTAAGGGAAAAAAAAAATGTTGCACTTTGGTCTACAAATTTAAAGTGACTGGGTGCATCCTGATGTTTATGAGGATGCAATAAAGGAATGGTAGATCAGAAAAAGGGTTAATAAGGAATTATCTGATTATAAATGTAACTAAGGTAAAGAGTACATCAAAAGAAAATAGCAAACAATTCCAGTCTGTGAAACATTTTGATTCAAAAACAGCTGATTTCAGCAAGCAAACTCAACCTATTCAGTTACTTATGAAAGGGGGAAAAAAGTTGTCTTTTCAGGAAATCTTTAGCATTACTGATTTACTGAAATTTGACAAAGGACTGATAATGAAACATTTGAAGAAGATGTTGTGGTGGGAGATTCAGCAGAGTACAAGCCTCAATAGCCTGTAATTAAGATCAAAAGCCTCCAAATACTGTTACTATCCTAAGTTTCCTAAAACTTGTGGAATTTATCGTGTCCTTAGATGTAGCAATGGAAAGAATATTTTCCTATGTAAACATATTTGGACAGAGTTCAGAAAACTGGCAAACACAGGTTTTTCTGGGACTGGGCTTAAAGCTAAAGCCAAAGTAAAAAAATGCATGAAAAAACTTCTTTGTTTAATTCAAAACATCCATGACACGTGAGAGCAGAAAGCAGTAGTCCAAACAACAACATTATTAATGAAACAGAGTTGCATATTTGAAGACAGTGAAAATATACACTAGAGGGAAAAATACAATTAACAACAGGGAGCTGCTGCTTCCCTAAAACACTCATTCAGAGAATTTCCTCTTGCTTTTCAGGCAGTGTGTTTCTTTCATGCAGGACAGAGACAAGCTCCCGAGTGTCGGAGCAAGCAGCGCTGCTCTGGACGCGCGGCACGGCCAGGGTAACGCGTGGCAGGAGGGGAGTGAGGGAGAGCAGGGACCTCCAGGCTGGAAATGCTGCAGGGCGCAAGTGGGGGCTGCTGGCACCTGCTTTCGAACTCCTCCTGGCCTGCTACTTCCACAGCTTCCCTGAGAAGCCACTTTCCGTAGCAAGGAAACACTGCTGACCAAGCAAAACCCACTTATGCATTCAGGGCAAAATAGTCTGCCTTTTTGTTGGGAACCATAAAAATAAGTGCAATGAGAAAAATAAGGCAGTCACACATCATGTCTGACACAAAGCCCTAATCCATCACCACCACCTGGGGTTTGGCCGTCTCCAACCTGCAGCCACTCCTCCCTGCGGCGCCTCAGGCTCCCGCCGGCAGCACGGGGAGCTGGTGCCCTTGTGCAGGGTGCGCGGGTGCCAGGAGGAGCCCTGAGGATGCCACCCACGGCAGGGGGCTCTGAGCTGAAGCTGGGACCTGCAGCGTGTTGATGCCCTGCCACTGCAGGGCACAGCTTCCCCCAGGACGCACGGCACAGGGGCGGCTGCAGCAGCCCACGCTCTGCGGACAGCGGGAGCGGGAACCCAGCCCTGCTCCAGCTGCTATCGCGACAGGGGCAGCTGCACCAGCCCAGCAGGAGCGGGAACCCAGCCTTGCTCCAGCTGCTATCGCGACAGGGGCAGCTTTCCCAGCCCAGCAGGAGCGGGAACCCAGCCCTGCTCCAGCTCCCATCGCACCGTGCCAGCTGCAGAGAGGTGGGACGTGGCTACCCGACAGGGAAGGGATGCAGTTTTAGCTCTGGGTTAGAGGAGCTTTTGCCACCTCGTTAGCCCCGTGCTCCCAGTCGCGACCGCGTTCCTCAGCGCTCGGCTGCCCGGACGATGGTGTCATGCGAGCAGCAGGCTGCACAGATGTCAGATGTCACGCTCTATCTGATGAAGAGGTCTCTGCCTCGGGCTGTTTATATATAACCTACCAGAATTTCCTGCTGCATGATGAAATAATTAGGGGGCCCTCATGCAGGGAACAATGTTGCGAGTAGGTTGCAAAGGCATTACACATACAGAAAAAAGAAAATTCTAGGCATTTTCCTTATCTGTGATACAATCTTCTAAGATTCCTTATATACCAACTTGTATAATTCAACTTGTTTGTATTATTTCTTTTAATGTTCTTCATACAGATGCTAAATGAAGGCTTCAAAAAGTTCAGCAGCGGTCTTTCCTTTATGCTCAGATTACACAGTAGGAATAACAGCATGGGAAAAACAGAAAAAAAAATGGAGATTTATTTCTTTGTTTTAAATCAGGATTGCTTTTTGCATCCTAAGTTGGTGAACTCTAAACTGCGGATAGCTTAATAGAAGCTGATCCTGTCATCAGACTCCTTTTGTGGCACTCTATTTTTTCTAATCTCTATTTTTTCTAATCAGTTTTGATTTACAACTGGTTTTACCCATAAAGAGATCACCTATATGCCCACAGACGCTCCATGTGCTGCTTCATCTCCCAGCTCACTACAACATCCAGCTGGATCATAGCCCCAGCTGCAGTCTGGATCAGCTTCCCTCTGATCATCAAGCCCAGGAGGGAGGCTGGCACGGGGGTCTGTCCAGAAACACCCCCAGAGTGGAGACCCTGCAGCCCCTGAGCCCTGCCAGGGCTGTGCCAGCACCCTCACTCTCTGCTCTGAGGTGCAGAGCTCAGGGCACCAGGAGCTGCTGGCAGTGAACACGGGCAGAGCTCAGGGCACCACGAGCTGCTGGCAGTGAACACGGGCAGAGCTCAGGGCACCACGAGCTGCTGGCAGTGAACACGGGCAATGATCAGGGCACCGGGAGCTGCTGGCAGTGAACACGGGCAATGATCAGGGCACCGGGAGCTGCTGGCAGTGAACACGGGCAATGATCAGGGCACCACAAGCTGTTGGCAGTGAACACGGGCAATGATCAGGGCACCACAAGCTGCTGGCAGTGAACACGGGCAATGATCAGGGCACCGGGAGCTGCTGGCAGTGAACACGGGCAGCTGCACACACTGGGCCCTCCAAAACCTCCTGGGGCTCCGCAAACCCCGTTTTAATGAGTTCAGCACATCTGAGGCAGAGTTGGAAGTCATCTTAGGGGAGAAAGTTTGTTGAATATTTGGCATTGGGGTAGGCTGCCCAGAGAGACTGTGAAGATACTCGTTGTCATTTGTTTTGAGAGTGCAAAAGTATTAGATAGGTCTCATGGTTCGAATTAAAAAATGAATGAATATCCATTTTCAGATTGGGTGTGTAACTCATAGCCAGCCACCTAGCCTGGATTTAGACTTTCTCTGGGGAGAGCGTGAACAAGTAATAAACATGTAATTAAATGGTCAAAAATATGTCCAGAGAGTTAATCAATGGGGTATTCTCAGAGAAGTGCAGTAGGAAACAAAGATATGCTGAAGAAACACCTAGACATGATAAACGAGTAAGTCAGATTTTTTTGTAAATTCCTCATATCACAAAGTCATTTGATAATTTTTACTGGAAGGAACATCAGAAGATGATCTCGGGACCTGTACTCAATGCAGGGACACCTCAGCCTCTCAGCAAGTGGCCGTGGGGGCTTGGCTGCCACCAAGATCAAACCACAGCAATCATGCTGGACCTCAGCGTAGAGCAAACCGGGATGAACCATGTCACCTTTTTGCTTCTTACACACCCTCAAACAATGCATCAAGACATACCAAAAATCTTTTCAGAATTCAGAATCAACCTATCTTCCAAACAGCTCAAACGGTTGCCGTAAGTCTATCACATTTACTTCCCATAATTCAAATGACCCCAAATAATTGGAAATAAGATAACAGCATAAGACAAGTTTTCTGAGTGCTCACCATCTATATGTTCACGGTTAGGAAAACTAGATCCATGCTTTTATTAGAACACAGCCTGGAAAAGAAATTGACATTTCCCAAGTATCAAAACGTATATATGTCGCTGTCCTACAGATACATAATATAAAACAATTTCTAAATTATCATTGCCTTCCTATGTCTATTAAACATCTCAGCGGTCTTCCTTTACCCATCTTCTTGTCTAAATGGATTCTGTCTTTCACTGAGCAATGATTCAGGCACAATAAACAGACACTTGTTTGAGTGTGTTGTCTCTAGAGGTATCAGTTCACATTAACACTTCTGAAGTTAGGTTTGCATATAGCACAGCTTACAGCACCACCAAGGTAATCAATCTGAAAGGCTGAAATAAAACAACATTTCTTTGATCTTAGTTTTCCATTCAGCTCACTATTTAATAGCTTCCTTAAATATATCAAGGAGAGAGACACTCATTTTTTCACCACCATTAAAACCATACAAGTCCTGAACGTCAGTGAGGCTCTGGGTGGGGGCACACGGGAGGTGGGAGCGCCCCTCACACCACGAGCAGCAGCATTCTGCCTCCTCTGAACCAGACAGCAATGCATTCCACTGTGCTGCTATTCAGCCTCTGCCAGCTCATTTGGAGTTCCTTATTCTCGGTGCACATTCAAGAAAGAATAAAAAGGCCATAAGAGAAGGAAATTTTTGCTGCTCATGTATTTGAAGACTACAACCATAACAGACATCAAGCCACCTATCATCAAGGGCAGGACACCCTCGACAGCAGTCATTCCTCTCTGTAAGGGAAAATCAGCAATGACATGTGATGATGGAAGGCTTTGCCTTCCTCAAGGGCCAATTTAGCACAGCAGGAGAAAAGTAGCTCAGGCAATATGCATCTCAAAGCAGAAGAAAAATTTAAGGCAGGAAGAGGAAGACTGGATTTGGAAAGGAGAGTAAGGGATGAAAGCAGTAGCACTAATTGTGGGAAGGATAACCATGACAAGGGCAGTGGATAAAGTGGAGAAAATTTAGTCCTTGCAGCTTTTTAGTGTATAGGATACCTGGACTGAGAAAACTGGGAGAAAACTAGGGTTGGAGCCTAGACAAGTGTAAGTTACAAGAACGGCTGTTTCTTTGTTCAGCTGCTTTCTACCAAAAGGTAAAAAACCTTTAAGAAGCCAATACCTGCGTGTCAGGTGTCTTGCAGCAGGCTTGCAGAGCTACGGCTCTCGCTGAGTTCTGACCTCATCTCTCAGCTGTGAACGCCTTGCTAGGGCAAATAAACGGGAGCAGCTTCTGGCCCAGCATGATTGTCCCCAAACCCAGCCCAGATGAGGCTGTTTCCCTGTTGTCCATCCACCCTTCTGGCCCGTGTTTGGCACAACCTCCTCCACACAGGAACATCTCTGTCTTGCCTAGGCAGAACTCTGCATGGTGCTGCCCAGCTAGCGAGAGCCTGCTCACACCACACCACACCACTCGTGTGCACCACGTGCACTGGGGCGGCACCGTGCTAGACCCCCATCCTCAAGGACCCCAGGCAAGTCATTAATTTCCCTGCACCTCTGTTTCTGCCTCCAATAAATTTTACTGACTTACCTTACACAGCTGAGAAGAAAGATTATTAAATTAGCAATTAAAAGTTGTGGAGAATTCCCTTCACACTGTCTGCTGCCAGAGCCCTGGAACTGTATCCTAAACAATTTACAAGTCCTATTAGTGCCTGTTTTTTGAATAAATTATTTGTTGAATGAGCATTATCTTTTGCCCTCTAATTTGTAACATCAAGTTACAACTTCTGCCTAAATGTGCCTTTTAAACAAAAACTCAGTAGTGGTAGGATAAAGGAACAGCAAAGCCTTATAAAAATTAAATATGATAATTTGAAGTTGATGTATGTTACACAAAACTTTTCACCTATTGTGCTCTGTCCTTCAACCCAAAAATTTCATAAACTGAAATTTTTTCCAAGTTTCTATGGATTTAGGCAGTCCATTTGAAAATGGAATTCCACCTGTCCTGTAGGCAAAGGACACAAAACAGAGACAGGTCCATTTTTCCAGGCTCACAGGAAATTTTGTCTTGGTGGTCCACTAAATCCTATATATTGGTGGACAATACTGAAATGTTTTCAGTGTGAAAAGGACTCTAGTCTAGGGGAAACCTGAACTCCTTTGCTGCCCGTCCCCATGATTTTTGTGATTATATATATCCTTATCTTAGTTTTTCCCTATTCTTAGTTTTCCTTTGCAACATTTCTAAGCCCTATTCTGATAATCATTTTATTCCCTTGTTTTCGTTTTGTTTGGCAACAGCTGAGCTGGCAGCAAGCCCAAAGCCCGGTAAATGACAAATCACTACCAGATGAAGCTGTGAGTTTTACACAGAGCATGTCTTCTAGCAATGGAATACTTTTGAGGCCCAATAAAAATTACCAAACTGACTGAGAAGACAAGTTCAAGCCTTTTACACAAAGGCCTGCCATTAACAAAAAAACAGATTAATTCTCCAATCAGTGAAACTAGTGATTGGGCTAATGAAGCCTCTGAAAAGCTGAAGAATCAGAAGCAGAGATAGAAATGCAAATCCTTAGCAGGGCCCCCAGGCTGGTTGTAACACTTGCTGCCTCACAGGAGCAGGAAAGACCCTCTGTTCCTCAAGCAAGAGGGAATCACAAGCCAAAATGATCTCAAGAAGCACTAATGCCCCTTCCATCCTCCGTGTCCGAGTTGCAGCTCTGTGCCAGGTGACCTCCCTGCAGAGCACCAAGCTGACACGGGCACAGAGAGCTCCCCAGCATCCCAGCACTGGGGCCAGAGAGGAAAGTGACCCAGAGAGAATTCCTGCTGCCAACAGCCATCACAAACCCTTCCCTGCAGGCCGTATCCCCTGAAGCACAGCTTACAGCCATCACAAACCCTTCCCTGCAGGCCGTATCCCCTGAAGCACAGCTTACAGCCCTACCAAACCCTTCCCTGCAGGCCGTATCCCCTGAAGCACAGCTTACAGCCATCACAAACCCTTCCCTGCAGGCTGTATCCACTGAAGCACAGCTTACAGCCATCACAAACCCTTCCCTGCAGGCTGTATCCCCTGAAGCACAGCTTACAGCCATCACAAACCCTTCCCTGCAGGCTGTATCCCCTGAAGCACAGCTTACAGCCATCACAAACCCTTCCCTGCAGGCCGTATCCACTGAAGCACAGCTTACAGCCCTACCAAACCCTTCCCTGCAGGCCGTATCCCCTGAAGCACAGCTTACAGCCATCACAAACCCTTCCCTGCAGGCTGTATCCCCTGAAGCACAGCTTACAGCCCTACCAAACCCTCCCCTGCAGGCTGTATCCCCTGAAGCACAGCTTACAGCCCTACCAAACCCTTCCCTGCAGGCTGTATCCCCTCAGAGGGTCAGCCCCCAAATGGGCTGAAGTTAGGACTGGGAAAAAGGACGTTTCCCCTGGGTGCCCTCCAAGCAGGCCAGCACTGCCTTTTTCCCAGGAGTCCTCCCTGGGAACCCAGCATTGAAGCCACAAGGCACAGAATGTGAACGCTTTCCTGAACCATGTTTCATCCTTCCCAGGCTGACACCTCAGGACATCACCTTTTGTTATCCAAAATTACCAGACAAGAACTGAGGAAAGCCACCTTGCAAAAACGTTTCCCTGTCTTTTGCTAGGTAGGTGTTTTAATCAAGGATTTGGCACTCACAGTACACTTGCAGGTCGTGTAGAGAGGATCATTGCCTACTCTAGTAATATAGAGAGAGAGGCCTGAATTTCTGTGAGTAGTGATTTTGTAGTAGATATAGAATGATATGTGGATGTAAACCAACAGTGTTCTGAGTCACATAACATAGGCTGGGCAGCATCTGGCTGTGGACATAGCCAAAAGATGTAAAGTGAAGCCGTCAGAGTCCTGAACATTCCTGAGGTGCACCCTTCCCAGATTGTCATAATGGACGATATATCCGTGCAGTGAATGTTGCAAAGTAACATCAGAGGGGAAGGAAAAATCTCAATTAAAAAAGAGTGTTTGGCTATAACCCTGTGTCCCTGGATGTCACACAACAACAAATATTCCCTGCAGCCTCTCCCCTGGGCTGCCGTGGAGAGGGCCCCCATAGGCACCCATTGCACCCCAGTGTAAAAGCAAGGGCAGCACCCATGGTCCCCAGGAACACGGGCCAGGGAACCCCAGCACCACCACTGCAGAAAGCTGCAAGGTAGAGGTGAGAGCAGCCTCAAAGGATTCAGTCCAGACAATACTTCCCTGTCCCGGGGGCGTCAGACACCGTCTGGGAGAGGCCTGTCAGCCTTCATTGGCTACAGGTAATGGTATAGGGTAATTTCTCCTGATAATGTCACTGCAAGAGGAAATCCTGCAGACTAAACTCATTAAAGTCTGAGGGGAGCACTGTGAGGGGCTCCTTCTGCAGGGAGAAGGACTGTAGGCTGGGTTTGTCTGAGTGGGAGAGCATCTCTTTTGGCATACGGTTGGAAAGCTCTCAGGGATTTCAAACACCCTTCTTTGGCCTAAAAGTCCAAGTTCTCACTTCAAAGTCATACTTCCTTCCAAAATGCAGCCCCCCAAGGGAAAACAAAAATACCAAGGGGAGATGGTAGATCGGTGCTCAAGAACCAGTAATTTAGAGGCAATTGAGCAACTGTCATTCATTTGCACTCTTATATCAAGCAAGCAAATAAATAAGACACTATATTGCTGTAAATGCTTGTTCCAGAGGCTGTTAGGGCTTTGAATCAAGACTGATAATGCCTTGAGTTGCTGAAGGGCAATGTCATGTGCCCAAAACAAGCACTGCTATCTCTGCAAGGCACCTGAGGTGCACGCAGGATTTAGCACCTGGCTCTCCCCTCCTCTGTGCTTCCCCAGGCCTGGAGTGAGGCCCTTGTGGCACAGGAGGAGGGGGCACCACGACAGGGGCTGTCCGTGGGGTGAGCAGCTAGTGCCCACTGGGCACAATTTCAGGACTGGTGAGCAGCCAGTGCCCACAGGGCCCACCGGGCCCTGCCAGCCCTCAACCACAGCTCCTCTGGCCCCAACAGAGTGCACACACTGGGTGTTCTACGCTTGGCCCACACCTGGTCTCTGGCTCTGAAGCATTGACCTGCGCATTGGCAACAGATTTGAGAAAATGGGAATTTCCTCCTCTTCTGAGAAGCACAGTGGGACAACTTATCTACTCAGCTCAACAGAAAAATGCCCTTGATTTCAAAAGCAAGGCAGCCTGATCCCTGATCTTTTGTAGGAAAATATTTTGACAGTGTAACAGATGAAATTAGCTAAAGCTAGGATGACTGGCACTTAATCTGATAATCCCTCCAGAAGCAATTACCTTGAAACTATCTGATAAAATTTGTTCCGTGTGTGTCTGTGCCGTGGCAGGGCAGGCACAGCCCAGCTGGCACGCAGCTCTGACCTGGCCATCGCTGAGGCCGCGGGGCCTGGGGACAGTGTCCTGCTCACGATCCTCTCCTCCAGCCATGCCACTCCTTCCTCCACAACACAGCTGGTTCCCACACCTCTTGAGAAACATGGGACTTGACACAGGCAAAATTCAGTTATCTGGTTAGAGAACTTCAGCTTCATCACAACAAAACAGTTGTGGCTTTCATCAGCACCAGTCAGAAAGTTTCTGATGGACAAGCACTTTAAGAATCAGCTTGCCGCAAGTGAAACAATTTAGGGAAACAATGTCGCTTTTGCAGAATATTAAGCTTCCTCCAGTATCCCATTTGCAGAGGAAGATATTAGACCCCTAACTGCATCCATGATTCTTCCAATGCTTTCCTAAAATAATTGTTTTTATTTGGGAACTTAAATGGAAGGAGGCATACATATGTAGTGCAGAATATATTTGAGTCATCACTTCTATGCACTAAGCTGGTCTAATTCTGTTTCCTTCTTCATTCCTGACAATGGACTTTAAAGCCATTTGCGTCAGATCCATGAGTTTGTGCTTTTGCCCAGATATTACCTCACACTTAAAATGAGAGAAAGAGGGTTGTAAACAGACAAATCCTGCACCAATGTGACCCATGGGCACTCAGCATGGAAGGACAGTCCTTCAGGTGACCCTGAAGAAGGTGAGGGCCGTTCTCTCTGCTGGACCGAGCTGGAAGGAGCCTCCTGGCGCACCATGAGATGCACCTGGCTAAAGACTGACACAAACCCTGAAGAATGCATTTTGTGGGAGCAGATGACCTCAAATGAGCTTCAAAATTATGAACTTTTGTCGGAGAAGGTGTTTAACTGTTCCCTGAAAGTAAGGCAGGAGGAATATTTTGCCTCATCCCATGAGAAAATGAGAGATGTTGTGGCCATTGAAATCACAAAGACACACTTGGAGAGCAGGCTGTCCTATCTTAACTACTCTTGGTATTAAAATGTGACTGGTGCTTACACAGAGTGAGTAAAAGCTCATTTGCCAAATGAAACTGGTGAAAACATACTTGGTTCTTAATTTTCTCTTACAGTAAAACCAGAGTTTCTACAAACCCTGGAGTACAGCAGAGCTGGAATGAAGGGATGCTTCAACTACACCAAGCAGAATTCTTTAGTGATATGAATTTCAGAGAAAGGAGGACCAAGGAATATACTTAATATGATTTATTAAAATTGACCCTGAAATAAATTCTATTTCTCTTACATCCCTATTTTAAAACATGGAGGCTTTTTCTACTTAAATAAAACTGTTTCTGTATTTGAGGTCTTAATTATATAATTAGTAACAACAACAAATTAAAATGAATTAATCCCATTCTGATTTATTTTGCTTGCGGTGTTAAATAAGAGGTACACAAAACACAATTAAGTAATTTTAAGTCTTCTGTTTAAATCCTAATCAGAAATTGCCACATCTAGATAAAGCCAAACCAAAACAAAGCTTTTCATTTGTTATGAACTGAGAAGTGTGTAAAGTGCACAGTGCCCACTGACTCCAAGATAAATACTTCCGCTGCTTCTTAGTATTTCTGGCTAAAAAGTTGCTCAACAATTTCAGGACTGTGCACAGATGATTACACAGAATCTACTACTTGGAATAATTAGTGCAAGAAAGCTTTAACTACAGTGTACAATATACAGACAGACATTACCCTGAGGATAGGGAAGGTCTGACACTCTCTAAAATGAAGAGAGGAAATGTTTGCAGACTTGCACTGGTATCAGTACACAACCCTCGTGTTGTGTGCTGACATTTCTGCACACACCTCACCCCCAGGCAGCCCGCTTTGTTCAGTTTTAAGCACACAGACTTGTGTCTCTAGCTAAGGCATTGCACACACCCAGGTGAAGCTCAGCACGTGGCCCACAGACCCCGTTTGAGGGTCCAAGCCCTCCCTCAGCTGACAGCAGGCACAGACAGATGTGGGCACTGAACAAGCAGGGGCAGTGCAGCGGGGCTGGGGCACGGTGCCAGCCCTGCCAGAGCAAGGGCTGCTGGCTGTGCTGGCACAGGCTGTGCCCAGGGACACAGCACCAGCAGGAGCACAGGAACGCTGTGCCCGTGCCCAGGGCAGGGGGACACCTCAGCTGCTGCTGTGCTGGCACAGGCTGTGCCACAGGGACACAGCACCAGCAGGAGCACAGGAACGCTGTGCCCGTGCCCAGGGCAGGGGGACACCTCAGCTGCTGCTGTGCTGGCACAGGCTGTGCCACAGGGACACAGCACCAGCAGGAGCACACGAAAGCTGTGCCCGTGCCCAGGGCAGGGAGACACCTCAGCTGCTGCTGCACCGGACAGGCTGTGCCACAGGGACACAGCACCAGCAGGAACACAGGAGCGCTGTGCCCGTGCCCAGGGCATGGGGACACCTCAGCTGCTGCTGCACCGGACAGGCTGTGCCACAGGGACACAGCACCAGCAGGAGCACAGGAACGCTGTGCCCGTGCCCAGGGCATGGGGACACCTCAGCTGCTGGCAGTGTGACTGCACCAGAGAACAGAGCCTCACGTTCCTTCCCATCCCATATGCCATATCATGTGCATGTGACTAGCAGAGGTCCAGGAGTTATTTGGCTGTTTTGGGTGTTCTAAATTAGCCCACCTGTGCACACACAGAGACACTATCTGCCCACAGATGTACATGTGTCCCACCAGTGCCCATTGACACTCATGGGGTAAGTCTTGGAATGGAAGTTGGTAACCCAGTAAGCACAAATCAGAAAAAAAATATAACATGAAGCAGATTATTTGTTGGAAGGTCCAGCTGCTCTCCCACCACCTCAATGCAGTTTGTGGGTCCCCCGTCTCATCTCATTTTTCTCCAAGTGGTGCCCAGACTTCTCCCCTGCATGGGTGGACCAACCTCTCTCCTGAAGATGGCAAATGTGACCCTGCACTGTTGGGCTGCTCCTAAAGCCTGTTGAGAGCCAAAGCTTGCAACTGTGTGCAGCACAAATGAGAAGGTCAAGAAAGGGAATCAACATAGCTGTTGATTTTTCAGGCAGCCTGAGCACCAGAGAAAGTGTTGTTCCCTTGGAATGCACCAAAGATACAACCAATGCTAAACACAAATTCTCCTCATGACAAAAAACACATAAAATAAACATTGCAGAGAGAGCTCTTAACTATTCCCAGGGCATCAGGCAATGAGGAAGGTACCTCACCTGCCAG
This sequence comes from Ammospiza nelsoni, assembly GCF_027579445.1. Classification (NCBI taxonomy): domain Eukaryota; kingdom Metazoa; phylum Chordata; class Aves; order Passeriformes; family Passerellidae; genus Ammospiza; species Ammospiza nelsoni. The sequence goes on from NC_080641.1 coordinate 36,299,229, forward strand.
TTTGGCAAGCACATCAGTGAACTGTGTCCCCTCAAGGAGTGTCATCATAGACCACACCAATTCCTTCTTACTGCAGGGATGAGTCCTAACCAGTGCCTCTGTCTGCTCCAGTAGATGTATTTGTGGTTAGATGGGCACTGTACATTGGACATTTTCATTTCTCTGCTGCACAAATCAACAATCTTAACCTACATTCACTATTCATTCAATATGGGAAGGAGTCCTTCACTATACCAACACCTTCTTTGGTCTTTAGATGTAATTGCTGTCTGGTCGGACTCCATTCTTCTTGTATATATCATCTAGTCACACGTATTATAGCTGAATAGCACATTCATAGCCTCTAGCTCTGAATAGAATCCATATGTTCTCTTCTTGTACCCCTGCAGAGATTTAGCAGTCTGAAATACTTCTTATGGGATCATTCATATCCCATTTTAGACCAACATTCAGACATAAAGCAGCATCATGAGAATGTGGGGAACAATCAAATATCAGTATGAAAATCCCCCAAAACACTGGTATGAACTGCAGTGAAGAGAGGATAAATGTAATTTCCATTTCTGAACTGTCTATGATTTTGTCTCCCCAGAAAGTGCAGATTTCCACAGTAAAAGTAGAAATATAGCAAAAAACATTACATAATATAGGCAGTAAACAAGGCAGAGAGGGGCCATGTCTCCCACTCTGCTTGCAGCCACCTAGGAGGCCAAACCAGGCAGCCCTGGTGCCCTCGCAGCTGCTGCTGTGACAAAGCTGGCAGGCGTTCACAGAGTTGTGTGTGTGTTCCACCTGCCAAAACCCTGGGCTCCAGCCCCACCGGGCTCCACACACCAGGAGACTTTCAGTGGGCAGCAGCATGGCAATGCAAGGGCTTCACTTTGGTGGAACTGACGCAAAATGCTGAGCATGGACCCATTGCATACTTTGTTTTGTAAATCTGCCTCTCAGTGTCACCAGGAACTGATTGAAGGGGATGTAAGTGTTTGGATATTTATAATAGAGCAGTAGACTCTATATTATAGTCTGTATAATTGTGATGGCAAGTCAATGTTTCACTGAATTCTAAGTTTTCTTTCATCCCTCAAACTTTCTTTCCTTGAGAGTTGATGAAATAATTTTTCTCCTGCTCAAGCACAAGCATTCAGATTGGTACCAAGGAACAGCAAAACATTAAACAATTAAATGCTGTTGTATGTAAACCCTTTTTGAGGTTATCAGCCAGAGGTGACTCATCTCAACAAGTGTTCCTTGTATATATTAAAACAAACAGTTGCTTTTAAAATTACTGTTCTTTCTGTCGCTCTCTTGTCCTTCTGTAATATCACGTTAAGCAACAAACAGAAGCCTATCTTACACGACCAGCAAAAAAAGCTCATTTTCTGTTGACTTCTGTTGTGGAGTACAAAGAGTACCTAGAGTGCTTAATGAGAGCACAGCATCTCTCCTGGGCCCCAAAAATGTGATGAGTGGTTTTGCGCAGAGCAGTGGGGTGAATAAGACTGTGTTGTTAACTTGCCGCTTAAGTAATCAACCTCTTCAGTTACACTTTTTTTTTTTTTAACATATGCTTACAGAAACCTATCCTTAATGTCCTTCAAAAGCAAAGACACGATAGTTGGGGTGCTGCTGACTGCAGCAGGAATAGGGCTGGATCCAGATTTCCATAATTATAACCAAGGTACCACAAAACAATGATTTTTCCTACAGCCACCATGTGCTCATAGATGAAAGATGTATTTTAAACACTGACCAGTGTCTTTTCCCGTGTGAACAGGTTAGTTAAACTCAGAAAACAGCTCAAACCAAGCAGGTTGACATATGTAGTTGTGTTAAACTTAACATGTTATTTTCCCCATTTTGTCACCTGCCCAAAAGCATTGGAATGTTTTCAGGCACTAAACTCAATAAAAGGAGTCTGACCAAAAACATACACTCTTCAGGCTCTTCATTCTCCTCCAGATCAACATCCCTCTGGCACCAGCTAAAATTTCCCCACTCAGTTCTGTGTCAGTCAAGAGCTAATATTGTCATACCAGTTTTAAAATTATAAGCACCAAGAATAATAAGATTTCTCATTTCTACTTAGAACACTGCCCTTCTTGCTTCTTAAAACCTGCAGCCTCTGCACTTTCCAAATAAATGTATTTTATTTCAGAGTATTACAGTAGCACTTTGTAAACACCAGTTTACATAACTGTAAATGTGGATTTACTTGCAGACGTAAGCAAACATTTCGTCAATTGTAACCTGTGGCCAGCAAACCAGAATCTCGTTTCTGGAGGCTCGCTGTGTTTTTCAGACCTGGTATGAACGAATCACCTTTCTTTCATTAGCTCCCTTCCCAATTTGCCCACTTACTAAACAAAACAGCGTAGCTCGCTAGTCCCAAATGTGCTCGATTTTTAACAGATATTTTCGCTTTAATACAGACACTTAACGCTGTATAAACACACAGTCACAAATTGGCTGCGGAAGAATTTGAAAGATGAATCTGCCCTGGAACTCTGTTTTTTCTCTGAAAAGCACTGGCTGTTCTGTGGGAAGGGAGCTGTCGTTCCTCGCAGCGGTGGCTGTCTGTGCCCCCTCGGCGGGGGCTGGCACCCACCGGGTGCCTGGGAGCCCAAGGAGCGCAGGGCAGCCGGCTCCGAGGGCATTGCAGCGGGCGGCGCTGCCCGGCTGCCGCTGGTCTTTGCCAGATCCCGGGCGGGCTCGAGTGCCGCTCTCGGAGACAATGGCCAGCGGGGCCAGGAGCAGGCTGCGGCCCGGCTGCCCTCCCGCTCCGCCCGGCACAGCCCGGCCCTGCTCCCCGGCCGCCCACCTTCACACGTCCTTCCCCGCCATCTCTGTCCCTCCACCGCCGCAGCCCCGACAGCGACCGCGGCCCGCGGGCGGAGCGGGCTTGTGCAGCCCCGGGGCGTGGGCGGTGCGGGCCGGGGCCCGGTGGGTCCGCACGGCGCGGGCTGCTCACGGCAGAGCCCACGCGCGGAGATCGCGCTCAGCTGCAGCGACCCCGGCCCCTCCGGGAAAGCGTTCCGGGGACAGCTGGGAGAGCGCAGGCTTTCCGCGATACCCGCGCGGGTCCCGGGCAGCTCCCCCTTGCCGGGCCTGGCGGTGCCCTGCAGAGCCAGCTGCAGGACGGGCAGACGGATGGGTGCGCACGGCCGTCGGTGGCACGGACCCCAGCCGGGGCGGCTCCGGACAGAGCAGCCGGACAGCCTGCGGGGGCACAGGTGACCCCTAGGGAAGCTCTCCTACTGCCGCACCCCTCGGGTGTTTCCCAAAGGCCGTCCAGGGAGTCGCTTCCCGCTGCGCCCTGTCCGTATGGACGACGGCCGAAGCAGCCGAAAACCTTCCGAGCCTACTGCGGCCGCCGGGCCCCGGCCTCCCCCGCACAGGCTGTCCCGGGTCTCTTCCAGAGAGTGATTATTCATCGCATGAACAGAAGCGAAAAGTGCGAGGCCGGCAGACCCGATATCTTTCAGGCCCTCCAGCGTGGAATTACCATGCTCACCGAAACCAGGACATCCTTACAATGTTGTGTCTGCGTATGTATAAACAGCCCACCATGGTTTCCAGTTTGTCTTTGCCTTCCATTACTTTAGGGGCAAAATGTACTTTTACATTATCTGATCGCTGCTCTGATTTCCTCCATCCCCAGCGCTTTCCGTAACTGAGTGACAGCATGACACAATTAGCATAGATACTTAAAAAGTCAACTTCTATATCAAGTGTTCACCGCGATTTCAGAAACGCGGAGATGCAACACTTGATTTGAACAGGCACGGCTTGCATCCAGATAATACGTTCAGAGTGCAGAGACCAAGAGTTGAAATTAATGAAGACGTTCCACACTGGTATGTCGAAATTATTCCCTGCACGTCTGGTCGCAGTGCAAGGGCCAGCAGTCTAAAAACCTGCAGGGCTGCATCTCGCTGATTCCTTTCTTGCCATCTGCCTCCCCGCCCCAGCTCCCTGTTGAAGGGAAGGGGAAAAAATGCTAAAAAAAAATAATTGGAAATTGCATAAAAGTCTTGGTCTTGGCAGGGGAACCACAGACTCAGGAATCCAGTTAGGGAATAGGAATTTTTCCCTTTGACTGATCTTGCCACTCACAACTAAGCAAACAGAGCTCTACACTAGAAGAGCCGTGGACAAAAGCTGCATGTTTGCAGCCCTGAAACATCATAGACCCGCAAACCAGAGACAGCCCGACCCAAGCGCATTGCATTGATTTGGAAAACGAGTCGCCGGTAAGAGACTGGGCTCGTTTCCTTCCCGTTAAATCAGCCCAGAATCAATTATTCAGGGCTAGTCCAAACCCTGCATCTTTTACCACTAACCGGGATCAGTGGGGGTGCAAACTCACAGAGAGCAAGTCTGAGGGCGCTGGCTTGGCTCTTTCTTCCACAGCTCAAGACACGGCGATCTACAGATGAAAAACCTCTGGACACTTGCAGGTGTACAAACACCCAAGTAGTGCAAAGAGATGGTTGAGACGAGAGGGGAGCTTCCGGGGAAGTGAACCTTGTCCCGAGGGTGTCGGGCTTCCCTCTCTGAGCCGTCCCGCCTCTCCGAGCTCTCCTGCCAGCAGCTGCTGGGGGACATGGGGTGGCGCTCCGCTGAGGGGACGGTGCGACCCCGCGGTGCCCCCAGCCCTGCGGCGCGCCCGTCCCGCCGGCAGCGCGGAGGGACCCCCGGGCGGGCGCTGGGATGCGCGGCTCGGGCACCGACAGCGCCGTGCCCAGCGGCACCGGCCGGCCGTGGGCACCCGGTTTACCCTGGCCCTGGTGTCGGTGCCCGTTTTTCATAAGCTCACCACAGTGGCGGTATTAATTTCTTACAGAACCTGTTTTAACGGGAGAACCGGTGTCGCTGAAGAAGACTCCAGAGAGAAGCACCCAGCCGCATGCACTTGCAGCACGGTGCAGTCTCTGATGAAGGAGTCCGTGTGCCAACACCCTTTCATTAAAACAGCCCTAATTCTCCGCGTTCGGTATTTTCTTCATGCTGTACCTTATCGTCAAATATTTAAGAGATCTTTCCTATGTGCAACTGGTCAGCGCTCCCACCTACAAACATCCTGGTGTAACTCTTGAGAGAGGGGAAGCAGAACCAGATGCAGACCCCCGTCGGAGGGTCCCGCTGGACTCACCCGCCCTTCTCCCCTCTCTGCCTCAGCAGGATCAGGCCAGGGCCACCTTGCCCGCCGCCGACAGGTTCCCCTTCCCTCCCGTCTCCGCCGAGGGGTCCTACCCGGCGGCCCAAAAGGGGACACATCCTTCCGATGTGCTCAGAGACAGCAGTGGGAGAGCAGGGTGCACATGAGCCGGGAATTCTCTAGAGCCTGCGTGTCTGCCCGTTTCCATCTCTTCAGAAAACGATGCAGGAAACATTCACTAAAATATCGAGGGCGTGTAATTTAAGCGATGAAGTTTAGACTGAGCTTCGGAGAGATGGGTGATAAAGGTGGACGGCCCAAAGTGTATCCCGGATAACCAAGCCCATATACTTCCCACGTCCGCCCCGTACACGGTATCGCGTTTCTGACCGCTTCTGAGAAATAACGCCTCTCTCCAATTAGCTCGGCAAAACTGCTCACCTCTTGCGAAGCCCCTCCGGCCACAACAATAACCCGGATCTGCTGACGGACTGTTTCTGGGTGCGTTTTCCTCCTGACTCCCCGAGCCTCCCGCGCCCCGGGGCGGCCGACCCAGCCTGCGAGTCCGCGCAGCCATCGGAGAGGCCGTGGGCGAGCCCGCCGGGCCCCGCACCCCCGCAGCGTCCCTGCCCCGCCTCCGCTGAGACCCCCGCACTGCGCGGGGCTGCTCCGAAGCCTCGGGGCGGGCGGAGAGACCCGGCGGCCGCTGCAGCCGCGCCCGCTCCTCACCCGGCGGGGCCGGCTCCGGACGCCGCGCGAAACATGGAGATCTCCCGCACGCTGGCTTTCCTCCAGCACCGCACTATGAATTACCGCTGCTCGTAACCTCACGGTCGCCGCGGGAGATAACGCGCAGATAGACTTTGTTGATTCCTACCGCTGTATTTTCAGAGCGAAAAGGCGCATAGGAAGGGGATTGTTTCATAGAAATCTAACCCGCAGCCCTCCTTGGAGCGCGCACCAACCTCATTAATTATCTCGTTGAAGGCGCAGGAAATACAAAGACGATCGACAGCCTTGACACTGCTCCCGGCCGTGCCCGATCCGCCGCGACCGGGCTCACCGCGGGCTCTCATCACGGTTGCCCGGCCCCGCCGCAACGCATCCCTCGGAGCCCCTCGCCAGGTGCTCGTTTTCTGTCGTGCTACCTGCGACAGACGACAGCAGTGCTGTCCTGCCTCTGTCGGTCAGGGATGGGGAGATCCGCGTGGGGGGCAGCATGGGGGCTCGGCAGGATCCGCGCCGGTCCGGCTCCGAGCCGAGCGCTCCGCTCCGCCCCGCCGCGACCCGCGGGGCCGCCCGAGCGCTCGGCCGCTGGCGCCCCGACCTGCGCTGCCGCGGACGGAGCGGAGCCCCAGGGGGAGCCCTGCTGCGGGGGCCTGGGAGCGCGGCGGGAGCGGTTACCGGGCGCCCTACGGGGCCCAGCCCGCCGCTGCTCGGGCCGGATCGGCGGCCGCATTTGCGTCGGAGTTTGAGCGAGCACAGCCCGGCCCCTTGCGGGAGGCGCCAGAAGGCCAGCTCCGGGTCAGCGCAGGTGTTGGTCAGGGCTAGGCCGGTGCTCCCCGGGGCCAGCCTTGTCCGTGTTCCCTGCCGGTGCTCGGTGCTCTGGACGCCGAGCCGCGTTAAGGCCATCCGAAACCCCAAAGCCCTGCCTGCCTCGCTGAGTCAGCGGTGTCAGGGACACCGAGACTGGATGTCAGCGGGATTCTGCCCACGGTTAGATCGGTTAAAACCGCTAGACAAACGAGTAATTGACGGGACGTCCCGGCTTTACCGAAATCTGGCACAGCCGAGTTACGGTTTCACAAGATCGGGTCTCGGGATTTGAAACAACGATTATCTTTTTTAGCGGGAGAGCAGTACGGGGCTTCTCCTTCCACACAGCTCCTCAAACGCAGAATTCCCTGCATCATGTTTTAAAACGTAGGGGCAATTCTCTCAGGTCACTTTACAGAGGATCAACAGCACGTCCTGTATCCGTGGTGAGGCGAGGCTGAGCCACAGAGGTGAGGGGAAAGATGGAAACTAAACGACAAGTTTAATTAAAAGCAGCTGGCTGGTTAAACACCTGCCTAGAAGTACATACCCCGTTATTTATCTCACCTGCGAGGGACGAGCTACTGCTTTATTCTGCTCCAATGTTCCGAGAGCGCACCAATGGTGCTTGATGCGAGGGAACTCTGCAGACAAGATTTGTAATCGTGGAGAAAGGATGCCCGTAACCCACAGCCTCTCCACGGAGAGACGCCGGCTGGTTCTGCAGGCAGTGAGGGACAGTCGGCCTCCGCACCCTCTGTTCCTGGTGCCACCGGGACACCGGTGTTAATCAGCAGCACCTGTGGGAGCTTAGAGCCGGAGGAGCGCTTCCATAGCTCAGGTGCTTCTATTTTAGCTAAATGAGAAAGGTTTTATAATGGGAGGTGCAAGCAGGAGGTGAGGTAGTGAGACAGATGGAGGAGCTGCGAGTTTGAGCTGCAGGATTCGCTTGTGCTTTGGAATTTAGGAGTGCGGGAAAATCGCTCGTACTGGCTCTCCCTTTCCATCGTGTCTGTTTTCTTCGCTAATAGGGAGATGCGACTGGAACGTGTGCCTAGACTGGGGTGATCGGGGGAAGTTGTGGCAAAAGATTAGGACAAATGAGGGGGTTCTCAGGGGGGTTGTTTTTTGTTGTTGTTTTGTTGGGGGGGTTCCGTGCCTCCTCCCCTCGCTAAATCCGCACGGGCTCGCTAGCGGAGATAACGGCCCCGCCGCGCTGGAAGGCGGGTTCTGTGCAGGAGGTGAGGCCAGCGGGGCAGGTCCACCCACTTGAAAACAAAACTTTTTTCCTGCAGGCGCTGAGAGCAGAGACCGGCGCGAGGTCCCCGGAGCCGGCTCGCCGCCCGCCGGGGGCTGGAATGTGGTAGGGTAGGGCCATGTATTGGAAGAGTGACCCGATGTTCGTCTGCAGGCTGGAGGACAAGGACCTGCCCGCGCTCGGGGGCCCGGCGGAGAAGGTGCGCGGGCGCGGGGGGCGGCGCGGCTCGGCGGGGCCGCGGCCTCGGCCGTGGCGCTCCCGCCGGGTCCCGCGGACACCGCGGCCTCCGCCGGGGTCCTGGCGGGACCCGCAGGCATCGGCGGGCCGGACCGGGCCGGCGCGGGGCTCCTGGGCGTGGCGGGGCGCTGACCGTTGTCTCCCCGCGCTCCCGCAGGCCAGCCCCGCAGCCGCTGACGAGGACTCCTGCTCTTCCTCCGCTGCCCTGTCGCCCTCCTCATCGCCGCGGTCCATGGCCTCAGGCTGCGCCCCCGGCAAGTGCGTGTGCAGCAGCTGCGGCCTGGAGATTGTGGACAAGTACCTGCTCAAGGTAAGGGCGCCCGACCCGGAGCCCCCTTCGTCTGGCGACTTCCCTCACCGCCGAAGCCGGAGGGCGGCCTGCTTAGGCAGAGCCTGCCCGGGTGGCCGGTAGCGCCCGGAGAGCCTCGGGGAACCGGGCCCGGTGGGATCCGGGGCTACAGCCCCCCGGGCGGCCCTATCGCTCCGCTCAGCCCTCCCCGCCCCGGACGGCGCGGAGCTGCCGCGGACACGGGAGCGCGGGGTCGCAGCGCGTTTGTTGGCGGTGCTCGGGCCAGAGAAGGGACCCTAGCTGCTGTCGGTGCTTCGGGTGGCGCTGCTTGCTCTGGGCTGCGTGCTCCTGGCGCGCCGGGAGAAGCGCGGAAGCGAATGGAACGGGGCGTCCCGGCCGCGGCCATTCCCGCGCTCTCTCGGTCAGACGGCGGCGGCGCGACCTGCATTTTACTGACATAGGTCTGGGGGGAACGGCGTGAGTCTCAAAGCCAAAAATGCCTCTTGAGAAATGGAATAAGTTATTCCTGCAAAAGGCGGCTAACTAATATATTTGAAGGAAACGAGCTGCGTGCGTGCAGAGCTGTTCTCTTGTCTTAGCAATCAGAACCGAGTAAGATAATTTAAAAACAAATAAACAAAACTAAGTGGCTTTAAATATGAAGCGTTACTGCGGGGGGAGATGTGAGAGAGAAGTTTATTTGCTTTTCGTATTATAGCCGTTAAAATTATTCTCGGTCAGAGTTTTGCCGTCTTTCCTCTCAAAATTGAGAGTTACGATCATGGTAGAAGTCGGTTGATTCCATCAATTTTAGACGAAGTTGTTGTATAGTCGCAAATTGATAGGGGGTAACACCCCTGGAAAGACATCTGTGGTGTTGTTAAATCATCCGGTTAGGTCTTAATTGAGGTGGGGAGGTCTAAGTGAAATGCCTGCGGGAGCTAGCGTCCATTTAAAATGGGGCTGGTGCAGGAGCTGCCGCGCATCCCTGGTTCGGGTGACCCCGTCTCCCTTTCAGCAGCTTGGGCTGGCACAGAACAGGCGGGTGGACAAGGACCAAAACTGACTTGAACTCAATTTCAGTTCTGTTAACTCCTGTGACGTTTTGGCAGCTCATTGATCGTTTACTGATCACTGCTGTCTCCTATCTGAACAACCAGGATAACGGGACTTGGAGCAAAAGACCTCTAAATTATTTAGCCTTGAGTTTAAATTAGCTGCTACTGTTTCTTGCGTAGGCAGAGAGGAATCGATGCCGGTATGCTGGTGTCCAGCAGCAGCACGCCTTTCAGCTTCATCAACTGACAAACAGGAACACAGACAAATGGCATTAAATGGGACAGCCAGGGAAGCTGCTGGTGTCCCGCTCTTTGCAAGTTGTGTACACTTGTCAGCATGTGGGAAGGTGGCTGCCGACAAGGATAAGGGTTAGGAAAGCATTGGGCACACGGCAATATTACACCCTGAAGAATGACTGAAATGGGCGATCCCAGCGTGGGTGTTGGAGTCCATGCATTGCCTTCTCTGAGGTTTGTCTGGCCATGCTCTGATGAAAGGCACATTCCGGATTACCTCAAATCTGCTTTTCCATAGGGAATATATGGGCTGTTTGGTATGAGATGAGAAATTGGCTCAGTGGGGAGAAACAAATTAAAACATAATCATTCTTTGGTTTTCAGAATTCCTCCTCTACAGTATGGGATTATCCAGAGGGTTATTACTTAATTTGTGTGGTCACTAGGAGTCTTGAGTTGTCAAATCATTTATTTAGGTGATGTGCAATGTCTGTGCAATTAAGAGTTCCTTTTAAAGGAAAGTAGAAATTGAAATAATTGCTCTCATTTTATTTATTTTATATGCCCAAAAATGATATGTAAGTTTCCAAAAATGCTGATTTCTACCGCATTCCATGACTATGTTTAGTTTTGCTATGGACTTACTAAAGAAATATTGAACTTGCTATTAAAACACCTGCTGCTGTTTTGAAACTCCGATGCCATTCACCAAATTTGCTTTAACAGCAACATGGCAAATGGAGGAGTGGTTCATGGTGTTTTTCTATTTGACAGACCTTTTTCCCCTTCAATACTCGCGTTTTAAAATTTTAAATAACTTTGCAACTTTTGTTTTTTGTTAGGCAGGAATCTGTACAGACTAGAAAATAGAAGTGTGTTAGTTAGTTGCCTTTCTAAGGTCACGTAAGGCCAAAATCCGCTCTCTTACTCTAGTGCTATGAGAACAGAACTGGCCACAAAACACCTGCATGGAACTTGTATCTCTTGCTTCCTCTTCTACCGCTTTTAATTACAAACCCATGAAAGCTTATTCTGAAGACTCGAATCAAATTCGTTTACCTTCAATAAACGTGCAGTTCCATAGAGAAAACATTTTGCATTCAAGATAACTTTTCTGTGAATCATGGTGCATATAACATTTGATCATTTCTGGAAAAACCCCGGGGTTTGTAAATATAAAATGCAATATTGGTAGTACGGGTATTGAAGGGTGGTTTTTTGTTGGGTTTTTGCAGGTGAATGACCTCTGCTGGCACGTGCGCTGCCTCTCATGCAGCGTTTGCAGAACATCCTTGGGAAGGCACACCAGCTGCTACATCAAAGACAAAGACATCTTCTGCAAACTTGATTATTTCAGGTATATCTTACAGGAATATAATTTATCAGATAACTTGTTATACTTGCTTGTTTCTTTTCACTTCAGCCACAACTGAAATTCACTGAGACTTTTTCATTTGCTAGGTTTATTTTCAGCAGTTTAAACTATGGCTTTTCTTGAGGAGGGACTTGGGGAACCCTAAGTCTGTGTAACGTGACCTCCTGCTAAGTCTCCAATCTGCCCTTCCCCTGTTGCACGTAGCTGCTGTATTTATCCCATCACTTACTCGTGTATGCATGGAGGAGTCCCTGCTGCAGTCGGGTTGAAAAGCCATCCTTTGTGCAAAGAGTCGTGCTTGGATAATGCTGGCTGAGAATGCAATGTAAAATTGAGATGATCTGTTTGGAGCAGTGCTTCACTGGTGTAGGGCTTAAGGCATCACAAGGAGCTGTAAAATCAACCCAGAATAAATCCCATTATTGTGAAAAAAAGCTTTCAGCAGTTATACTTTTCTGTGATCAGTTTGATTTAGAATGTGATTCCTTCAAAATTACAGGCTAATCTTGCAAGGAAGAATATTATTTGTGTTGGCAATGGAGTATTCAGGATGCAGAGTTTTTGATCCAGAAAGCAGCAAAAATTGCTGCAGTTAATTTTGATGTGATTGCTAGTACTTCTCTAGTTGGATTGCTAGACCAAACTATCTCTGGGGTTCTCAGGTGTGCAGTGAATAGATTGCATCCAGCTAGTCAAGTTTGAGACGTAGTGGGAGGGGGCAAGCTGAGTGCTGTAAACTTCTGAAAAAACTAAATTTGTGGGACTTGAAAAAAATTTGGTCTGCAAAGATCTTGGGGACAAATTCTTATCTAAATAATCAACATATTTTGATGGCTACTTTCCTCTTCAAAGAGAAATTTTCTAGTGTAATAATGCAGATTTTCTAGTTTATTTAAAAATCATAATGTGATGTGAATTGAGGAAATAACTATGAATATATGGGTTTTCCCCTGTCTGCTGAAGATGCTAAAGATTAGTAAAGGGGTAATCTAGCTAAATATATTAATTCAGACTACCACTAGAATAATGTGAAATACATTTGAAAAACTGGAAAAATTTTCAAGAGTCTGCTGTTTCCATCTTTCAGCTTTTAAGAGTAATTATCTTTATAAAAGGAATGATGAGGAGCTATGAATTCATGTAGCAGTTAAAATGCTTTGATTTAGCTCTTTGCCTTCTGAAAATACTAACCTCTGTATTTCAGTAGTGTCTTGCCTTAAGCTAGCATATAGAAACTTGCTGATTTTCCTTTTTTTTGCAATGCCAGCGCAGTCGTGCCGTGGGCTTCAGCCGCGCTGCCACAGCCCGGTCACCCCAATCCTGCGGGGCCCTGGCGGTGCCCGGCCGGTCTCAGCTGCCCCGGTCACCCCCATCCTGTGGGGGCCTGGCGGTGCCCGGCCGGTCTCAGCTGCCCCGGTCACCCCCATCCTGTGGGGGCCTGGCGGTGCCCGGCCGGTCTCAGCTGCCCTGGTCACCCCAATCCTGCGGTGCCCGGCCGGTCTCAGCTCCCCCGGTTCTCGTTGCGGGGGCCTGGCGGTGCCCGGCCCGGTCTCAGCTGCCCCGGTCACCCCAATCCTGTGGGGACCTGGCTGTGCCCGGTTCTCGTTGCGGGGGCCTGGCGGTGCCCGGCCGGTCTCAGCTCCCCCGGTTCTCGTTGCGGGGGCCTGGCGGTGCCCGGCCGGTCTCAGCTGTCCCGGTCACCCCAATCCTGCGGTGCCCGGCCGGTCTCAGCTGTCCCGGTCACCCCAATCCTGTGGTGCCCGGCCGGTCTCAGCTGCCCTGGTCACCCCAATCCTGCGGTGCCCGGCCGGTCTCAGCTCCCCCGGTTCTCGTTGCGGGGGCCTGGCGGTGCCCGGCCGGTCTCAGCTGCCCCGGTTCTCCTTGCAGGCGCTACGGCACTCGCTGCTCGCGCTGCGGGCGCCACATCCACTCCACGGACTGGGTCCGGCGGGCCAAGGGCAACGTGTACCACCTGGCGTGCTTCGCCTGCTTCTCCTGCAAGAGACAGCTCTCCACCGGAGAGGAGTTCGCGCTGGTGGAGGAGAAAGTCCTCTGCAGAGTACATTACGACTGCATGTTGGACAATTTGAAAAGAGAAGTTGAAAATGGTAACATACTGCTTAAGAAATATGTTTGTGGTTCAGATTTAATTAAATTGTTGGGGTTTGCTCCATTTTCCACACTGGGAGATAATTGGCTGGTTTTACTAAGACTGGAAGCACAGGTACTTGAATCAAAGTAATGGTAAATTATTTCAGGGGATTTTATTTGTTTGCTTTGGTTCTGCAATTTTGGTTTGGGTTGGGTTTTTTGTTTGGTTGGCTTTTTGGTTGTAGTTTTTTTTTTTTTTGTTGTTTTGGGGCATTGTTTTTTTGTTTTCTTCTAGTGCTTTGGGTTTTTTTGTCTTTTTAGTCTGCAGAACTTGTCTTGTATCCTATGGAAAACAAAATATCAGCATATCCTGTTGATAAAATATCATGTTACATTTATTTCTTCCCTCACTTGCAAGGGAGTTGTTTAGGGCATAATGTGTTGTGATGCTAGATCAATTGAATTTTGAATAGATTGTGTTTTTTTAAAGCTGAAATTCAGCTGACCAACTACTGTTGGTTATTGTTGGAGAACAGCCTGACTTACAGCAACATTATGAATGTTTAGAAAGGAGTGCTGTTTTCTTTTTAATGTTTCAGGTAATGGGATTAGTGTGGAAGGAGCATTACTAACAGAACAAGATGTTAATCATCCAAAACCAGCAAAAAGAGCTCGGACCAGCTTCACAGCAGATCAGCTCCAGGTAGAGACACTGCTAAAAACTTGTGTAGCTTAGGTTAAGCCGGACATGGGCGCTGAAGCAATAGAAAGTTTTATGCATACAGGGGGAAAGAAAAGCTTGAATGCTTTAAACTACTTCATAAACTATCAAGACACAGCATGTTTCTGGAAGTTTACCATGAAATAGTACTCTTTGAGCTCTTTATTTCCCTGGGGGAAGGTTGTAATTCTGAAGAGTGGAAACAAAAAAGGTGGTTCTATTTGATTGCTCGATGAAATCTATTTAATCAGCCATTTACATCACTAAGCATAATAAAACCAAAATATTCTTTAGATTATGTAATGTGAAAAGTTTTTCTGAAGATGGCTCCTGTATGTGACTTCAAGACATTAATAAGATGGAAGTTGGAATTGTTGTAGTGCCTGCATCTCCTCCACTTTCCAGGTTTCTTGTCTTTTTGTTGCCTTGACAAGAGTTAACTTCTATTGAGACAGTTTAGAGCTACTTCAAACTCTAGATAACCACTTGAATTAGCTTTCTAGGGAAAAACTCTAAGACAGGGCCAGCTTCCAATGAAAGAGGGGATGGTGGGACAAGATTTAGAGGTTTTAACCTGTAGTGAGAAGGAAGTTGTGACTTTCTACCTAATCCTGACTGTACATCCCTGCCTTCAGTTTAACAGGTCTTTGACTTTCTGGTAACAAGAGTTATTTTGTTGGCCTGTCCTCTAATAGTGAAAGCAGTTGAGAAACTCATCTTGAGGTGTAATAACATGTGAGGTGTTAAGGTAGTGCTATAAAAAAGGGCATGGAGTTGTTCAAACCTTCTGTTATAGTCATGACTGGAGAGAGGAGGTGGTGTTAAAACACAAAACAAGCATGTAAACAATAATCCATCTGGGTGCACAGGGCAAGGGCTCTGGGCATTGAGCTTGAACTTCAGCAAAAGGGAGCTTTTTTGCCCAGCAGAAGCTGAAAGGGAGATAAGATCAGCCGTTAGGATGGGAACTGTATTCAGGGGCTCTTCGCAGCTGCTGTCATTCAAACTTCCATGTTCCCTTCTTTTCCTCTTTAAAGTAGATTGTAACATACTTTAACAGGTGTTTGAGGTCTTATGGCATCTTGTTAGTTCATGTTACTTTCTCTCTGCTTGCTGTACCTCTGTTCCTGTCCTCGAGGCTGCTATAAGACTTTACTTCCAACAAGAGAAACACTGGGACAAGTGCACTGTCAGAGTTGGCAGCATGTAATTATCTCACAAAGTACTTGTACAAAAGAATGTCCACACTTTTCTGATGGTTTTGTTCTTTAGCACCTCCCAGGACCTGAAAAGGCTCCCAGAATGCTGGAGAGGCAGTTTGGATAAGGGCTGGAGTGACGGGACAAGGGGGAATGGCTCCCACTGCCAGAGGGCAGGGATGGATGGGATATTGGGAATCAGGAATTGTCCCTGGCAGGGTGGGCAGCCCTGGCACAGGTGCCCAGAGCATCTGTGGCTGCCCCTGCATCCCTGCAGTGCCCAAGGCCAGGCTGGACACTGGGGCTGGAGCACCTGGGACAGTGGGAGGTGTCCATGCCCATGGCATAGGGTTGGAACAAGGTGAGCTTTTAAGGTTCCTTCCAACCCCAACCAGTCTATGATTCTATGAAAAATTACAAAAGTAAATAGTCTGAATCTTCAAAGATGAAGCCAGGCAAAGTTTGATGGGTCAAAAATCCAAAAAACAAAATAACGCTTTGAAATTGCTGAAGATACCCTGCAGAAATCCATGAAGCCCTACTTTCATAAACAGGCCGAATCCTTAAAGCCTGTGAAAGTTTCAGGATGCAGGCCAAATTGACATTTACTTCCTCAGAAAAAAGGTGTAATTTATATTCTTAAGAGAAGTGCTGACAACTTCAATTTTCTGTCAAAAGATGAGTGGCCAAACCATCAGAAAGGCCAGGTTAGCCACAGTGGAGCCTGTTTCTTGGGGTGGTAAAAGACAAAGGAAACAGCATTCCTGTATCCTCCATGGAGATGAAAAGAATATCAATTACTCCATTTAACATAGGATGCAGATAGTGGTTGACAGGTTCAGAGTGGTGGATCATGGCTCATGCCTTTTTATGCTGTGGTCTGCTGCTATAGGTGTTTATTGAGCATATTTGAGTTGCTCTGCAGTAAATTTTCTCCTATAGTTCTTTTAATGCAGTCTTACAGAGGACTTCTTCCAGTTTTTACTACTACCAAGCAGAATGGATTTCTCTAATTTCTGATAAATGTCACAGCTCAGTCAAGCATAGCAAGGACTTGTACTTTGGCTTTGGGAGATTTTTTTTTTTAAATGTATTGAGTACTCTCTAGAGACTAGTGATCACAAAAAAAAAAAAGTTTCCTGAAGACAAGCAAGGAGTAGTACCTTAGTCTGAAAATACTGTCTAATGTGGCTTTTGATACAAATGCTCCTACAATCTCGTGTCTTGCCTTTTCAGGTTATGCAAGCACAGTTTGCTCAGGACAACAATCCAGATGCACAAACACTTCAGAAACTGGCAGAAAGAACAGGCTTGAGCAGGCGTGTTATACAGGTAACAGTGTCAAGTTCCTTGACTCACAGTCTGGTACTCATCCATTGGAAATGTTCAACCAAATTTTTTTCTGAGGTTATTCTAACATGGAAAAAGATCCTAATCTCTTTTAACTTTGGACAACATCCTTAGTCAGGAATAGGTCTAGAACAAGCATCGTAATTTGGAAAACTTTCTATGTCCCTCTTGTACTTTGTGTGAAGGGATTAAGTCTTCTAGGAAGAAACTTCTCAGCCTAAACAGTATAGAAATTGGTATTAATTTATTTCAAATATATATTTGACTGCAGTAGTCTATTCTTAAGACCTGCACTCTTTTTGAAAGCGTCTGTGGTATGACATTAGGAACAAGTGAATATCTAGCCATTTGTTATAGACAGCAGAGTTAAAATATGCACCCATGCCAACCAAAACTGAAACACAAACTCTGAATCCTTGCTTGAAGATGTCTCTCAGCAAAAATATTGATGCATTTTTTAAAATTCACATACACAAATGTGATTTTAAAAATATAATACAAATGATATATTTATATGTTAATATAAATAAAAATTAATTTTGAGCTGCCTTGGCTCATTCTAGCTTGGAAGATTGACAGTGTTTCTATAGAAATGACGTATCTGGCTGCTGCAATCAATTCTTTAAATAAAAAGAAGGAAGCGTTTTCCATGTGGAAAGGCCACGTGGGTATTGTGTGTGAAAGCTGCTTTGCTGGCAGTAGCTCCCGGCAGGGAGGCGCTGGGTCCCAGCGGAGCAGGGCTGCAGGTGATGAGATGTTGCTCGGCCT
This sequence comes from Ammospiza nelsoni, assembly GCF_027579445.1. NCBI lineage: Eukaryota > Metazoa > Chordata > Aves > Passeriformes > Passerellidae > Ammospiza > Ammospiza nelsoni. Next base: position 36,316,509 of record NC_080641.1, read on the forward strand.
GGGCACGCCGGCCCTGGAGCTGCCCAGCCCTGTCCCTGTCCTTGGTGGGTGCTGGCTACTGAAAATGCATTCCTGACTTGACCACGCTTGTACGTTCAGAATGGCAGCATTGCATCAAAGGCCAAATGAGCTATGCAAACTCAGCTTAAGATAAACTCCAAGGTTGTTGTTGTTGTGCTAGTATTGAATGTGATCTATCAATGCGATGTATGTTTCCCTCTTTTTCAGGTGTGGTTTCAGAATTGCAGAGCACGCCATAAGAAACATGTTAGTCCTAATCATTCATCAACTGCTCCTGTCACAGCAGTCCAGCCCTCCAGGTTGTCTCCACCCATGTTAGAAGAAATGGCATACTCTGCATACGTACCCCAGGATGGGACTATGCTCACTGCTCTGCACAGCTACATGGATGGTAGGTATAACAGCCTTGCTATTTTTCTCCTCAGAAAAACGTTATCAGCTGTAGCAAAACCAGTTTACCTTTCTGATTAAAGAAACCCAATGGATATATCAATACTGTACTTGCTATCTACATCTCATTAAGAAAGCAGTAGCCCTTCACTGCAACAGCATGGCTGAGGATCTGAGTATGAAGACCACTATTCGTGCTTCTTCTAGTTTATTAAAACAAGAATAAGAAATTAAATACTTATTTAAACATCTACTTCACATATTTTAATAACATTTAATTTTAATGAAAACTGTTTGGCACCTGCTCCCTGGCTTTTGTCCCATGGACTGTGAGTATGCTCAATCCAGCAAATTCCCTGAAAGCTTCAGCTTTCCTCTCAGTAACACACAATCGGAGAGAGTGGGACAGGCTGGTGGTCAAAAGTGCTTCAATCTTCATTTGTCTTATGACCCAGCAAGTCTACAACTTTGGGTCCTATTTGTGATTAGGAGGATTGTGAAGGTTTTGGGAGAACCAGGCTGAGCTGCATTTGTGGCCTGAGCTTGTTTTCCTCCAGAGCAGTGGGGTTAAGAGTGGCCAGCTGGGGGAGGAGTGCAGATGCTGGGTTAGGAAAAACACAATTGCTGCAGGGTTGGGACAGTGAACTGTCATTACCAAGTGGATTCACTGACTTTTAATCTTGTGCTATTTTCAATGAAGTTGACTGGTAAATGTTTCTGTTTTTGTAGCTCATTCTCCTACAGCTCTTGGACTTCAGCCTTTGCTACCCCATTCAATGACACAGCTGCCACTAAGTCACACCTAATTCCTTTTCATCAGGGATCTAAGCTATTAAAGATGTAACCTTAAGTCACAGTGTATTGAAAATATAATTGGAAAGATATTAATGTTAACTTTTTATTTAACACCCAGAGCATTTTCAAGAAAATTTTTGCCCAAGTATGTACATCTATTTAGCTTGCAAGACACTTTTATGGGTTCCGCATAAGTAACTATTAATTGTTTACAAGCCTTATTAAACACCTTTTTGTATTGTCTGGAAGTAGTCTGCTCTAGTTATGTGTGTGTTAATTTATTTGTCATCAAAAGAGCACTTTGCCTAAAAGAAAGGACTGACAATTGTGCAAAATGTTTACAATTCTTTGTGAAATTGTAGTTTATCATTAGGTTTGTATTTGTAAGTTATTGTTAAAAGTATTACCTGTATTTGAGTTGTGTAGAGCCTATATGTTAAAGCTTATTTCTGTGAGTTTACAAAAATAAATTTTGTTTGCAAATATTTTCAAAAAGAACTGAATAAAGTTTCTGCTGTAGCATGCCAAGCAAAAATGTTGCTGTGTCTATGGCTGAACTGTGATCGTTTGTCAAGTGCGTAAATTGAATCTTCAATTTTAAGAGAACGTCCCTGGTGTGCTGAGGAACATTACACTGAAGTCCTTCAGGAGGGCTCATATCTATTTCCATTGATAGTAAAAATAATTTAATGGATTTATATGGAGCTTGAAACACTCCAAATATGTGCTGTACAAGTGGGTACATGCAAAGCAGTGCTGCCTCTGAGGATGCACACCTGGAGGGGGAAGGGAAACTGGGTACCTGTTGGACAGATTTTAATCTGTGGCTTGGCAAGTGGAGAACCTGAAGTCGCATTTGCTTTAACATTTTGAGTCTTTCTTACTTCAGCCTTTGTTTTCTTCATTTTTTTGTCTTGTGATTTTGTTAAGCAGGGCAATAAATAAGAGGCAATAGTTGAATAGTCTGCTTTTTAAAAGTAAAATCTAGTCTGGCATTTTAACTGACCAATATCAAACTGCATATGAACAATGACTGGAATTCATTCAAATGCACTACAGTCCATGGTGTTTAGAGCTGTCAATGTGCCAAGAGTGGTAGAACATGTTTTGATATACTAGTTTGATGCGTACAAGTTACTACAAATTCAACAGGTTTTTTGTCTTCAAAGACTAGTTCCCTTAAATGACTTAAGACAGTTAGATCCCCCTTGCTCACTTAAACTTTTTTTGCATCAGAAGGAAACCATATTTTGATAGGGTGTATGTGTCCATATCCCTTTTTTTTCCTCTCCCAACTATGCATTAGTGTCTACTTTGTGAAATTCCTTAATGGTGCTGGTCAAATCATTTCAATTTGGAAAAGGTAGAGTTCTCTGTTGATGACTTTTGTGAGCAGAAATTTGATGGCAAGCTCTGAATTAATAAAGTTCTGTAAGCTACATGCTGGCACTGTTTTAAGCGCTGCTCATAGGTGTCTGAGCTAATCTGAGTAGCCAAAACAATCTCCAGCGGTTTAAGGCTTTTATTACCCTGCCTTTTTTTAAACTTTTTTTTCACAAAACACTCACAATTGGGGCTGTAGTAGAACTTGACTGACCTTACATTTTATTTGAGCATTCATAACTTCTAAATTAAATGCCCTGGGTAGAACATGGAATTCCAGATGCCATTTTCAGTACCTAAGCTAGCTCCAGATATTTGCATGGTACCAAAGTACATGTGTAGCAGTAGACAAAGTACTTTTTGTTCATTTGTCTGATGTGAAGTTTTACCAGTTAAATGCTAAATAATGTTAATTTAGATGTTAACATAAATTGGTAATTTGAATTGCAACATGGGCATTTGCGCTGAGCCCCTTTAAGGAAAAGTAATTATTCAGTCTTATTTAAAGAACTGAGTAGCTGCAGCTTGTCGGAAACAGAAGCAAGTTTAAGCTTATTTATGAAACATCTCCTTCTGTTCAGTTCCAAAGTCAGAACAGGATTAAAGTACATGGGGGAGCAATTTTCCTATTTCCCTATGAAAATGGGAAGCAGGAGCATTGATCTTTTGCTACTGTTGAGTGCATGAGCAGATATTTGTTTATTAAAAGCCATGTGAGATATTTGTGGATGGGGCTGGGAAAATGCAGACTGCATTGAAAATAGGAGACTGCAGCAGAGAATCTGGGCTTTGAGTCTTCCTTTGCCAGTGCCAGGGCCATCAGCAGCTGGCGTTGGGCTGACAGAGTCTGTTTAAAACTCGGCCATACTGCAACAGAAAACAGTCCCCTTTCTGAATGACGTAACAGTGCCATCACAAACTGCACCAATTTTATTTCCCAAGATAATTGCATGGGAGAAAGATGTCTACTGCTGAAAGTCTCCCAAAACCAAAGGTTATTACCAAAACAGGGAAATCTTAGGACAAGTAACAGTATACTAGTATATAAAAAATACACACTTTCTTATTTTAAAATTAGGCCATTGTAGGTGTAAGATAGCTACTTCATTAAAAAAAAAATCACACAGGGAAGAGTTTGAGTTTTGTTTAAAATAGGTTAGCAAGTCATTCAAGTAAATTAATCATAAAAATATAATTTAAACACTTTGTAAGCTGCAATACGCTGAACACGGGACTCACTAGCAGCCACTTTTTTTACTATTTTCAGAAACAATCAGCAGAAATACTAGCATTCCTGCAATAGGATACAGGCATTTAGCCAAAATATGATTTTAAGATCAAAGAAGTGTATATCTATGTTATGCATAGTTAAATGCATAAAAATGTTACCTTTCAACATGCACTTTGATCTTCAGTGTCTCTGCAGGAATTTGTACAGGTGACTGGGTGGGCTGGGATGCTCAGACATGCTCCACTCACACATTCACATAAGCCAGTGCAGGTTTATCACTACATCAGTTCAGAAAGAGTTGCCACTGCAATACAAGAGCCACTAATATAAAACTCTCAAAGAGTTTAACAACAATTTTTTAAGCTCTGGTGACCCAGAACCATTACAGCTGACCACTATACTTTGATTTGTTATCTGTTTTGGACCATTATTAGCGTTCTCAAAAAAGCAGCCCACTTGTGAGTTTAAACATACCAATGTCATGTCTGTCCAAATTGTCAGTATTTCTGTAAGAAAGTGGAACTTTGTAAACTAAAACAAACAAACAAAAAGTAAAATAAAAACTACTAAACCCTTATGACATTATCATTTGGAGCAAAATAAGTACAGACCCTTCTCCTGGGAGGACTGAGTCTTTTCCAAACTTAGCGTCTTTCAGACTAAAATTAAAATAGATTGCCCAGAGAGCCCAGGCAAACCAACAGAAATGAGAACCTGGGACTTAATGAAATGAAAGTTGATTCAAGACAGGAAATTGAGTTGGTCAGATGTGTTGAAAATGATGGCAACCAGAAACTACATTACAAAGCTCCACATAAAACAATCCTTTCCTTCTTTAAGCCATCTGCAGATGTGTGGATTTGCAAAGGAACATGCCAGGTTATTGCAGAAAATGCACCAAAACCAACATTCATTTGCAAAGTCAAACCACAAAGATGGTACACATCAGATGCTGGCTGAGACAAAACCAGAAATATTTTAATTTATCACCAGGGTCTGTTTGACTGTAACAGGTCAGTTACGTTACCATTTCCTTCCTTAGCAGAAATTTCAATCAGACCAGACCACTGCTGCACTGTAAGCACGGCTCAGGGTAACTGCAGCACTACGGCAACTCGTGGTGCCAGAGCAGAGTGGGGCAGCCTCTTTTCCCCTCCCCTGAGCACCTGGCACCAGTGCCTGAAGGCGCCTCCCTGAGCAAGGCGCTCAGAACACCAGCGCTTCCCAAAAAGCCTCCTGACTGAAAATGAGCAGCCACGCCGTGTTCCACCAGCTGGTGACATGGGTCACTGGCCCACGCTCCAGGGCTGCCAGGGAGACTCGCCACCACAGGACATTCCTCTTGGCTAACCAAAAAGAACAAACTGCAAAAGTAGGATCCCTAGAAAAGATTGGA